>NC_065894.1:2500-342500 GCF_905147045.1 Nymphalis io | reverse complement strand
CAGCCGTGTCCGGTAAGTACCTGCGTCAACCTAAACGAGAGCGTGCCTCGCTTTTTTTTTCGACCCAGCGGCTCATTACAGAATAGCCCTACAGTTAAAAGAAACTGTATCTTTAAATGTGTGCTTACTTTGAAGTAGTTGAAATATTTTCCAATTTTTGGAAAGTCATTAACTATTACATAACATTGTAATGTAAATGTCAACACTGTCATTGACACCTTTAGGTTATTACGAATACCTTGTTATGAACACGTCGTGTTGACAAAAGTGATCAATGTTGATCTAACTTAAGGAATTTAGCAGTTTATATACTATTTAAAAAAATAATGATATAATCCGATTAACATATATATTTAAATAGATAATAATAAATTCCGATCCGAATCCGAGTGTTGTTACATGCAATAAATAAAATAATATAAAACGAATTACTAATATTCCGATACATCCTATGAAATACTTGGAAATATGTACACTTCACCGCACATAAATACATACACACACACATGTATATACATAAGCCTTCAGTTGGTTCAGCACCACAATTCCTTCCAGTCGTGTCGGATTATAAAGTGAGGAAGTAGTGCACGTGTGATTACACTCCGTTTGACTAAAATAGATTATTTTTTTTATCAAAATGTGTATATATGCTATGCATTGAAGCAGCGTGGTAAAGTAAGCTCTAAAACTTCATCTCAAAATGAGAGTAGGCCTTAGCCCAGCAGTGGGTTTTTCAAAGGCTGTTACTTTTTAGTGTTGTTTGTTGTATTCTTTTTACAATACATTGATATATTTAGGAGATCGCTTCTCTCTCTTACTACTAAAGAGACGCATAATATCTAGATGTTATCCATGTTCATTGAAACATATTTCATTGGTGATTTATTAACAATGGTGATGATGTTTTATTTTTGCTTACTTCATATGACTCTTGCTCTTGACCTGACATAACGATAATCAATAGTAATGTTTAGTATTATATCAACGTTGTGGGATTACGTCAGTACTTGCTACACGCCACTCTCCAGCGATACCAAATAATTATGAAGGAAAATATCATGACATGACATGACACTTTCAGGCTGTCACTTTACTTTTAGAGCAGGGCGCTTAGATATATAGAGAATAATTATATACTAACCGAGGGTTATTATCAGCACTCTCTAGAGTGATGATGCTGGGCGTGAGCGCAGATATGATGATCCCGACGGGTACCAAAGCTGTTACGAAGTTTAATATTTTTTTCCATGGGTTAAAACTGAAAAAAACCGGAATATTTATGTCTATGAATTGATGAATTATTTCAATCTTCAGAGCTTATCTAATTATATATACTAGAAGCGTGGAAGGACAAAAATGTCGGTAAGTTATATGCGATTTAAATATTAAAAATTATTACATTTAAAAGATACAGGGATCAAAATAGCGTATCGCCGTTTTACGAATGAGATCCGAAGTAAGTTCTTACAGAATAGCACTGTTGTACAGTCATTATAATGCACTACCATTAATTTATTTCATCAATGTTTCAATCAATGTATTGATCATATTAAGTGACAACGAAATCGCGACAACCATATATTGACATAATAACATCTATATCGCGAGTACGATAAAAGCATACATTTTTATTCTTCTTGTGTTAACACTTCTGTAAACAAGCTTTCTATTTCTGTTCAGTAAGTGAGCTCATGGCGTTGCCTGGAGCACACTGCAAATCAATCATATGTAAAGACAGGCCACGTCTCAGTCATGTCACAAGCTATGGAATGCTGATTAATAAATTTGTTTAATTATTTTTAATTGAATTCGGCCTACATAGCAATGGCTGTGACGCAGTTTTTAAATGCGGTTTTATAATTCACATATTTTTCTTATTCGTATTTATAAATCATCTCATGCTCGGTCGTCATATAAAACATCGACAGGAAAGTAGAATGGGTTCAAAAAATTAGGGCAATTATATAAATTATGAACGCGACAGCGAGTGAATATATATATTTTTAAGTATATACATATGTAATCTTAACCCTGTGGTTTCTACGTGACGTGTTTGATCTTTGATCTCCTAAGCTGCTGCCGATTACGAATACCTCAATAACCAAATTTGGTTAAATATCGGATTTATGTGTCATCTCACATTTATTAGCGAATATTACAATCACTAATCGCAGTTAATCTTCCCTTTCACTTAAGTGTTAAAAAAGGGAACTTGTTTGAAAGTGTTATCTATGCATAACTTTAAGGGATGCTTACAATCAAATAAATACTGGAAAGTGGTCAGGAGACCACGATTGTTAATATCAAGAAGTATATGATTATTGGTAATAAAATAGTGAGAGGTCACAATTTGCGTATGCGACGCCTGGCTGCACCATCAATTCATGTACGACCAGCGTATAATTACCTATCTACGCAATGGTTAACACTTTCGACTATTTAACCCAAGATACTCGCCAGTTTTTATACAATTTCATCGTAGTTTAAATACTTTTACTTAAACTATCTATCCAAATTTAATAAAAATGTAATTGTCTTACCGTTTCTTTAAAGACGTATCTTTCGAATCCTTAAAGTCTAGTCCAAAATCATCATCGTCACCGTCAGAACTTGGTTTATCTTTAAACGCGTCCGGTAACTTGTAAAGCCCGCCAGCCGGTATCATCAGCGGCGCTTCCATGGTGGGTTTGGTTTCTAGACCTGTTTCAAATTTCCAGTCTTTGGTTCTTGGTAAAATATGTTCAAATTTGTAAGGCGAACCAATTGCATCATAATACGCATTGACTGGTCGTTTGTAGTTTAACGGGAAAAGGTCTCTCGGGGAGCTGTAAGAAAATTAAGAGTTAAGCCTTCATTACACAATTGTTTTGATTGGTTTGTTATTTGTTATTAAAATAAAAGTTGCTATAACTCAGAGATCATACAAGTCAAAATTCCATATTATTCCAAATTGTTGTTCCAAATATTAACAAATGTTGAAGTAAACAATTATAAATTGGTTTTACCTCACAAACTCCATCGATGGCTTAGAAACATGCGGAGTAAATGATCCTATAGTTGCTTGCGTGGGTACCACAAACTTATCTTCATCATAGAAATTTCCTAACTGCGGACTCGGCTTGAATTCTTTTTGTTTAAAACTTTCATTTTCATTATTATAGCTGTCATCAGTTATATTATTCTTATTGTCATTTAGATTTAACTTTGATTTTGAATAAGTAGCATTAACTTTCCAAGAAGTCGTATCAGTAAGCGGATTTATTTCACTTTTTTTATCTTGTTTTTTTCTTAATGTCATATCGATTACATTATGATTTTGCATTTGTTCAATTTCTGTTTCTTTTAATTTGCTTAAAACATAACTTTCATAACCTTTCAGCTTGGTGTCACTCGTTTTATCTGTTGCTTGGGGTTTGATCATTTCTTTCTCATTATTTCTAATCAAGTTATCTTTGAATACATTATTCGCTTCTGTTATATGGTAGGTAATGTTATCGACTGGATATAATGTAGTGACATTATGATTTGATGTATTATTTTCCTTTTGAATAAGCTTCAGACAGGATACACTGCTCACAAGATATGTGATGTATATGAGTATCTATAAAGATTAAAAAGAGAGATTTGATATTATACAAAATAATATGTAGTTCTTAACTACTTCCCTGTCCAAGCAGTAGACATAATATATAAATAATAACCACGAGTCATACGTGGCTGAAAGCAATAATCAATTATCTAATTCAAAGAGTAATTACAATTACTAGTAGTATTAAATAGAAGAAAACAATAATTTGAGTAAATGAACCTTTCTCTCAAGAAATATATAAAGAAATATATATTTTATAACTTTCAAGAAAAAATAATAATTTAATATTATAAGGATTCAGATGTTAGTACGTAAAAGGATAAAATGAGCCGTTACTGAAACTGTTCGAGAAAGTAGTGAATAGGTTGCGGTTCAGAGGTCAGGACGCTGACCTTTGTTATCGCCTCCGATTTACAAGAATCGTGTACTTGCCTTAGAACTGTATATCATTAAGGCTTGCACTTAACTTGCGTCAACCGTTGGATATAAAGCTGTACAAGGTTTCAATGATATTTCAATGATTTTACGACATATTTCATGAAAATAATGAATACATAAAACTTGACTAGAGACGAAGGCCAGTAAGGTATAAAAAGCCACTCACCATTCCACAAACAAACAACAGAACCTATACAACATGCTTCAGTTTCATTAATATGAAATGGTCAGGAAACCTAATGATTTCGTGTCAAAACTAGAATAACATCAGTCATAAAACTATGGCTAATTTATCTGACAATAGCAAAGACTACAAAAACCAAGGATTCTCATCTTCTGACCATTTCATTGTTTCAGCTTTCAATAAAAAAAAAAAAACATTAAATCGTGATGTAGTCTCAAGTGAAAATAATGAGGTGACGAGTCAAAGAATTTTAAGATGTCTGCACGTGAAGGTGTTCCGCATACCAGGTGTAAGAGGTGTAGATAATTGTTATCTAATATAAAATGTTAAACGAATGAGTGCTCTTGCGGCCGTGATGAATGCGGCTTTTGTCGCAGACGTCACAGAGTAAAGAAACTGATTTTAAATTTCAGATAACTGGTCTAGACTATAATATTTGTACTTTTTTCATTAGAAATACATTTATTTAAATTATAATTTTTTTGAGAATTATAATTTAAAATTACCATTAATAAAATTAAAGTGTTCACGTCATTCCATTGCACAGATAAAAAAATCTATCTTCTGGTCATACCGTAACAGCTCAGTCTGTGTATGCGGTCGCCGGTCAGTGACTTACTGATTTGGGTGAAAGTAAGCCGAGTTATGCAACGCAGCCCGGTGCCGTAACTTGTGTTTATCATTTATTCTCACTATTTGGGTCAATAGGATTTAAAATATAATTGAAAGTGCTTAAAATCCTATTTTAATTTATAATTACACATAACATAAATACAGTTTTTTTTGCTTTAAATTATTTTGGTAGTTTTTTTTGTGTGTTTTAGTGATGATTAAAATGTAGAGGAATTTGGCAAATTTAAATTTAAAATAATATCAGTATTATAAAATGTTCTCGGTACAATGACTACTAAAACTGCGGTTTTAGTGTTCTTTAGTAAATTTCAAAGAGAAAGTGTAAATGCTAGTTACATAATCTTAACATATATTTTCATTGTTCGCAAACAATAGGTCTTCTAACATATTATTTACATAACTATTATAACATTAAATAAAAAAAAAAAACTTTTGTATATTTTTTGCTCGTAATATAATTTGCATCACGATGTTTATAAAGTATATTTGAATTGTAAAGTTTTATGATATTTTTGAAGGCTTAATTAATTTAAATAGTTTTAATACAATTTGAAGAATGGTCAGCAGTGCTACTTTTGAAGATCACTTCATTGCTCACAATTCAAATGTCAACATTATCGACTTATATTGCTATACTATCTTTATGCGTGTATTCTTGAATTTTATATTTATAATGGTCATTGTCTTCTTGTGAGCTTCGTGTTTGTTACAGATAGACATGATGAAAAATATTTTCCGAAATAGGTAGGCACTGAAATGAGTTTTAATAAAAACTATGGATTTTCTTAATTATGGACTCAAATAGATTTTAGATTAGGTTTTGTTTTCCACCAATCCGCATTAAAGCAGCGTGGTGGAATAAGCTCCAAACCTTCTCCTCAAAAAGGGAGAGGAGGCCTTAGCCCAGAAGTGGGACATTAACAGGCTGTTACGAATAGGTTTTGTTAGGTATATACAAGAAATATTTCAAACTACATCACCAGCACAATAATATAACATTACTTTTCGTGGATGTCTTCTGTAAAGGATTTTGTTTTACATTGATATCAATAATAATGGAGCTATAAAAATCAGGCTCTTGTAAAGAAAATAAACAAAATAATAGTAAATATAAAAACTTTAATAAAAATCTATTTTATTTTGCTTTAGTTAAGTTAATCAGTTCATAGATATATTCACCTAAACACCACACAACAGTAAAATACAGAAGCATATTTCATCGACTGAAAATAGGACCAGGAGAAAAATGTTAGGGTTATCGTATTATGCAATATAATATAACTCACAAATATTAACATTTAAAAAAATATATTCTCTTGTTTTGCTGTTGGTATTGTAAAATGTATGGCCTTAGTTAATCATATAAAATAATAACTAATAAAATTGTCTGTAAACTGTAAAGTTTTATGACGACCTCACGTCAGCACTGTGAAACGATGGTGATACGTAATTGGTAAGAGATATTTGTCTGCTTACCGTTGACAATAATTAAATAAAATGCACGCAATATAAACTGGATGACGCATGTCTTATGGGCCACTTGATGGTAAGTGATCACCAAAACCCATAGATATTGACATTGTAAGAAATGTTAACCAGCGCTTACATCGCCAATCCAACACCAACATTTGGAACTAAGATGTTATGTCCCTTGTGCCTGTAATAACACTGGCTCACTTACCCTTCAAACCAGAACACAACAATACCAAGTACTGCTGTTTTAGGTTTGTAGGTAGTAGGTATGTATATGTAAGCATAAATAATTACTTCAATGCATTTATAGATGAAGCCTAAGCCGTGTCAAAGTCTTTGTTGCTTATATTGTCGGCCTTTCTTATAAACATTGCTTAGCAGCTGCATAGCTAAATACTGACACAGCTTTACTTATAAAAGCTAGTTAGAGGCTGTTTAATTAAGCACTGATTTCATTCTTTCTGTCATTATTGATTTGACATATGAAAAAAGAAGACAAGAAGACGCAGCATTGTTGAACTTATGACCCGCTAAAATATGTTTATAAGTAAGGCAGTATATCTTTATTCTTCATTTAAACTTAATCGAAATTCTAAAATGGAATGAATGAATCGATTTCTTAGTGTATTTATTAATAGAAACCTTACTATTATGAACATAGCTTAACGAATGATATTGTGATCTAAAATTAAATATTTCTTACAATCCTAATGTCTATAGGAGGTCATGACAACTAAACATTAGGTACCCTACTTGCCATGTTGCCTACTTAATAAAAAATCAATTAAACAATATTTTAATTTAAATAAAAATAATCCGTACTATAATTATTATGCTTATGCTGATATAACTCGCTAAATATACTTTAATGTCGGTCATGCTGTATCGAAAAACAAGTTTCTAATAGAAGCTGTTCGGTATCCACAAAATAAAAGCAACATCACTCTGACACAGACTTTGAAAACTACCGAAGTCATTAGCGAGTCGATAATATATCAATTGATGATGATAACGTTTCATAATGCTCTGGACAGGTGGAGAAAGCGCCGCGGGGGGGGGGGGCAGTTTGGCTCACTCACTCCGCTGTTACGTAACCACGGAACTATTCTTGTGATCGATACGACAGTAATGCGATGTAGATGCGATATCAAGTGTCTCCTTTGTCTAGCTAGCGTATTACGAAACGGGTGATTCTAAGGATGACCTCAGGGTTCATTGTTCGGTTGTTTGGTTTCTCTTAATATACTATATACGTTTTAATTAAGGTAAGGTATTCGGTATGTATCATTCTCATACCCAAGGCCAGATTATCCATTAGGCAGTGTAGGCACCTGCATATCTACATACATTCGTTATGTAGTAATATGTATATGAATTGCGTTGTGGTAGAAAAAAAAAATAGAAAAGGGTAAAAGGGCTAGAAACTTGTGCTACCTGGTTTTTTCCAGTCCAGATCATACTATACGTAGCCTTTAGGCGTATTGTCAAATAAAATAGATACTATAATTATTACGAGATCCTTAACAATGGGTTCAAATCAATTGTCGTGTCAGTGAATTGTTATTGATTTTTTTTCTGTAAATAAATTCTAACTCGCAGAACATATTCAAATATATAATAGTGTTGCACTCGCGTATATTGCCCGTAAAGCCTATCTCCGGTCGTGTCAGGTGGCCGTTACATCGGATTATGATTGAGAGAATTTTTTTTTTTTTTTTATAGAATAGGAAGGCGGACGAGCATATGGGCCACCTGATGGTAAGTGGTCACCAACGCTCTTAGACATTAGCATTGTAAGAAATGTCAACCATCGCTTACATATCCAATGCGCCACCAACCTTGGGAACTAAGATTGTATGTCCCTTGTGCCTGTAATTACACTGGCTCACTCACCCTTCAAACCGGAACACAACAATATCAAGTATTGCTGTTTTGCGGTAGAATATCTGATGAGTGGGTGGTACCTACCCAGACGAGCTTGCACAAAGCCCTACCACCAGTAATAGAAAGAGTATTTATCTACCACACTTGTAGCAAGAAAATAATAGCTGAAGTCACGGTAGAATGGAAGCACAAGCTTTTATTATTTGATTAATTAAAGTACATCACTGATTAATAAGAATTATCATTATCTGTATCGTACGGGAATTTATAAACATTGCGAAAGTTAAATGCTAATCTAGGTAAAGACAAGTTCAAGGTGATTAGAACTATAAATCTCTGGTGATTTGTCGTAAAATGCTTGGAATAACATGAAAGTAAAAGGAAATTATTATGTATGTAAGTAGTGCTCATGTGGAAAAGGCTCACACCATCGCTAATGAGTCATTTAAATGACGGTGAAAGTCTCAGGGCGAAAACCTTATTTCCTTACTCTTTGTAATCATGGTTGTGCGCATTATTTCTCAACTTGTGTGGCAATTACTTATTATCTCGAATCGTCTACGAAGCAAAGCGTATTCTATATAACATTAAACAGTCAAATAAACGGCTATGAAATCGATTTAAAAAACCAATTGTTACTAGTTTCCACTCGCGGTTTCGCCCGCGTATTGGGAAGAGGGGGGGGAGATTAGGTACCTGGTGTCCTATTATTTACCACTAACAACGTATATGCAATAACAAAACTCATGATGATCGGTTGAATAGTTAAGATGTGAAAGCGTAACAAATAAACTGACTTTCGCATTTATAATATTAGTAAGGTTTTTGTAACACGACTCTATCACGTTTCCTTTTAACTCATAAGTAAATTTACTTTACTTATATTTACTTTTACTTTACATGTGTAACGTGTTTATGATAAATTCATATATTACAATTTTTAAGCGACTCGTGAACATCATGCTACTAAACTGTCCCGAACTATGGTTAGCATAATGTATTTAAATTAAGAAAACTGAAATAACAATAGAAGCCGATACATGTCCCATGTTGAAAAGAGGCCTCGCGTATTTAGGAATGGTGCGTATTCTACCAGAGCGGGCTGGATACACGTGAGACAGAATTTTATCTTAGACTTAATTTCTTTTTAAACAAGCTTTTATTTTATTAATAACCAATAAAACTTAGTATACTAGATTGTATCGCCACCACCAAAAGTGCGGCTCAGTGGAACGGTTTCGAAATCCGACTTCTAGATATTTTTCGATTCCGAGGAAATCATCTTAATAACTTAAACAAAAGGCTTGTTTTGTTTATATAATATAATACACTATAGGGAAATAATATAAAATAATTTAATATGGTAATTGGACGGTTGACAGTTCATTGACATTTCGAAATTTATACTTACATGTATACTATAAGTACGTTATTTATAATTAAACGTCGATTGGTTTATGACTCGTATCACATTCTGTTATGTATTTTTACTTCCTGAGATTGATTGTAACATACAGATTTATTTATTTATTTTATTTAAAATTATAGATATAAACACTCACCATGGTGTGCGGGGAGACGTCACCATAATGACTAAAAGCCATAGTGATAGCGAACCATTTATAACATTTTAAGCGTCTGCTGTCTTTAGGACACATCCATTGTTTTCATTTGCATGACGAATTAGGGTTGTAGATCGTTTATCGATATTTTGTTTATATTGTCGATATTTTTTTTTATATTGTCGAGGTGATTTTTTTTTTATTGAAATTGGTAGGCGGACTTTCAAATAGGAAACTTGATGGTAACCACCAGTGGTTACCATAATATATATTGGCAATGTAAGTTATATCAACCATTCCTTACATCGCCACCAACCTTGGGAACTAAGATGTTATGTCCATTGTGCCTGGGGTTCACTCACCATTCAAACCTGAACACACCAATACTAAATATTGCTGTTTTGCGTTAGAATATCTGATGAGTGGATGGTATGTACCCAGACGGGCTCGCTCAAAGCTCAACCACTAAGTGTATATGTAATTGTGTAATAAAAGTGTAATGCATTAAACCATTGTATATTAGTAGTACTTTTAATTTATTTTTGATCTTATTACAAAAATAAAAAAGGATGTTTGATTTGCATATTTAAAATTGTGTCGAACGATTAACAATTGTATCTAAGTCTACCAATCTTTAAGTATCAAATCTAGATTCATGATTCTTGCTGAACACGGTGACTGCGGTCATTTTTGTTATACTAAAATATGAAAGTTTTTTTGACCTTTGAAAAGAATTACAAATAAAAATTAAGCAAGTGGTTTCACTTGCTTAATTTTTATTTGTGTGTCTAAGTGATGAACATAAATAAAATATTTATAATTATCAAATTTCATATACTGGTGTGTATATTATTTGTAAGCATCACTTCTATTGAAGCGACTATTTGATTTTTCGTTTTTTTTTTTGCCAAAAATTGCCAAAAATGCAAAAACCAAAGCTTATTTAAACTGAATACTTATTTAAATAATTTTTCGAATATGGCATATCAGAAAATTTAAATCTCACACAGGAGTGTGTCACAGCCACAGCCAACTTCCTAATACCGGCCTATTAAGAATAAATAAAGTAAAACTCTATTTGCATCCTTTTTGGCTAGCCGTAAGATTAAAGAAGCAGTATCCGATATAGTCTGTCTCTTACTTACAAATTATAATATTAACACAACTACACATATTTGAACGGGAACATTACTTAAGAATTTTTTAAGCATTCTTGGGAGAATAATAATTATATATCGATAAGTAGCACAACACTTGAAAGAGCAATTTACAAACGACCACGAGCGCGTGCGCAGTATTGTTGACTTCTTTGTAATTATTTCCATGTACGCGTAACTCCACTCCATTATTACTTTTTTTCTTAGGCAATACCAACAAGGAAACGAGGGCTAATTATTATTTATAGAAATGGTATTTTATATAGAATGTTAATTTATGTTCTAGCGTCGTACGGATTTATGTAACGTTTCGTGTTGCGGGCAATTTATAAAGGATTTTTTGTCCACGAATATAATAAAGCCTAAATATTATTTTATATATTATAACAAATAAGTCGGTTTAATCAAGGCGTGTCTACCTTTTATCCTGAAAGTTCTTAAGCATCAACGAATTCGTCCGTTATAACAATGAGAATGACTGTATCGATGTGTGTGTACATAAAATACTTTATTTTTTAATATGATGATGCATATGAAATAAGTGATTAAAACGGATACACAAATATTCATTCAAATAAAATGAGAATATGAATCAGATTATAGTAATGTTGATAATGAAGCCGCTATAGTATTGACAATGTTAGATAATGGTAATGATTTATAATTCATAAAAAACATATTGTCGTATACAATAAATAGAAATATTTACTGTCACAGTAATAAAATGTTTCATTTTAATGTAATCTATTGAAAATCAATATTATTCCGTGTGACATAAACCTACGACCCTTTCAACTTTAACTTGGCAAGAACTGAGTGAGAGATTGTATTAATAAGAGAAGAAAGAAATGGTGCTATCAGCCTGTGAATGTCCTAGTGTTGGGCTAAGGCCTCCTCTCCTTTATTTTAAGGAGAAAATTTGGAGCTTATTCCACCACGCTGCTCAAATGCTGGTTCGTGGAATACACATGTTGCAGAATTTCAGTGAAATTAGACACTTGCAGGTTTGCTTACGATGTTTTTTACCGTTAAGCACGAGAATGTGAATGTGAATTCGAAACAGTTGCTTGCCCGGGTTTGAACCCACGATCATCGGTTAAAATTCACGCGTTCTAACCACTAGGCCATCTCAGCTTATAATATTAGGTCCTTACATATGAAATTGGCGTTTTGTACGGGAGGAATATAAAGACAACTTTTTTTTTGTAAAATATATTCAATTAATCAAAGTTTGCACCGTTGTTATCTAAGCACTTTTGCCATCTCATAGGTAGTTCATTGATCCCTTTACTATCAAAAACCATGGGGGCGAGAATCAATAAACTCTTTGAAGGTGGTTTGAATTGCCGCATCGGAGTTGAATTTTTTTCCTTTTAAGAAGTTGTCCAAATTCCGGAAAAAATGGTAATCCGTTGGAGCAAGGTCCGGGGAGTACGGTGGATGTCGCAGACATTCCGATTGTAGCTCATCTAACTTAGTGGTTGTTTGTTGTGCAGTGTGGTCTTGCGTTGTCGTGAAGCAGCAGTGGCCTAGAGCGATTGATCAATCTCGGTTGCTTAGCAGCTAGTTCTTCCTTCATGGTTTGCAGTTGCTGACAATAGATATCTGCCGTAATCGTCTGGCCAGATTTTAGAAAGCTGTAGTGAACGACACTGGCGCTAGTCTACCAAACATTTACAAGTAACTTATTCTGAGTCAATTTTCGTTTAGGGCAGGATTTGGATGGGTCTCCAGGTTTCAGTCATTGCGACGAGCGCTTCCGATTATCGTACAGTATCCACTTTTCATCACAAGTAATGATTCGATTTAAAATTCCTTCATTATTGAGTCGGTTGAGCAAAGTAACACAACAGTCGACGCGTGTTTGCAAGTTCGATTTACTCAGTTCATGAGGTACCCATCGTTCAAGTTTTTTTACTTTCCCGATTTTCTTCAAGTGGATTAATACAGTTTTATCACTTACCCCGAAGCCTGGAGCTATCTCAGAAGTGCAGAGCGATGGATCCGCTTCCACAATAGCCTTTAATTCTTCATATATTCAAAGTGGAAACTTTGGTCTCCGGCCGTCCACGAGGTTGGTTCTGAAGGTCGAAATTTCCAGAACGAAAACATTGAAACCAAAAACGTACCGTGTTTTCTTTTGCGACACCAGCGCCGTACACATCATTAATCCTTCAAGCTGTTTTTGCAGCACTGGTGCCACGGTAGAACTCGTACTCGTAAATATACCGATATTTCATGTTTTCCATTGTGTTTAATAAGCGACGCCAAAGAAAAAAATAATAAGGAAAAAACAAATAAATGACTGTTTTCAAAATTCAAATGTACCAGCTAAATGAATTTATAAATTTGAATTTGGAATTCTTAACCAAAGAGGAGATATTTCAGATCATAGTGGTCAGTACGACAAAACGATAATTTCATATGTAAGGACCTAATAATAAAAAAAAAAAACAAAAAAAAACAATAAGGATAAAAATTATCAAAACACACTCAATACGATAACTAATGTAGAAATGTGTCAAAAGTGAACACACATACATACTTACATATTATTTGTAACATGTAACATAAGAAATTGACTCAATTCAAAGTTATTGTTAAGTTTCTGTAGGAGATAAAGTTCTTTAAACTCTTTTAATATTTTGGTGGCGAAGTCTACTAAGAAATCTTGAGATATTTAACCACCGAATAATAATGCAGCGTTCACACCAGGTTGTGATTTGTAGTTGTTTATTATTTTTCAATTATTTCTTAATCGTTTAATTAAATGTAGGAAGACACTGAGTCAAATAGGACCTGATAGTGAGTGGTCACTATTGTTCATAAGCATTGGCATTATCCGAAATTTTAACCATTCCGTACACTATGTCTATCTGGCGACCAATTTTAATTAATTATAAAAAAGGAAGAAGGGAGAAGAAGAGCGGTATAGTAGACAAGGCAAGAAAAAAAAAGACAGACTAAATATATTTGCCCCAAAAATAGCTGCTGAGGTATTATAAAATTATGTAAAAATAACAACAGTTTTGTTAATATAATTATAATATCTTAAGAATCATTTCTTTGACGCAATAAAAATATTATTTAAAAGTTGCTGATCAATTTATGTCATCTTTTTTGTTATCAATTAAAAAAAAAATGTCAAATTTAATGACGAGATTCGTTTAGTTACAAAATATATTATATAAATCAAGCGAAATCCTGTAAATTCTGTTCGTCTGATGAAACAGCATTATTGCTGTATAATTCCGAAGCTTATTAAGGAGTGACACTTAGACCCTGGTTCCGTGCTTGAATTTACTTTCAAGCACCATTTTCTCGTATGAATTCATTAGGAAAATTATATAGAAGTTTACTTGAGTAATGCCTATTCATTTTACGGTTAAGGAAGTTGATTTTTATATGGATTTATTTATATGTATATAGAAGATAACTGTTTCGGTAATGTTTGATTTAGTTCAGCATATGAAGTTCCTTAACGAGCACTTTGTTTACTTCCCAATAAATGCGCAATGATTGAGGTTGTCATATGACCTGATATGTTTAAATTTTGGAGTTTATACCGAATTCTCTTCTCATTAAGCCCTGGGAGGATTCTGTGTGATCGTCATAGAGCATTTCCTCGCGCCGACTATTGACTACAGATGCGAAGTAGTAGAGTATCACTGTGAAATGTAAAAAGAAAAAAAAAGAAATTAATATCGAATAAATAACGTAATTAGTGATAGGTTATATCATATCATGAATGACAATCAAAATTGACAGTAATGTACCTGACGAGGCGAAGAATATAAAAATATAAAGATTATATAAGTGAAAGCTCAATATGTATTGTTAAAATTGTTATTATATAAATTGACGGAGTAATATTAAATTAAAAATATTTAAACATAAAATTTAGAATTTTAGGAATCTCTTTACTTCCATTGCGAGAGACGACTCGTGTACATTAATATTTCATAAAACAGCTGTATTTAAAGAATGTTTTTCTCAAATCAATATTTTATATGCAAATTATACAGGCGTTCCGATTCAACTCACGAGCATACAGACAGTACACAGAAGACATGGTGCTGACTTCGCTCGTTGTCTCCTGATCTCGCGTGTAGTTCAGCACTATTAGTATCGTCCCGAAGACTGATAAAGCAAGCAGTGACATGCAGAATATCCAGCTCGTTATTAACCATGGCATGATTAACCGGGGTTTTTTCTAAAATATAAGACAGAAGTAGATACAGCTCATACTGGTGGTAGGGCTTTGTGCAAGCTCGTCTGGGTAGGTACCACCCACTCATCAGATATTCTACCGCAAAACAGCAATACTTGATATTGTTGTGTTCCGGTTTGAAGGGTGAGTGAGCCAGTGTAATTACAGGCACAAGGGACATAAAATCTTAGTTCCCAAGGTTGGTGGCGCATTGGATATGTAAGCGATGGTTGACATTTCTTACAATGCTAATGTCTAAGAGCGTTGGTGACCACTTACCATCAGGTGGCCCATATGCTCGTCCGCCTTCCTTTACTATAAAAAAAAAAAAAAATGGATATAGCTTAACACTGTGCAGAGGATTTGTAGATCCTTAAAATACATAAAGAATGGTTTGCGATATGTATAATATTATTATTATATTATTTATTTAATTTTGCTTGTCTTCTAAGTATATATTTACACAGTTCAATAAAATTGAAAAGCATAATATCAACTTCTTAGAAATTAAAAACGCAGCTGAAGAGTCCTAAGTTCTATGATGTGATAAAACTGCACCGCGTATCGCCTGATAATTCAAGCAGCTTGTGCGCGTCGTTGCTTGATTTTATCGGTAACAGTTTGCAACAATACTACTATTAAACCAAAAAGTTAATGATTTGGTGTTAACTAGTGTATTCATTGGAAACCTTAACGGGACGTTATATCAGGAATTTCCTCCACAAGTAATTGTCTTATTGGCGAAGTACCTTATACCATTTTTTTTCCTAATTGTCTTGACATCAAGTAATAAAATTTAATATGAATATATAATTAGATCGTTTTATTACCCCAAAAACTCCATAAATTAATAGACTTCCTATGACGAGTTTGAACATTGCTACGGTTGCTACGATGGCGTACACAATCTTTCTGGACTCAGCGACGTACGAGGGCATCATGGCTGCTGTCCCATACAACATCGCAATGACAACTGATAATACCTAGAAGCAAACACGAATTAGTAGTATTATTAACTGTTTTATATTCAAATTGCAAATGTAGTGACGTCATTTTACAAGTGAGGTGGTGTTTCTATTACTCGGACCAAAAGTTAAAGATATAGAGCGAAGTTTATACAGACTTCATTCCGTATTTTTTGGCTGGTCAGTATTATTAATAAAAAACTTTATGTAAAGTAGTAAAAATGCAGATGAGCCTATAGCCCGCCACCCATAGAGAGGCAATCTTACACATAGATTGATAAATTAAATCGATTAAATTTAAGAGCCATTATACTGCTACCACGGTGTTTAAGTCTTTGTTTCTCCTGTGTTTGTAATTACACTGGTACACTCACACTAACGCATATGACTAAGATTTGTAACCTTAAAAGTGGACTGGACCATCGAGGCAGTTAATTGTATAAATATAATAATGTTTATAACCTGGTATCAATATTACGAATATGTACGAAGGCGCACGAAACAGTGCATTATAATAACGATGCATAAAAGCAAGATCAAATGATAAATAAATTAATTAAAATTACATTGATATTATATGATTATATTATTCGATTATCGTTAATTATTGATTGATTATGGTCAAATAGCTTTATTTATATCTTAAATTAAATTTATTATTTAAAAAAATACTAGCGCGTTCAAAAATATTCATCTAGTAAATATTTGGGTTTAATCTACGTAACTGTTAATGTCTCCTGTAATGTTTATCCTTATCCATTATTTCCATTACCAAAATTTAACCCTATGTATCTATTCAGGATTTATCTATGTTAAATTTCATACTATACGTGTGTGATTTAAGTGTTTATGAAGTAACATTAACAGACACACAGCGTGACTTTCGCATTTAGTAGGCGCATGCCTTAACTCTTATGTAACGGGTAACTCTTGGGTAACATATTACGTAATGTTATATCACAAAATATCATGCAGCAGATATATTTGATATTGTTTAATGAAAGTTCTGCAAGAGAAGTCGCAAACAATGTGTTAAAAAAGTAAAAGAGAAACAGTCTGTGTTTGTGCGAGATGAAATATTAACTTTTGTTTATTACGTACGTGAAAACTCGATGGTTGGAACAACTGGTCCATAGATACCTATACTAAAAATAAGTACTTTAGCTTATAATATTTATAGAAGTCTACTTACTAAATTAATTATGGATATAATCTTCGCACCCACATCTAACTTTACACAAAAGCAACAGCTTGTTAAAGGTAAACACATATTTTCAAATATTATTTAGCTCAAAATACACAAATGAATCGTTATTTTATTATTACATATCGACTTTTATAATATTGTAATATTTAATTCATGTGAATGTGTGTTGTCGGTAATTGTATTATTGATACTAATATCATTTTAATAATTCTTATTTCATTGTTATCAAGTTTACATGATAATCTATATATAATAGATGATAAAATACCTTTTACAAGGAATACCTATTGGTTTAATGATTTACTACATTGGAATTGGCTATTATCGCAGATTCTCGTCCAGTTTTAACTGTCTCTAGTATTTATGTTTCTGATTACGAGTGAAGAAAACTATATATACATATACACTTTCTTCTGACGGTATAAAAATTATAAGCAACTTCGCAAGTTGTAGGCTCTCTTTGATGTTGCGATTTTGTTGTAAGTTTAGCACTGTACTTAAGTGGAGACTTAGAGAACATACTTTTAAACGTCTCGTCATGTTTGGCAAGAGGTCTAGAAGTAAGTTCTCAGGATATATGCTGATGATGATGTATATATATCCCATTTGAGTAAAAAGGGCCTCTACTGAGTTCCCTTATCGCTTCTTGTCGGTATAATTTACATGTCTATCCAAAAGTGCTTTTATGAGTGCCGACCTGACTAATGAACATTTTATTTTTATAAAAATAGCATTAAATTAATCACATTTGTGAGTAAATATTTTTTGATAATTGATATTGCGGCAAATTGTTCAATTGGATCATACTGTTTATGTGTATATTATCTTCAACTACTTTATGTGAATTAAGTACCTTAGTCGGAAGCTAAATTAACTAAGACTTGAATAATGCATATAGATACATACATATAACAGAAGTAAGTTTATTATAGACTATATTTTTATTATTGACGCACTAGTGCGAAGACAAAGCTTTTCCGAGCAAACTTTTTAATCGGATAGTTTCAGTTATTATCGTCATTAATTAAATTTTCACAAGAAAATTACTATAATTCCTCGTGATAGCACAAATACTATTATATATTATTAAAAGTATAGAGAATATGAACTTAGGCTTAGGATACATTTATTTATTTTAAGTAATATTTGTATCTGTTCAAATATTCTAGTAAGTGCTATTTTTCAAGTACTATTTGGAATTTAAAAGGGCTGTAATATATATGAAAAAAATCGGGACGAAATTAAAATGTCGTTTTAATGTATTTATTTATTGACAAAGATAATTTTGTAAATTCATATCTTATCACTAAAATTGTTTTGCAGTCACTTCGTTACACAGAATACACCGATTAATTTGTATTTAACTCGACACCTTATCTAACGTAATCAACAAAAGCTAAACTCAGATTGAAAACATAAATGGTAAGGTGAAAGAAAATGTGGCTATGTGACACTAACCAACTTGGGCCCTTCTATGACGAGATACGCACTCTTATCGCAGCATACTTTCGTATCTAAAAGGTCTCTAAATGACCTTCCTATAACTGAGAAATTTTACATTGTAAGCCGAGGGGCACAACATTATAATGGTTTACTCAATGTAAATCCACCTATACTCCATGGTCATGTTCGGGCAAGTCACGGGCTATACGGTATATTCCTTCGTTTTTATACCTCACGACGATTTTTATTGTACATCAAGGAATGGGCTTGCAGCTGTAACGCAGCTGTTGTTGCAAATGGTATGTATTTAGTAAAAACTATTTTATTCTTATTGCATAAATAAGCAAGGGAATCTCTTTGTTTTATTTTTTTAATGCTGGTAACTTTGTTCTTCTCGACACCTGTTTTGCCAAATCATTCCTGGTGAGTGTTCCGAATTGTGCAAGCATCGCAGTAGATCCATCGACGTGAACAAGTTTTTACAGCAAAATAGTTTGTATAAACAGTTTTTATCTTAAGTTCATACTGTGGCTTTTGTCATTAAAAGAGCAAAACCGGAAAGTGTCCTATTTCCTAGTGGTAAAGACACTTGTGTTTAGGCTAGTAGAGCAAGTTTCCAATTTCATCCACTTACTTCTAGATTTATCACACGTGGTACAGAAAACGAGGAGGATACATGAATATTTTGTAAGTCGTATATTAATGTAAACTGATTTGGATATGACGGTGAAAAATTGTATTGACATTGTTGCAAAGATCGCGCTTTTCTGTCGCGGGTTGGTGAATTAAACATGAAATTCCCTTACTAATGTTTTTCATTGCCGCGAAATACTAGTGCAAGTACAATGAGGGCGAAAATTATGTGTCGAGTCTGGTGTGAATTATCTATCTTCACACATTTTATACAAGTCGAAGGATAAATGCTTATATAATGAATTCTATAAAAGTTTCTCATTCGGCTTTTAAGATAAACATTTAAATTATTAAAAGCTTTTAATTAAGTTCACCTGTTAGTAGGAATGTGTTTTTAAATTATTATTTTTCGCCTAGGAGGGTAGGATAGGTATATATATGATTTATGCTCACAAAATGTAACAATATGGTATGGTTATATCTTCTTATATCTGAGGGATATGGTTATAAGAACTATTTTATTTTAAGCAAAATATAGAAGGGACAATGGGACTGGCGTGCCTGTGTCGGACAAAAATCCCTAAATTAAATAAAGAATAAAAAAAACTGCTTTTATAAATAAAACGTCTTTTAAATATTAATGTGATATTTCTACTTCACAAAGTCTTTCATATTATGAACTCCTATATAAAAGAGAGAGAAATGATACTTTTGCACAAAATGGCTAAGCAAAATATATCAGGCGTCTATAGAATCTTAAAAGGGATTACTATAATGACTATAATATATTCAACTGTAAATAGAATGAATGATGTGCGTGCGGAGCTGCAATCACTTGATGTACGGAAAGCTAGCGGTCCCGATGGAATACCAGCCATAGTGCTGAAGAAGTGCGCAGCGGAGCTGTCTCCTGTGTTAACGCGCCTGTTCCAACTTTCTCTCTCTTCGGGAAGTGTGCCGGAGGCTTGGAGAAGAGCTAATGTGCAAGCGGTTCCCAAAAAAGGGGATCGGTCTGACCCGGCAAATTATCGGCCAATAGCTATCACCTCAGTACTTTGTAAGGTGATGGAACGGATTTTAAACAACCAACTGATCCATTACCTAGAAGATCACTGTCTAATTAATGATCGTCAGTACGGTTTTCGACCAAAACGGTCCACAGGTGATCTTCTAGCGTACGTAACACACCTCTGGGGTGAAGCTATCGACAAGCATGGAGAATCGTTGGCTGTCAGCCTCGATATCTCCAAGGCTTTCGACAGGGTCTGGCACAGAAGTCTTCTCTCCAAGCTACCGGCATATGGTCTGCCTGCTCAGCTATGCACCTGGATTGCCAGCTTCCTACACAAGCGTAGCCTTCGTGTTTTAGTAGATGGTTGCGCTTCACAATTCTATGTAGTGAATGCTGGGGTCCCCCAGGGATCTGTGCTATCTCCCACACTCTTTCTTTTGCATATCAATGATATGCTCTCCCTTGGGAACATACATTGCTATGCAGATGATAGTACAGTGCATGGTGGATACCACGGACGCGCAGTGGCTGGGCGGGCGGAAACTGAGGAGAGGCGGGAGAATCTTGTCATTGAACTCGATAGGACGTTAGATCTCATCGCCAAATGGGGCTCTGATAATCTTGTTGAGTTTAATGCCAAGAAAACACAGGTATGCGCTCTCACGGCGAAAAAGTCAACATTTTCCCCTCTTCCCTCCCTCTGTGGTACTCCGCTGGTGATGCAAAGCAAAATCGCCATGCTGGGGATTGACGTTCGCTGCGACCTTAGTCCAAGGGATTACATCGAGGCTGTTATAAAAACAGCTTCACGGAAACTCGGAGTTCTGAACAAGGTGCGGCGCTTTTTCACGCCACAACAACTGTGCCTGCTGTACAAAACACAGGTACGGTCTTGCGTGGAATATTGCTCGCACCTTTGGGATGGCTCCGCTAAGTACCTACTTGAGGCCTTGGACCGGTTGCAGCGACGTGCCGTACGCATTATTGGCGACGTAAAGGTCACAAACACCCTTGAACCTTTACAATTGCGTCGTGAGATAGCAGCACTGAGCGCTTTCTATCGACTGTATCACGGCGAGTGCTCTGAGGAATTATTCTCTCTAATTCCTGCTTCCCCCTTCCTTCTTAAGTCCACGCGGGCTGGTTCTCGATGTCACCGCCTAACTGTGACATCAATTCCATCGCGAACAAAGAAATTTGGCAACTCCTTTCTTTGTCGCACTTCCAAAAAATGGAATTCCTTACCAGCTCACGTATTCCCCTCCTCTTACAACCCGGGTTCCTTCAAACGAGGCGTGAAGAGGCATCTTGCGGGCCGGCAAGGCGAAGGCGGCTAGTGCAGAACGTTTTTCCCGTCTGTACTGGCCGTCGTCGCGTTTGGACTCTACTACCACTTACCATCAGGTGGAGTAGAGTCATTTGCCCTCCCGGCGATATAAAAAAAAAAAAAAAAATTTGAGTCCTCAGTCTCAGGTAGCATCTACCATGTACCAATCTTATGCACACATTAACGCACTTACAATAACAAATCTTACGCTATCGTCATCTTACGCTTTCTCGTCTGAAGCTCAAAATCTCAGTTACCCCCTTACCGTGTATCGAATACTAAAATGTTTACACGTCAATATAAGCAATTTGTTCTACAGAAAACAATTTTTCGGATTTAAACAGCGTTTTATTACAGCTTAATCTTAATATGTGTTTTATTTATTTTCAAAGATTTAGTTTAATTTAACTAATTTTCTGCTTTAAGGAAGCAATATGTTTGTTTAGTTAATTTATATTTCTTTCTTTATTTATTGTTCAAATTTAAAACAAGGTCGTTGAATAATATTTTACGCATTCCTTATCATAAGATTACTCAGATCACACCTGACTGTTTTGATAACACTGTGTGTTTCGTTGTTGAGTTTGCATGCTCTCCTAACGTTATCGAGCGAAATCATTGCCAATAAATAATAATATAATCAGTGATAGCGCGGCTTGCAATGTGTTAGGACGTTTTGTGATGGATTTATTGAGAAAATTAATTGAGTGAATATAGTCTTTATTACAATTAAATAAGAGCCATGGGTGTGCCGATGATGAAGAACTGTTGCTTCTGTGTTAGTTTACACACGGGCACTTTGGTCATAGGTTATGTGTATACGGTGAGTACTGAGAATTTTTATCATTGCATTCAAAACCTATCAAAGTACTAGTTTCCGCTCGCGGCTTCGCCCTTGAATAAAGTGGTGGGAGATATTAGGTAGCACTTTCTGTACCCCTGACAAAGTGTATGCAAAATTTCAAAACGATCGGAGTATTTAAGACGTGAAAGCGTAACAAACAAACAAACTCACTTTGGCATTTTTCGTTAAAATATTGGTTTCTTAAATATTTGTATGAATTTATTGTCTGTATATTTTTCAAGTATTTTTATATAACTATAAGGGTTTTAAAATCAGTAGAGTTAGATGTTACCAAATTAAGTATAAATATATATTTACATATATATGTCTACTATAATTCCTGTTTTAAAACAAACTTTATAACAATTATATATCCATATACATATCTTCCTACTCAGTTATTGCACCCATTGAAAATCACGTCACTAAATGAATGTTTCGGAGAAGTCATATTTGAATTATTGGATGTAAATAGAAGTTGCGACCTGATATACTGTTCTTATTTTATAAAGTGCATAATATAATTAAAATAAACTGTTTAAGTTATGAGGTAATTAATCAGTGATCAGCAATTTCATTATGACACATGACATGTCTAATATACGAATTATTTAACATCATATAACAATGCACATGAAATGTTTCAGTGTGTGTTCTGTGACGACACAACCTTGAATTCGCGTTTGTTTATCTGACGATAGCGTCGCTTACGCAGCATTGACGAAGAAGCTAAAATTGACTTTTCTTATGTGATTGGATTACATTTTAAACATAATGGCATAATATTGTATAGTAGTAATATTGTAAGCTGTAAATCAAAATCAAGACTTATTTTTGGCAATAATTAACATAAAGCTGGGAATCCAAGCTTCCAGGCTCGTTTTCGGTCGGCGTCTTAATAATTTTCCGTTAAAGTTTTAATTTAATCTAACCTTTAAACATTTAAAAAAAGTATTCTTGCCGCTTATTATACAATCTACTTCACAATGTTGTAACAACATTAACGAACACTTATATCTGAAATCTTAAAACTTGCAAGTGTTTATGATTCACCTCTCTCGTATTTCAAATTTAACTGCTTAGTTAAACTTTCTTTATAATGGGATATAATTAATATTATTATATTAATTATATCCCATAAAACACGCGATAGGTAACGACCTAGGTAATTTGAACTACATATAAGTTTTGACTCAATCTATTTTTCTTTTATACTGATTTATAAGACCAGTAGAGCCCAGGCGCCGTTTTGCCTGCGTATTATATATGTGTCAGTCCAATTGTCATGGGGATAGGGTGAACCATATATTTTGCAGCACCATCTAGTGGCAAGTTATAACAAAATACATAGCACAAAAATCTTCTCCATGAATACATATATGCGCCAACTTTGATGGTAACCGGTGTTGAAATTTAATCTTAAGCATATATACTAATACCCACTCCCATTTCTCTCCATTAAAGTTAAAATTTCGAAAAATCTTTTCTTCTAATTTTCAGTTTTCTAGACTCAGTGGTTTTGGTTGTGCGTTGATATAGTTTGTCAGGCTTACAAACGATTTCATAAGTATAAACTACATCTATATGTAACCGCGTGGATTAGCTAGTATGTAAATATACTAAACTATGTTCATTTTTCAGCATATATTTGTAACATAATAAAAAGTTTTATTTTTGCTTGCCAGGTATGGTCATTACTAGAGTTGGCAGGCTACAGTCTTCTGGTCACTCTTGCACCAATCGGTAAAAATGGTACCGTCTCCGGTCACAAGTATATACTGTACATCACAGCGGCGGTGGTCAGCGGGATCACTCTTCTGTGCTCAATACTTTTAATTGTAGCTGCTTATAAGGTAATAAGCTCAAAGTAAAACAAACACTTTACTGGTGGTAGAGCTTTGTGCAAGCTCGTCTGGGTAAGTACCACCCACTCATCAGATATTCTACCGCAAAACAGCAGTACTTGGTATTGTTGTGTTCCGGTTTGAAGGGTGAGTGAGCCAGTGTAATTACAGGCACAAGGGACATAACATCTTAGTTCCCAAGTTTGGTGGCGCATTGGTGATGTAAGCGATGGTTAACGTTTCTTACAATGCCAATGTCTATGGGCGTTGGTGACCACTTACCATCAAGTGGCCCATATGCTCGTCTGCCTTCCTATTATACAAAAAAAAAACTATTATAAGCTACTTATAATTGTTGTATGTATGGTAAATTTTTTCCAAACGATATTACTAAATGAGCTGGTGCCGATCTTTTGTTTATAACTAATGAATTAGTAAAAAGTGCAAAAAAATCTATCCCAACGTCACGGGTGATGACACATCACAATTAATACCTTGTGAAACTTAGGACAGATAAAATTACCTAAACCATAATATATAAAATTACAGTATGTAATTTTTGTTCTATTGTTTATTTTATTATACTAAAGCAAAGAAGCTAATAGACGACCTCGTGGCTAAGGGCGTTAATAAAAATAAAACGTTTATTTTTGGACAACGCCAAGGTTAACCAATTATGTTAAGGGGTGTTAGACGTACTTTTTCATCAATATATTGTATTCTAACACTGTGCCGACCTTGATCAAATGTCGCAGCATTGGATACAACCTGTCTGCTAATATTCTGAAAATAGTGTTAAGGTTGCCGACGACACGTGCGAGTTAAGGCGTTCTTTATATGTATGTTTACGGATTTAAAGTTTATCCGCAAACATGCTGGACGCGCTGTAACGTCAATTAACGTAAATCGATCACTGACATTGTAAGTGTGATCATTAGTGATGTCATAACTTTTGTCATGGGCTGAAACATTAGTTATCTGCCTTTTATGATACTGGCTCTGACTGATTTTCCAATTTTAAATAGCTGTTCTTGATAAAATTCTGGCTGGTGAACATATTTTTAACTTTTGAATCGTTTTCAACTCTTATTAAATAAGTCTACTCTGTACAACATTAAATATATGATGAAAGTTGAAGTTAATACTGACGATTTTCATATAGGATACATTTAGTTGTATAATTATGATTATTACATATGATTGATGAAAAATAATAATTACTCTAGTTTCTTATCGGTTCTTTTTGTAGAATTTACAATTCGAAGTTGCAGTTTTAAATTTTAATTGATCTTGTAAAACAATATTTTAAAAGTGCTTGTGAGTGTGTGTAAGAGAGCCTGTTGAATAAAGTATTATTTTAATTTTGAAACAACTCGGCCTTTTAAGAAAACAAAAAAAGTGAAGTCAAGTAATCAGATTGTAATAATATTTTCAGAAACTCGCCTCTCTGACGCTGCCCTGGACGATCGTGACTGGTATCCTGACTGCGGTTTTCTTCTTGATGTGCCTCACGGGGATCAGTCTCATCCTTCAGGACACGGGGGATATGCTTGAAGTGGAAGTTGTGTTTATCGTCGTTCATCTTACTAGAGCGTGTTAGTATTTATAAAAATCATAACATATCTAATTACTATGTTATTCAGAAATGTTATGCGCTTGCTAACACTGCGCAGTATTTTTTATCTTTTATTAAATAAGTAACCGCTCCGCGTTATTACACTCGCGTTAAATGTTACTACCTCACCATCGTGGGTCGTAGCATAATGTTATGTAGTCTCCAACTTTTTTAATAACTGAGCTATCGAACGTAAAATAATTTTGAAAACGGACGCGTAATAAGGGCGTTCCAACAAACTTTTCAGCTCTATAATATTAGTATATAAAATATTCTATCTAATCGAAAATATTAGTATAAAATTATCAATATATGAATTTAATGATTGAATTAATTTTGAGTTCGTTTATAGAAATAGTTAATTTTTTAGTCAGTTACTATGTTTTCTCAATCTCAGTTATTTCACAGTGCATGTATAATCAGTGAATATTTGAAAGAAGCGTTTACTTTTAGTAAAAAAGCAGACAAACTTACCCAATATTGTGTGCACACTGACATAAATTTTATGATCAATATTTTATAAGAATATTTTGTTCGTTTCTTGGCAATAATTTACTAATAAAAAATCCTGTAAAATCTTATTAATTTTTTCTATAAATGTAGGCAATTACTTATCTAGAATCTACTATTCATTATTCTTGATAATACTTACTTATAATTTCAGTATTTACATAGATTGTTTGTTCTGCTAGCCATAGTTAACCGTGTGAGTGTACAATTTTATCATTGACCGATAAAATAATCTAAAACGAGACACGGGGAATTTTTGCCGATAACAATAAACAAAGAAGTCAAAGAAATAATCGCTCACGGTTAAATTCTCCATGTCAACTTTTTTTTTTTTTATATGTCCGGGATGGCAAATGACTCTACTCCACCTGATGGTAAGTGGTAGTAGAGTCCAAACGCGACGACGGCCAGTACAGTCGGGAAGAATGTTCTGTACTAACCGTCACCGCCTTGCCGGCCCGCAAGATGCCTCTTCACGCCTCGTTTGAAGGAACCCGGGTTGTAAGAGGAGGGGAACACGTGAGCTGGTAAGGAATTCCATTTTTTGGAAGTGCGACAAAGAAAGGAGTTGCCAAATTTCTTTGTTCGCGATGGAATTGATGTCACAGTTAGGCGGTGACATCGAGAACCAGCTCGCGTGGACTTAAGAAGGAAGGGGGAAGCGGGAATTAGAGAGAATAATTCCTCAGAGCACTCGCCGTGATACAGTCGATAGAAAGCGCTCAGTGCTGCTATCTCACGACGCAATTGTAAAGGTTCAAGGGTGTTAGTGACCTTTACGTCGCCAATAATGCGTACTGCACGTCGCTGCAACCGGTCCAAGGCCTCCAGTAGGTACTTAGCGGAGCCATACCAAAGGTGCGAGCAATATTCAACGCAAGACCGTACCTGTGTTTTGTATAACAGGTACAGTTGTTGTGGCGTGAAAAAACGCCGCACCTTGTTCAGAACTCCGACTTTCCGTGAAGCTGTTTTTATAATAGCCTCGATGTAATCCCTTGGACTAAGGTCGCAGCGAACGTCCATCCCCAGCATGGCGATTTTGCTTTGTATCATCAGCGGTGTGCCACAGAGGGAGGGATGAGGGTAAAATGGTGACTTTTTTGCTGTGAGAGCGCATACCTGTGTTTTCTTGGCATTAAACTCAACAAGATTATCAGAACCCCATTTGGCGATGAGCTCTAACGTCCTATCGAGTTCAATGACAAGATTCTCCCGCCTTTCCTCAGTTTCCGCCCGCCCAGCCACTGCGTGTCCGTGGTATCCACCATGCACTGTACTATCATCTCCATAGCAATGTATGTTCCCAAGGGAGAGCATATCATTGATATGCAAAAGAAAGAGTGTGGGAGATAGCACAGATCCCTGGGGGACCCCAGCATTCACTACATAGAATTGAGAAGCGCAACCATCTACTAAAACACGAAGGCTACGCTTGTGTAGGAAGCTGGCAATCCAGGTGCATAGCTGAGCAGGCAGACCATATGCCGGTAGCTTGGAGAGAAGACTTCTGTGCCAGACCCTGTCGAAAGCCTTAGAGATATCGAGGCTGACAGCCAACGATTCTCCATGCTTGTCGATAGCTTCACCCCAGAGGTGTGTTACGTACGCTAGAAGATCACCTGTGGACCGTTTTGGTCGAAACCCGTACTGACGATCATTAATTAGACAGTGATCTTCTAGGTAATGGATCAGTTGGTTGTTTAGAATCCGTTCCATCACCTTACAAAGTACTGAGGTGATAGCTATTGGCCGATAATTTGCCGGGTCAGACCGATCCCCTTTTTTGGGAACCGCTTGCACATTAGCTCTTCTCCAAGCCCTCGGCACACATCCCGAAGAGAGAGAAAGTTGGAACAGGCGCGTTAACACAGGAGACAGCTCCGCCGCGCACTTCTTCAGCACAATGGCTGGTATTCCATCAGGACCGCTAGCTTTCCGTATATCAAGTGATTGCAGCTCCGCACGCACATCACGTTGCCTGATTTAAATGTCAGGCATCGTGTGGCCACATGAAGGTATTGTTGGTGGCTGCGCACTACAATCATCGATCACAGAGTTGTCGGCAAAGAGTTTAGCCAGGAGGTCGGCTTTCTCCTGCGGACTGTGAGATAGCGATCCGTCCGGATTTCTGAGCGGTGGCAGCGAAGGTTGGCAGAAATTGTTTTGCACAGACTTGGTCAGACGCCAGAAGCTACGGGAGCCCCTAGGATGCGAAATAAGGTCATGACCAATCTGTACAATGCGCTGTGCATCCGCTCTCGTGTATGCCTTCCTACAGGACTTGGAATTTTTATTGTAGTTTGCTTTCAGTGAGTCAATGTTAGATGCCCCGCTAATGCAGCCGTTGATCCACGCGCGATATGCCGCCTGCTTAGATGATACAGCATCGGCACATTCACGAGTGAACCAACGTTTACGCGTTCACCTATTGATGAGATCTGAGCTAGGAATGTAGTATTCCATTCCTAACATGATCTCATCAGCAACAGCAGCGGCACTAGCTGTCGGGTCATTCCCACTGAAGCAACGTTCCTTCCAAGGGACTGACGCATAGTACTTAACTACAGGTAGAAGAAATATAACAGTTTTCATCTAACTCCTAGCAGTTTCGTGCAACATTAGCGACATTATTTAAATTACAAGTATATAAAGCAAAGTGAGTTAGTCTGTGCTCTTTGAAACACTGTGGTTTCAGCGTTTATTGGCTTTCTCAACATAGACTAGTCTAAAGCGCAGGAGACAAAGAGGTAAACAAGTGTGCACGCAAATATATACGCTATGCACGCACTATTTTCTCACTCTCATTATCCCATTTCGACAAGGACAACAATTTCCGGAGAGGGATTGGGTGCAAGTCCTAGCCCTTGGGTGACTTAAGTGCTTTTCCAGAATCAAACCTGCTATTGAGAATTTCTTGACAGAATAACCCATATTTTTCGTTCGACCCGGGTTTTGAATTTACGACCTAACTTACAACTTATTTGGAATCTCCTCGTTAAGTTGGACGTTTCCATAGACGATGTTAAATTTGTTGTAAATGCCTTTTTATAAGCATTATATATTTGTAATTCATTTAAAAGTTGATAAGTAAAACGTACCTTCTACCTTATAAAAATAAATTTGAATAAAAATACAAACCTATTTGTATTGTTTTTTTTTTCCAGGTATATCTGTATATTGCATAATAGTCGTCCACAGTCGCCACAAGCAGATCATGTACGAAGATGACATCCAAAGGTTCCAGCACTCGGCGATATATCAACCGATCTGGATGAGAGACCAGGCGATATGAACGTAAATGAGACTCGACTTGATTACTCATGGATTTAAAATAATTGCATTATTTGTAGCAATTACTATGAAAATAAGCACAAGAAGTTTAATAAATAAACGCAAAACATACTTGGTGAAATTGAATTAAAGCGAGTGCTTTTAAGTAACCGTTTTAATAGCAATCGTTTGGTTTTTTTATGGGGAAACGACCTTAATCTCTGATTAATACTGAACGTTGGTGTTAACTAATGATAACCAATACATTAAGAGTATTACTTAGCATATGTCATGACGTATTACTCAATAAAGGGTTATATAGTTGATAAAAAGTATAAAGTTAGTATTTCTATACAGGATAAGTAAAAAATTGACGATAAAAACTAACTACTTAGTTGCGTGCCGGTTGTTTTCGGTAGAAACTACATTCCGAACGGTTGTAGCTCTAAATTAAATTAAATCTTGTAAAATGACGATTCAAAAGTGCTCGCAAGAACCTACTTGAATATATATATTTTGATTTGATATTATTTTCTAACGTTAAGAATGTTGTGAAGGGATTTATATGGGTATTCAATCAGGATACAAGTAACAACCCCTAATTTGTGACAGCATACTAATTACATATATGTATTCACAACTAATAATATTGAACGGATAGCATTAAATTACAATTTTCAAAATCATACCGACACAAATGTAACTCGACGTGTTTATTTTAAATACAATCACCTATTATAACTCAGCTGTGATTAAAGATATACTTATAAGCTGTTCTGTATCTAAGACAGATTTATATATAGGTATATATACATTATTCCAATCGAAGTAAAGGTAAACAAACCGAAGATTTACAAATTGCATGCTATTTGCTAATTGTTCTGCTGTATTACGAATGCTGTATTACACTATAAGCAGTTCTTGATTAATTTATCTTTATTTATAATACAACACTATTCCACTTAACTAGTTATAACCACATTAATTTACCTTTCGAAGTTCCGATTACAATTTCGCGGACATTGAAAACGCATTTTTTCGCGAGTCCATAGTGAATATCATAGATTATTCAAGATTTCGACCAATGACATCGCGTCAATTGATATCGGTGTCAAAGTTATTTATTTGGGTTTACTCCTCTTGTGGTTGGAATAGGCTATAAATCTTTTTTTTTTATAGAATAGGTAGGTGGACGAGCATATGGCCACCTGATGGTAAGTGGTCACCAAACGCCCTTAGACATTGGCATTGTAAGAAATGTCAACCATCGCTTATAGCCAATGCGCCACCAACCTTGGGAACTAAGATTTTATGTCCCTTGTGCCTGTAATTACACTGGCTCACTCACCCTTCAAACCGGAACACAACAATATCAAGTATTGCTGTTTTGCGGTAGAATATCTGATGAGTGGGTGGTACCTATCCAGACGAGCTTGCACAAAGCCCTACCACCAGTATCTATCTTAGGTTAAAGCTAATAGCGAATGAAGTACTACTACATGTATATCCAGCATTAGCGTCGCATGGTTTAATCAGCTACAAACGGCTTCCCCAAAAAAAAAATTTTAAAAATTACTTTCCAGGGGGTTTATATAAAGGATGGAATTTTTGTTGGATTAAAAGTTTGATGAAGTTGGACAAAATTTCGTCATTTTTGACGTCAGAGATATGGTTATGAATTGGCAGTGTATGATAAAAACTTTTTTTTTACTAATTCCCTAAGCAACTCATATGTGGAAAAGTTTCTATGGAAGTATTTTCCTTTATTTATTTACTAGGAGTCATCGCCGCGAAATGAAAAATAAAAAGGAAATATCTACTAGAGCAGGAATTCGAATTGTTATCAATTGGAAATCCCATCTCATTATGACTGCTACAAATATATGATGATGTAATAAAACAACCATTTTGAACTTTATACGATTAGTTTTTAATAATACTACTATATTATTGTATCGCACTGTTGCTATGATCCTAATTTAATATTGTCATTTAGAAGGAAGTATTTGTGTTTTTATTTTGTAAATATAATTTCAAAACAGAAACTCTTTTATTCGTATTTCTATATATTTTTGCATCTACATATCGTATCTTTTATGTATTAAGTTAATTTAAATGTCTCGTTGTATTTAAAATTTTAAAGTGTCAAATGCAATATTTATCTACAGAAAACGATTAAAATTAATATGATAATTATTTTGCTAAAGAATCATACTTTGTGACAATTTATTAAACCAAATTGTTTGTATTTTTCTTCTTTTAATTTTTGTCTACAAGAGATTGTTTTATGGTCTCATTGACTTTTTTGTAAACTTTTTGGAGGCCCATAAATATCTTATATAGTGTTTTGCTCGCTTCAATAGCTCCTGGAACGACGTATTCAAATACCTAATTATATAATTAAAATGACATGAAAGTTTTATCATACAGTGAATCTTCCATCAAACCAATCTGTAGTTTACCGGAAAAAACTAACAAATAAACTTTCGTCTTTCGAAATAGGATATTTAAAATTATTAACGTTTAAATTAAAAACATGTACCGACGACGCGTTGGTAACACTGGTTAAGACGACAAATGGCGACTACTAGAGTGGTTTTCGATTATAAACTAAAAATACCAATCTAGCCAGGATTCGTAACCTAGACGTTAAGCATACGGACGAAATAAGTTAAGTTTGGTTACGGATTCGTGTAGACGGCAGTGAAAGTGTATGCGTTACACAGTCATAATAATATAAATTAAAAGAATAAATAAAGCATGACAAAAATAAATTAACGATTACTACTTAATTTTAGCTTTATTTCTACAAATTTAATTGAATGAAGTATTATGTAATTAGAATTTATGACGTAAACGTACAAAACTATAGAATATGCTAATGAAAATTATGAATCAATCTTGCCAATCCTCTACAAGGAAATGTTCTGTGTCTGCTCTCCAGTTTTACCCAAAGACAAAAAACAAACAAGATTAGTTTTACCTATACCGTCGTGCGTAATTATGTAGATACCATTCTGCGAGAACCCGAACGCACTCAATGACGTCATGACAATCTGAAGTATGACGTCACATTAATATTCCGTTCCTTTTCTTCCACCGTTAAAGAATATGTTGTTTCTCTCTAAACAATTTAATCTCAATAACAACAATTCAGAATTCTACATTTAGATTTTAGTTTAGTAAAGTCCAGCGGAGTGGAAGTGTAATAATTATAAAATAAATTTACACATTTGCACATTGCACTGTTAAAAACAAGGATTGTTTGATTAAAAGTAGGTACTTTAATTTATTATACCATAATTATCATTAAATTAGTGTAGTGTTTGTTGCCGATCAAATTCAATTAAAAAGGTAAATATTCTTAAGATGTTGAGATACTTATAAATGTTTTTTAGATATCATGTATAATTACAAATTTTATTTATAATTTTGTATTGTCCATTTGTGAAGGTTTGCGATTTAGTACACGTTACGCAGAAATTTGTGTCTGAACTATTGCATGCTTAGAATACATAATTAAATGTACAATTTCAAATAACGTAACTTTACTTTAACTTCGTGGTTTAAAATAAACTATTAATATGTTATTTATTTTAAATAACTAGCGTGATCGGTTTTGTATCATACAACCTTTTTTATTTAAAATATTTTTTTATTTGTACAAGATAAAAATTAAAACATTATCGATGTTAAGTATATATTTGCAAATGACAATACATATTTTAACATAGCTAAGTATAAATTAATTTAAAACATGAGAAAGGAATTTATAAATTACTTAAATGCAATCTTATAAAATTGAAAAGTATTATTTAGTGAATTTTGATATAAGAGAATTAACAATTCATCATATTCAAATATGAATTAATAGTCATTAAGCATATTAAAAATTATTTCTATAAAATTAACTTTGTTGTAAGATAATGTTTATTTAAAAACAAATAGTTATCTAATACATAAAATAAAAAATATTAATAAAATAAATATCAAATAACTTTCCACTGTTCTATATTTAAATTAAAAAGCTGGAATTTGTTTTGCTACACAAACTAATCTCTGGAACTATCAGTCTATTAAATATTAATTTCAGTGCTTGTAGAAGGCAAATTAAATGTGAGTGAACCCACAGTACACTACAAGTAACTCAATACAATTTTACATTAAAAAAAGTTTTTGTAGCAAATCTGCTGATCATTTTGGACAGTTTAAAATATAAATCACATTTATTAAATTCACTAATACTGTAAAAATAAAACAATAAATATTCATCAAATTTAGATTTTTAAACAATTATGTTTTTGTATATATGTCAGGTTTTTTTTTGAGGAAGAAATACATATACAGAAGTAAATGTCGAACTTGAACTGTGGTAGATACATAGCTCATCAACTAAATTATAGATTGTTGCTCTTTCAACTATAATGGCTATTTTTTGATTTGATATCATATCAAACCAAAAATAGTACAATAAGGCATTGTTCTTTAGTTGTAGAATTAAAGATAACTTCCAAGACAAGCTAGCATCAATATTACACAGTTTATAAGCTCAATTATTTTATGAGCTGTACTTAAATGGATATAGGCTAGTGGTAGGGCTTTGTGCAAGCTCGCCTGGGTAGGTACCACACACTCACCATATATTCTACCGCAAAACTGCAGTACCTGATATTGTTCTGTTCCGGTTTGAAGGGTGAGTGAGCCAGTGTAATTACAGGCACAAGGGACATAACATCTTAGTTCCCAAGGTTGGTGGCGCATTGGTGATGTAAGCGATGATTAAAATTTCTTACAAGGCCATTGTCTATAGGCGTTGATGACCATTTACCATCAGGTGGCCCATATGCTCGTCTGCCTTCCTATTCTATAAAAAAAAGGCAAGACAGACAAAATGCCTTAACATAAAAGGTGATCCAAAAGGTGATTAGTTAAACAATGCTGTTTTTTCTTTCAAATGTTAAATCAAAATTAATGGTGACAGAAAGAGAGATATATGAAAGTTTAACTAAACAAACACTGAAGCCAGTCAAAACAATGTTTAGTAAGTAATATCAATAATGTTTTGATCTTGTGAAAATCGTTTAATTGCCAGATGCAAAAAATATCCTGTATATGATTGTTATAAATTGACTCAGGTGTGTGGTTACCAAATACCAAGGTTTTGTAATGATACAAATGGTTAGAATTTCAATAAATTGTCATATATCATACAAAACCATTTTAGTTTTTACTTTTTAATGATAAGTTTCTAGCATCCAATGCCATCCAGAATATATTTATATACTTTCATATGTTTATTTATGCTGACATTTGCTGTTATGTCACACAAGGATAGACTAGTGATCATTTAGTAGACCATTATGTGACAATGGACTGTTTTTTAGTTAGCAATTGCTAACATGCATACAATGTTATCAGTGGAATGTTTTACTTGATGTTACTGATTAAATTCATTAATAAATATTGACATTACTAGATTCTTGACATCTTTATTCAAAGCTATTTATTAAAACACCAATCAGGGGCTATAATTTTTAATATAGTTAGCTAGACCACACATGACCTTTTTTACATCCATTTTAATTACAAAATAATATTATAGTTTTTAAAACATTGAAAAAGTCCAACAAATTTAAGATTTCATATAAATTGGTAAATTACGAAGATAGTGTAATTCTTGCCAGACATATTATGGTGACAGTCATTAGTTAAGTTGCTGATCCCGTGTACTATATAGCATTACAGATTATTATCATTTGCTTACAGTATAAGGTATGTTGGTGCACGTTTGCATATATATTTACTATATTCTTATGAATGTTTTTATATGAACTAAAATACATATTTAAATTATAGGTTTATTTAACTTTCATTTTACTAGCAGGTTTTGAATAAAGCGAGTTCAAAAGTACCTATATGAGATAGTACGGTCTAATATTAAAAATTGTAAACGATTATAAAATTCGTTAAAAAAACGCACGTCACAATATTCTTTACTGAACTGGTGGTATTTAAAGCTAAATCTGTGCTTAATCAGTTGCTAAGCAACGTTCATAAGTAAGGCCGTTAGTCTTTATGTAATAACCCTTGAAGTATTACTAGTTTATTATCAACAATAAGTATTTGTATCATATTTTTACTGGTGGTAGGGCTTTGTGCAAGCTCGTCTGGGTAGGTACCACTCATCAGATATTCTACCGCAAAACAGCAATACTTGATATTGTTGTGTTCCGGTTTGAAGGGTGAGTGAGCCAGTGTAATTACAGGCACAAGGGACATAAAATCTTAGTTCCCAAGGTTGGTGGCGCATTGGCTATAAGCGATGGTTGACATTTCTTACAATGCCAATGTCTAAGAGCGTTTGGTGACCACTTACCATCAGGTGGTCCATATGCTCGTCCACCTTCCTATTCTATAAAAAAAAAAAAAAATATTACTAATAATAGATTGAAAGATAACATTATTTAATTTAGCAATTGTATGGTAATTACATAATCAAACATGTGCGAGTTCTTATATATACATTTGTTTGTTGTATGTGTACTGTGTAATACAAATTAATGAGGACGAGTGGTGTCCTTGACGGGTCCACCGTCTTCGAAGGTACAATACTTACTGTGTTGTGGTCCAGGTTACAAGTAACAATGCAATTTCATGTTTATTAATAAATATTGTGTTCAGCGTTACCGCACCGTGGGTCGTGACGTGATGTTATATTGTCTACTAGTTATCGACCGCGGCTTCGCCGGAGTGTTACTGGGAACGCGGCAGGTTTTAGGTAAAAAATAGCCGATGTCCTTCCTTTGGGATCAGCTTTCTTCATGCCAAGTTTTATCAAAACAGACAGACAGAGAGTTACTTTCACATTTATAATATTAGTTTAGATTTTCTCACTAGATGGGCAATCTAATGCTATTATTTACATTACACGAATATATCCTAACCTTAATTTGTTGTATATTGGTTTGTTGTATGTAACAACAAAGCCGCTGAACGAAGTAGCGGTTTTTTTTTTGTAGTTAAATGAACCTGTAGTTTAATTGTCAAGGCGTGCTATGTAATCTACTCTATCAAGTGTTATGTAATCTTGTTCTGATGTATATTGTAAATAAGTTTTCCTTAAGATTGTCCTTATGAAAAATTCCTTAATAATTTAAAATATATTTAATACTAATATCGACATGCATTTTTTCCGGTAAGATAGATATTTATTGATGAATATAACAAGTATTCTTCGCGTATAAAATCCTGGATTTTTTGCGAGTAAGGATCGAAATTAGTAATAAACGTTCAAGGTGTTCCAAATTAGGCAATATGTCTGACGTACCAAATTCATGTTCCAATTATTCGGTCATAAGCGACTGCATCACGTTGAAGTTCAGCCAAGTGGCTAAAGGATGCAAGACAAAACTGGATGCGAAGGCTTTGGTGCCCATTGGGACTAGCCTATGTCCAGCTGATTGAGATAGGCTGAGTAGATAGATATAGACAAACGATAACTTCGCTATAAGTTCACAACTTAAACATATTTGTTATTTATATATCATAGGTACCATTTGCGCAAAAAAACTTGGCTTTTATTGTTGCTCCTGACCGGGCTAATTCTATAATTTACCGTTTATTATCGTTTGTGTGCAGAATGAAGGCAGACGTGAAAGAGTGAGTCTTATTTCGTCGTAATGATGCACTAACTATATTTTTTGTCTAACCCAGAAGATTTGAACGCATATAAATAATTATAAATCACCTATTCTGTGTCCTATTCAACGACATCGACTTTTATACTAAAATTAATTTGAATGTGTCCAATGGTTTCAGTGCGTTTTGTTACATACGTTCAATCACATAAACTTGCATTATACATTAGTTGAATTTGCATATCGAAGTACGAAAGTGAAATGTGAAATTTATTCCTTCTCTTACTGAGGTAAGAGAAGGAATAAAGAGTGCATCTTTTTGTGAAAACATTTGTGCACTATAAAATTCGCGGGGTCCGCACCTGCGCAGGTGGCTAAGAGGCTATTATCATCATCGTTAATAAAGTTCTACTTATATTTCCAGGCTAGATAGTGAAGGTGTGAAGATGGGACTTCCACACATCACATCATTCTGTTGGTGCCTTGGACTCGAGTCCGGCACGAAGGTGATCGGCTACATACACTTGGTAAGTTTGACTATCAGATTATCTCGTTGGTCTAGTATATTACATGCTACAAAGGCCGAGGTCCTAGTTTTAAAACCAGGTATGACAAAAACAGTATCATAACTCGTGTCATATTCGCGTACTTTAGAAAGCACATAAAAAGCCGGTGATCCTGATCTGTCTGTCAATCGGATTGTGAGGGAATACTCTTAGATAGTGTTTGCTCACACACTTTTAGCTGTAGATGGTCTGTCCTTGATATTAGTTCATAGCTAGGATATTTTGAATGTAAGTGGATTTCGTCATCCATTCGTCATCGTTAGAACATTATTATTGGATTATTAGGGTCGTTGTTGACAATAAATATACTATTCACGGTTATTGAACTCTTGAACAGTTAATTGTTTTATTTTATACTGGTTTCTTTTGATTATAGCCCTCTGAGCAGGTTTCTCCAGTTATATGTCAGTCGGTAATTATGGCAAGTTCATTTGAATCATTAAATCATATAAAAAATCAACTTGACTTTTACTAGAGCTTTAAAATGATCATACGTTTATATAAACCACCGGTTTGGAATGTGTATTCTCCTAGAAGAGCCGACAAGAAACTGAGTAGTTAGTTCTTTAAAAAATCAAGTACTCAATGTATGTTTGTCCCTTTTTTGCATAATAATTAATTGGTTGACTTTAAGTAAGATTATAGACACCAACGCATATTTACTATTATTGGAAGAACGATGTCATTCTAATATCAATGATTGCGGTTTTGGTTGTTGAATATTTTTTGTTCGGTTAATTGAACCTATTAATCTCAGGTGTATAGTGAAAGTTAGATATCAGTTTAAACCTGATTAGTTATGACTACTTAATATGTTTACTTGAATTATAAAGTAACGGACGAAGTAGATGCATAGATTTCCGTCTGACGTGCAAATTTCCTCACGATGTGTTTATTCCTTCACCGCCGACTACGAGATGAAACACCAACGAAGTCCATAAAAGATCAGCGCTTGGTTTTGGACCTACGACCTTCGATTCAAATAACCTGTTCTTTCTATCTTGGCTTCTCAATATTGTAGTGATTCTAAATTCTAGATCGCGTCGTTCTCTCTAATGGTCCTCTGCTCGTTGTACGCGGAGAGCCTGCGAAGTCTCATCGGTACGATCGATGACGCCGGTGACCACATCTACACCATATGGTACAGGATATCCGTGGGGGTGGCGGTGTTTACCGTCGTCCATGTGCTGCTCGCGGCCACCCTGCTGTTTGCTGTTTTTACGGTAAGTTGATAATGTAGGAAGTAGTAAAGTTTCTTGTGAATACAATATATAAATGAATATTGGACATAAATATTCTTATAACGACAAACTAAAATAACCTCAAAGCGAACAAAAGATAAAATTTCAAGTAGCTTAATAATTACAAAGAATAAATTCTTATAATGAATAAAATAAAAAATCTTGAATTTACTCGATTGATGAAAACAGTGAAGACACTAGTTTGTGGAAATAAATTATTTACTATTTTTGTGATATAATTTTTATTGGATTTTTTATTAAAATAATTGTGTTTGTGAATTATAATGAGTGTTTTGTTCGTTTCAGAGGAACACAGCCGCCCTGCGGGGATGGGTGTGGGTAATGGTGGCGCTGTACCTCTTCTCCCTAATCTACGTCATCGTTTCCATGACCTTCGGGTTTTCAGCCAGCGGCTCTCACATATTCCTATCTTTCCTCGAAGGAGTCGTTTTCTTTGGTGAGTGCTGTTATTATTTTACTTGATGGTAGATGGTATCAAAGATCATTGACAGCGGCATTGCAATAATATAAATCATTCCTAACACTGTTAGGAGAAGTAAGATGTCATGTCAGAACTTATTTATCACTTCGAAATTATAATTAGTTTTTATTTAATAAGAATATTACGTTTTTTTAAGTATAACTAATATTCCTATTTACTCCTCCATTTAAGCGTGAAGCGTTAAGGGGTGGGGATGATAATAGCCCAAGGGGTCAGGATCGAACCTGCGATTTTTATATGCCAGGCGCCTGCCAGGCGGCCGTAAATTATTGCGCTAGTTTTGTATATGCTTTGTATATGATGTTGTGTACTTCACTGAACGTGTTCACAAGTGTTGTAATTAAATTGACTTTCGTTATTTACAGGTATCCTAGCCTACTGCATCCTCTGCGTGAACAGCTACTACCTGATGCTGAAGAGCGCCGAGGATATGGAAGGTCCACAAAAAACGGAGTCCTACCATAATCGCGATTAATCGGACTAAACGATCGTATTGCCAGATTATAAAATAGTCGTCCGACAAGTTAAACATTCGCCGGAGTATAAACAGGTCACGTGCCCGTCAAGCAAATCTGCTTACTTAAGGTTACAACTTAATTACTCCGATAAGAATCATATAAACTGAAATCTTCGTGAGGTATTGTATAAAAATATTATTTTATAACCTTAAGAGTAAATAGTAATACAAGTAGAACTGTCAGTCTGGTCGGACGCGTTACATTTGGGTCGTATTGCGGCGAATATTTATCAACGTGACGATAAAGTTTTTTGATTTGATATTGAATTCGTTGCTTTATAATGACATTACGTACAAATATTCCGATGAGTCCAGTACTTAAACAAATAGGCAGGTCCGGTGTCCGTAGCGCGTGAGGGGTGGTAGATGCCCTGGTCGAACGGACGGACTGCGGACACGCACGAAGGAAAATATATTTTACGAATATTATTAATTATATTTACACACCTACCCATGATTGGTGTTCGCCATATAATATTATGACCGGTGGCAGGTCTCCTTGTTACAATATGCCATTTTAATTACTAATAGTACATAAGCCGCTACTTGTATTGATAAGGATTATATATTTAATTATTAATATATTATCGCCTCCTACTTATTATAGTATACGATTGAATTTAAGTACATCTGTTATATATAACAATATGATAAACCACCGCGAACGCGAACTGCTCTATTATTGTTGGAAAATATTTTTTTAATAAATAACATTTATTCTGTATAACCTTACCAGGTAAGGAAGGTCTTTGCCCAGCCGTGGGAAACTTGTGTTATGTACTGTACGCAGCGGCTAGGCTTTGTGGTCTCTCAATGAAATTAATCAATATTATAATATTTAAATTGCCGTTATGTATAATAATTGTTGTTACGGCCGGTTAATTCTATCAAAAGCTGGTGATACATAATTTAATCAGCAGAGCTATTCATTTCGAACTCACTTCGTAACTCACTCGTGAGCTGCGTGAAAATATTCTGCGGTGAGTTTTGAGTATAACAACAAACCGCAGTAATTCCTCACAATCTCATAACACTTTCCTGATTATACACTCAAGAAATATTTTATTTTCATTTTTTTTTAATATAATTCAAATCTTATTTAATAATTCTACTTAAGTTAAATAAAAAATGTAATCGATAAAAATAATGTAATAAATCTATGAGAAAGTATTAAAATATAAGAACGGGTTGCAGTCGATTGAAGGAGGGAGGGACTTATGTATTCAATATATTAAACATGCCTGCTATCGTGCTTCGCTTGCGGCTTTACAATTTTATAAATGATATGATAGGCTATGATATGGTACCTTAATTTATTATTATAACGCGCATCAATTTATATATTGGGGTAGATACTAATCGTCGACTAGATATTCCACTGCCAAGATTGATGAAGTTAGATTTTTTACAGTAAATAACCAAGAAGATACCATCGTTGGGGTAAGAAATTGCCGTTATATAAAGGGTTTTAAATTACCTTGTATTCTCAAAAAAATGGTATCCCTTCCATTGTCTCACTCTTAACCTGTGTCGCTCTGTGCCAACCCGTCTGTGTGGGCGTCACGTAGTTCTACTGACAAACATGAAAACTTTTGAAACTCAAGAATACACACTTTTTCAATTTGGTGTACAGTCTGCACAAAAATCTCCCACCGGTGAAGTTTGGTCGATTGACTTCCTGTTATAAATTAAAAAAACCTCAATAATGGAACGTTAATACAGATTTTGTTTAGTTGTATCATTATATGTGAACTTTAACACCAATACGGTGTACCAGTGGCTTTTTTTTATTTGTTGTATACAATGCGCGTTATACACACATACAGATATTTTTAAGTCATTTGACTAAATTAAAATAAAGCTACCACCGGTTCTGATGTAGAATCTACCGTGAAGAGCCGGGAAGGAAAACAGTAGTTGCTCCATTGCGAAATTCAAGTAACATAAATAAATAAAATGGAATCAACGAATCATAAATCCCCACTCTTTGTTTCATCCATGTCGATGGGTATAAAAGCTGATGTACATGGTGCCATCCAGTGGCGAGTTATGATAAAGTGGATTGTGTAGGAACCTCCATGAAAAAATCGAATTCGTGCCAACTGGCATGACTACCGGTCAAACTGTCGAGTTCAAATAATAATCTATAACCGATCTACCAACGTACATTTATTTACAACGAAAACAGCTTGGAGACGTTTTTGCGTTTCTAGCAGTGTACGGTCAGCATATAAATAAGTAAACTTTTTTTTTATATTTGTCAAGAAGGCAAATGACTCCACTTCACCTCATGGTAAGTGGTAGTAGAGTCCAAACGTGACGACGGCCAGTACAGTCAGGAAGAATGATATGCACTGGCCGTCCCTGCCTTGCAGGCTCCCAAGATGCTCTTCACGTCTCGTTTGAAGAATCCCAAGGGAACACGTGTGCTGGTGAAGTATTTCGTTTTGGTGCGACAAAGAAAAGAGTTGCCAGATTTCTTATATTCGTTCTGATATTGTATCTGAAGCCTAGTTTCTACCCATATATTTCGTCTCAATAGCACGTCGACAAATATTTCTCCATTCCTCTACCGTTATTTTACATTAAATTTTACCTCGGCTAATGTCAGTGTAGCATTCATATTCATTATGCCTTTTTTTGCTATAACAGTTTTCGCTATATAATATATTTTTTGATGAACTAATTACTAAGAAAAAAAATTAACAAAATAGCACGAGACTTCTAACGCTACTTCGAAATTCCAAGGCGCGTGGTAGCTAGTTCAAACTGGTTTATTCCGAATTTAATCACTAATGCAAAAACGTCTCGAAACTGAGTTGTATCGTTATATGTACTCGTATTTATAATAATAAGTATTAATGTTGTACGTGTCCAGTCGCTCAGTGTTGTCGTGTGTTCGATGTTGTAAAGTTATTTGTGATATCTTTAGATGCTTTTACAATAGAATATATTTTCAAATCAGCTTAACTATGTGACAATAATATACAATTTAAACTTCCTACGACGTATATATAATATTATTATTAATATATTGGAATAGATTTTTGGCTTAAAGTATATATAAATGTGCTTTTACATTAAATCTTTGACTTTGTGTTTTTACATTTTAAAAAAATGCCAAAAATATTTTGATATATTTTTATGAATTTTAAGGATTTTTATGCGCCTGGCATATGATAACAAATGATTATTTTTTCGGAGCTATACTCAATTGTATATGTCGTATGCTATGATTTAAAATATAATATACATTGAGTAACAGTTTTACTATCAAAAGAAGTAATGTTTTTATGAATAAGTATGATATCGCTCATTTAATAATAATAATAATAAAAAATAAAAAATACAAGATATTTTTTGCTTATTTATTATAAAGTCTAGGTTAGCTGTTCATCGCTTTGTGAACTATAAAAATGCAATATAAAAAATATTTTATTAAATAAGCGATACCAGCCTCGTACTATTAATTTTAAAAAGTACGAACCGGATTTAATGCGTTATTAATTGTTGTAACCAGTTTGGTTATATAGATATAAAGTTATAGTAATATTTACAAAATAGTGTCTTCTTCCGAATATAAAAAAAAGTTTGAAATATTTATTAATTGTGCCTTTGCCTCGAGAAACATGAAAAAATATGTCAACGTGAAAATTGAAGGCAAATATTGACATATATTTTGGCAAATATAATTATAAAGTGTCCTAGTTTAGTTTTAATAATATTGCATGTATGTGATCGTATTTTCGCAAATGTTTGAGCAGAAATGTGCTATATACATGTTCTCGTTGAGATTCTTGTTTTATTTCTACCCTCACATCCTACAGCCCGGGTTCCTTCAAACGAGGCGTGAAGAGGCATCTTGCGGGCCGGCAAGGCGGGGACGGCTAGTACAGAACATTCTTCCCGACTGTACTGGCCGTCGTCGCGTTTGGACTCTACTACCACTTACCATCAGGTGGAGTAGAGCCATTTGCCATCCCGGACATATAAAAAAAATACATTATTAGCTATTTGTCAGCTACTATTTCGAGAGTGAAAAGTACACTCGCGTAGTGACGTACGTAAAAATAATAAATACATAAGAGTTTTATAAGTTAATAATGAACCTCTCAAACATAATGTTCACTTGACCGAATATAAACTACAAATCTGAAGTGTAAGCCTGCTCTTTGCATTCAGAGGTACAAGAGTATTATATATTGCTAAAATTCAAGCCGGGCTGTTTGGTTGTAAAATTAGTCTGACGAACCAAACCAACCAAGTTATTAACCTTATTACATGGTTTGTGGCTTTAGTTATAGGGCAAAAAGGTTTTCAGCTCCCAATTTTTCAATTTCACTTGTTGGTAGGGCTGTGTTCAAGTACTTCTGTATAGGTACCACTCATCAGATATTCTACCCCAAACATCAATGCTTACATTACTTAGTATTCCGTAACAGCCTGTGAATGTCCCACTGCTGGGCTAAAGGCCTCCGCACCTCTTTTTGAGGAGAAGGTTTGGAGCTTATTCCACCACGCTGCTCCAATGCGGGTTGATGGAATACACATGTGGCAGAATTTCAGTGAAATTAGACACATGCAGGTTTCCTCACGATGTTTTCCTTCACCGTCAAGCACGAGATGAATTATAATCACAAATTAAGCACATGAAAATTCAGTGGTGCTTGCCCGGGTTTGAACCCACGATCATCGGTTAAGATTCACGCGTTCTTACCACAGGGCCATCTCGGCTTTTTAGTATTGTTTTTTTATTTTTAGTATTGTTGACATAATATCTTAGTTCCTAAGGCTAGTGGCTCATTGGCGATGTAAGGATCGGTTAATATTTCTTACAGCGCCAATGTCTGGGCGGATGTGACCACTTATTTACCAGTTTGCCTTCCCATAATCATTAAAGAAATTGTAAATAAAAATTATAATATGTTTCAATATAAAATAGGCTTGACAAGATCAATGATTATTATGCGTATGCAGATAGACGCCCAAAGGGTCTTGTTGACGGTCAACGTACGCGAGGCCGCTGGATAGTAAAACACAGGTATAATTTTACACAGTTTGTTTATTCATCGAAATAATCTTACGTATTACGATGTTTCACATTAATTAATATCATTCGTTTCAATTTAATAAATATATTACAACACTATAGATACTGTAAGTACAAGTGAATAAGTTGGTCTTATATTGGAAGCTACGTCATAAACAATAATATGGAGGAATTTACAACGTTAGAAACTACGTTTATTTCGAAATTAACGTAATGTAATAGTATCGAATGATCGTGACGTCGCTAGTCAATAACGTTACTATGTTGATGTACAAGATCGAAATTAAATTTAAACATGACCGTATATATTTATCATAAATTTTGCTTAACAACAATTTGTAAGCTTATATATAAAACAAAACAGTTGAAAATTTAGCGATAGGTAATTTTTATGACATCAATGATGCTTTCCTACGTCATTGCTATAACATTTTGACAGGAGCAAACAGTTTTAAATAATGCAAGAAATTAATTATTTATCAAAACTCAAGTATGAATATTTATTTGAAATTTATTATTTAAAGTAAGTATCTACTCAGTTAAATCTACAGCAAAACAACATTATTTAAGTACTTTGAGTTCCGCAGATTATTTGTAATTTATAAAATTTTTTCGCATATAACTGAAGCAGTTTTGTTTTAAAGGGAAATATTTCGAACTGTATTAGTTATATTACCAAAATATATATAATTTAAATCACACTAAGGCAAGAAATGCGACGAAGGCTGTTATAATTTCGTTGAATAAATTCGATACTTTATATAATTCAATTAAATACAATTGAGATTCTACTTAATATCTATATGTCACAAACATAGTTATTATAGTAGCATTTACATTTTTAGGTCAATTTATAATTGTTCGTTGAACTGACTACTGAAACAAACAGTCAGACACAAATAAACGACAGTCTAATACAATTCTTGCGTCTGTTGCATTTTCCAACAAGTATCGATGTGTCTGTATTCATCACTGTCAATAGTTTGCGCATCTCACTCGTACATACAAACATTCAAAAGTGCGAATGGGATGCAAACTACTCAGAACCAGTGACACATAAAATAATATTAATAATTCTCGTTGTATAATTAAAAAAAAAAACAACGAATCGGAATGATTTTATCTGATATTTCAATAATATAAAAATATAATAAACAAATTTTAAATTATAAAGTAAATAAAAGCTAAAATATACAATAGATATTTTTTTAACTTGTTTTAAAATAAGTACAATTTTCCTTAAAAGTAATAGGCAAAGACTTAAAGTTTTGTTATATTATACATTACAATAATTCGTATTTTGTCGTTCGTTAAGTAAACACTTTTTATAATAAGTGAATTTTGATTCGCTCTTTGAACAGTTAAGCGTTAATAATTTTACAGATATTCAACATTTACAATAAATTATTTAGTACCAATTCGATATTATCTACTTCGATTTTAAAGTCTTCGCTTAATTCCTTAAGATTATAACCTAACAGGCTTATTAGTACTTTAGATGATTCACAGCTCGTGCCGGCCGAACTTTATACAGCGCTAACACAACGGCTAATCGGATAAATACTTAACTAAGGGTATTGCACGAAAAACGGGGATTTAGTTAAATACTTCTAGATCTACAATGTACATAATTACACTTAAGTACGAACAGTTCCGCGCCGAGAGACCAGCACTTCACCACCAATCACAACACCGTACCACGCGATGCGTATCCAATGGGAGATCTTCCAGGCACACCCTCGACTCCCATTGCTTTCAGCGAATGTATCACCGATAAACGAATTGTCCCAATGTTGTTGTTTAGAATGGTCGCGTATCAATATGGGTCGAGTTCGGATAGCATGGCTTAGATAAGCTGTCAGCAGGCAGGCGGGCGGGCGTCGGCGGTCAGTAGAGGCGCGCGGCGTCGAGCGGCGGCGGCTCGGTGCCGACGTCGATGTCGGCCGGGCCCTCGTCCTCCGTCACGCTCGTCGCGCCGCTCGCTCGCTGCAAGCCGCGCACCTGAAAAACGCTTATCTGCTTACATGATGGGTCTAAGAGAGCTCAAAACATTGATAGTGCAAGACGCAACACACACGCAACTCGATATACCAATAATATATGGGGCGAACAATAAAGCTGTCAGACCAGTAGGTAGTTAGTACCTACACACACATATTCGGTGATTGTATTCTATAATTAGTCAACGTACTACAGAGTATTTTGTGTTCACTCCCGTGCCTCGGAAAGCACGTAAAGCCGTTGGTCCTGCGCCTGAACTCTTTCCGGTCGTGTCGGATTGCCGTCCCATCGGATTATGAGAGTTAGGGAATAGAGAGTGCACCTGTGTTTGCGCACACACTTGTGCACTATAATATCTCCTGCGCAGTTGGCTAATCTCTCTTGAGATTGGCCGCCATGGCCGAAATCGGTCTGGAGGACATTATTATAATATATATATAGTATATACATATATAATGTGTAGTTGGGGGTTTCGGTTAAGATCGAAAATCGTAGGGTAGGCAAGCCCTACTCGGTTTTCCTGCACTTCATTTGTCTGCCTTTTCGGCGGTGAAGTAAAACATTGTGTACGTCGAGATTAATATTGCGACATCTTTATTAATATGTATATCATCGAACCCACAGACATGGTGGACAATCGTGGCGAAGTAGGTCTAACTTTTACTGATTAAGTTGATCCTTTACCTAGAAGAGGGACATATAGAAGGTCGTTGCTAAATTCAACTTTTGCCAAAGACTCAAAATTAGGTACGGCCATTTCCTAATTTTTGCATCATAATATTAGTTTATTTTTATTTTTATTTAGAAGTGTTTTGTTTATACCTGGAGGAGAAGATTGTTGGACAGTAGTCGCGCTTGGTGCTCCTGCGCCTTAGCTCGGAGACAGGCGATGCTGTTGTTGCGGAAAGCCTCAGGGTCCTCGTAAAGTTCGCGACCGTCGGGTGACGCGCGTCCCTTCGCTGATGAGGAAGCTGTCGTGCTGCTGCCGGGTGAACTTTGTGCCTGAAAGAGATTATCTTATATTTAAAAATCCTATTGAATAAAAATACAGCTTATTTCGGTGGTAGATTCACTCATCAAATATCCTGTCGCCTAATATCCATAATATGTATCGTATTCCGTGTGTTATTTGTGTTCCGGTTTTGACTGAGCTAGTGTAACTACAAGCACAAGGTTTATAATATCTTAGACCGGTGGTGGCATTGACGATGTGAGGAGTAGCTTACCATCAGGTGGCCATTTTGGAAATGTAACTTCCTTATTAAACACTGTTCTTGTACTCCTTAATACTGATTATTTTATAACCTAGTTAGGAGTACCTACAGTGCTACACCCACTTGATTGGAATTAAATTCATTTGTAATATTTAACTACTATGTTTAATTTCTATTATGAATAAAGAAATATTATAATAATTATTATTATAAAAAAAAAAAAAACAAACAAAAAAATCTAAGTTACATGTATGGGTAATACTTAAATCGTTATCACTAACGAATGACGCCGCGTTATAATGTATTGCATTCTAAGGAGACACATTTATCATTGCGTATTAATTGCATGCATACTCCGTGCGAGAATGTATGCGTGGACACGCGCCACATTTCTCGTTCGAGTTTTATTACAAATCCATTACCATAATATCACTATCAGAGCGGTAAGTGTTTTACATTAAATTAATGTTTTGTATAATTAACAATCGGCTAAACTCGTAAGTTCTCGACTGAAAATAACCACGAATCGGTTAATAGTTAAACATTTTAATATTATAACTGTTACTTGCATGCAAATGGTTTTCTAAGTAATCCCGTACGAATAAGCGTTGCTTATAAAATACTTATGTTAAAGAACATATCATTATGGTTATTTATAACCAGCGTTATATGATATCAAATGATTTGCTATTTATTTTTCCGAGACATTACAGCAATAATCATATACCTCGTACATAGGTACATGGTACCTGGTTAAAAAAAATCCTAATAACGCGTTAGTTAGTGTAATGTACCTTTGCGATTTGTCAGACTCAAAGGGCATACTAGTTGCGATTGAAGATGCACTGAAAACCACTTGACATCTTTATATCAGATCGATGGTACTAAATTATTGCCTTTTCATCCGATTCACAACTACTTGCAGCGCTTCAAATCGATGTGAAAATTAGAAGTAGTTTACAATCGAGTTCCTAGATTATCTCACCTACTGACTTTGACAATTACATACAACTGAAGTTGATAAAAAGCGTGCGGTGGTGACGCTTGCTCATTCAAAAAAGGTGTAAAACTCACTTAATTATAAAAAAGTGATAATATTGTAACTGTATGACTCGGACCAATGATGTAAAACGGTTATAAAATTGTATGGAAGTAACGGTTTGTTACCTGGTTGTCGTGCACGTCGTGTCGGTGCGGCGAGGCGGAGGGCGCGCGCTCCGCCTCCGCCTCGGAGCCCTCGCGCTCCGACCCCGACTCCTTGAGGTGCTGTGCCGCCTCCAACGACTTGCGGTGCATGCCTTAAACAATCAAAGGAATAACTTTTATTACACATACATGACAACTATAAGGGATCCAATATTTTGAGTAAAATTCGTAGATAATAATACTATCAATAAATATCCAATGACTGTTTATTGGAACGTTACAAGACTGATACCACTTGTTTCAAGTAAACTCGGGATGTTCAATGTCAAAATTGAAATCAAAGTACACGTTATTACAAGCACATTTGAATGGCCATTCTACAATGAATTATTCATTCATTGTAGAGTTACCATTGCTTAGAAATCACTGAGTAATTAAAGATAAGGTTCTTGGTCAAACTGGAGAATTTACCTCGTGTTCTCGAGCAGCTTATAGAATAATGTTAGGAATAATCTAAGTTGGTAACAGCTTTGGTAATATCATCAGGTGACATAGTCTCGTTTATTATCAACTATCATTAAAGAAAGAGCCAAATTATTGTCATAAAAGTTTCAATTTGAAACAAAGCAATTTAACGTTGCCTTGCACTAAACCAATTTCTCTTAAACCAGCAAGAAACAAGCGTTAAGCAAAAAATTAAAAAGTGTAATAATTGGGCACGGACGCACGGCAGTCCTTTTCATTTTTGTATGATAAAAATAAAAAAAGTGATTCGTTCCTAAAAATTAGATTATGAATGAAGTCCACAGAAACAAGTGACAGTCGTCGCACCGTAACGAGCTGCACAGAGGTCGCCTCCATTGTATCGGTAATGAGAATAGATGAAAACAATAACGTCTATATTTTATAAACACATAATTTTTTTTAATCTTCTGCTTTGAACGATAGAAATTTAATTCTTATAAAAGAATTATCGCTATCAACATCCTCTGACAATTCAATTGATCATTGAGTATAGTAAAAACAGACGAAGTTAGTGTTTTAATTTGTTCAAGATTGTTTAAAATACAACAACTGGCAAGTCAAACGTTTTGTAAGAAAATTATTTTTAGGTAACAAACACGAGATAGAACTGTTTATTTATTTTTAGGTTTAATAAATGTCATATTTAGTAATACATACGTAAGTTGTGTAAATATAGTACGTACGTAGCATTAGCACTCGGGGCGCTCATATGGATGAATTTGCAAGTGGAGGCTACAGCATTCGTGGTGAAGATAATAAGAAAATTATACTACCTACTAGATGTATGAAGAAAAACCTTAGTAACAAGTCGATCAAGAAGAAAATATGTACTTTTGTTTAAAGCATCGCCTGTATGACTGTCAGAGTCTTGAGTCGAGATGGCATCGAGAGGAAAACTGTATATGTCGGATAAAATTCTGCCAATTAAATAACCTCTCAACTGCATTGTTGTGGTGGTGGTAAAAGTAATGGACAATTTTAGTAAACATAACGATAATAATACCATTCCAAATATTATCCATGTATGTAAGTGCGCATATAGTTAGCTATATTCTTGTGATCAGTCTTGATATAGTTCAAATATGCAATGAACCCTTTGCTCTGAACTATGCAGAGAAATAAAGTTTTATCAGCGAGCTCGTCACTCGCGCTTTAATATCGTTTGACGGGATTTTACGAGATTTTTACAGCGTTGTCGCGCTCCTTGCTGAATGCCTAATCAGGAGACGTGTTTATAGCTCAGGGATTAGACGGCGCCTTCGCTGCTTTGCATAGAGCGCCCTGTTATGTATTTTTGTTTAATAAATTATGGTCTTGAAGATTATTCCGAATAATATCTTGGGTATAATGAAAGATGGATCAAGAAAGTATCTCAGAGAACTCCAAGACGAAAAAAGAAATAACAGACCACTAAGGACGTCAAAAGCGCGGAAGAATATATGGAGGGATGTAATGTCGAATGCGACACAGAGGCAACTACTACGTAATAGAAATATGTATATATATTTTCAATATAACGTCAAGCTTAATGTAGCAATAATAAAGGCTTTATTTATTTACTGTATTATACGGTAAGCAATATAAACGTTATTTCTTGAGTCATCAGACACGAGTCGGTATGTCTATTGTGTACATATTTAAAAGTAGCCAGGTTCACTTGTATACCTTAGCTCGAGGATTTTAGACGTCTTGCGCGATTGCATAGATACGATAACATTGATCAGTATCAAACTCGTTGAAGTGAACGGTTACAATATCTTTTTTATTGGAATAGGTATCTTTGGAATAGGTTTCTTAATAAATATCTTCTACGCTCAACAATTTTTAAAAGAATAAAATGGATTACATTTTTGTAAAATAATAGCTGTAATAGACGCTATGTACCTATGTATGTACATGTGTTGAGTGTACATACAACTGAGCTTTTTGTCTGTTGTCATCACGATCTTCTATACAGAATCTACATACATTACAAGTTTAAACTTGATTTCATCGTGTAAAATAACATTAAAGTTAAATAATTATAAAGTGTACAAGCACTTTATAACAAGAGATTGTTTGATTTCAGTGCAATATTTATTTTGATTTGATTTGAATATTTATAAAGATGGTCTAACAAACATTTTATCTATTATTGAAAGAAACTCAATCACGAGACCACCAATGTTTCCTGTAAGTAGCCACGCAGTTGGCCGTTAACTTTAGAATCCTCGCGTACAAGTGGGGCAGGCGGTCGGTCATCAGGGTCCTAATCACCGGGAGGTGAGCATTACACTCCAACTTTCACCATTACGCGCTGCTGATAATAAATCTACTTGATTTACTTGTGGTTACCGCGCACTCATCAGGCGAGAGGTTTCACAAGAATTTGTTTAGAAAACCCTACTGTAGACATTGTAAATTGATTAATATTATCGATAAAAGATTTCTTATTCGAATTTAATGGAAACATAATTTGAGTAAATTTTACGGCTCGTAGCCATCAATACATATGCGAGATGAAATAAATATTCACTCTTCCAATCATTCATTCATTTAAAAATACAGAATCGAACTCTCGTACCGTTTAGTCTCAAAATATGGATACACGAAAATAAAACTGAATATAATGATTTCCAAGCGGAAAAATAAATAGTGGCAGAATTGATGTATTAATATTTATTACTATCGCGTGTGGCATTTCTGTCCTTATTGACTTTTCTGTACACAGTACTATCGAATCCTATAAGATCCATCGTTCCTTTTATTATAATTTAAAAATATATATAACGAATTTTTCATTTGCATACAAATACATGTAGGTATGTATTATTACGCCATTTTCCATTATTATACACCTTACACATTTACGCGCTGTAATAAAACAGTACAAGCCCGGATGGCCTAGTGGTTAGAATGCGTGAATCTTAACCGACGATCGTGGCTTCAAACCCGGGCAAGCACTGAATTTTCATGTGCTTAAGTTGTGATTATAATTCATCTCGTGCTTGACGGTGAAGGAAAACATCGTGAGGAAACCTGCATTTGTCTAATTTCATTGAAATTATGCCACATGTGTATTCTACCAACCCGCATTGAAGCAGCGTGGTGGAATAAGCTCCAAACCTTCTCCTCAAAAGGGAGAGGAGGCCTTAGCTCAGCAGTGGGACATTAACAGGCTGTTACAGTTACAGTTACAATAAAACAGTTTCGCACGAATTGTCGTGTAACTACCGTGTTAAATATATTTCCTGTGATATGTCAATCTAAATACAACTTAGGATTACCTCCCTTCTACGACTATGTTTTACATTATATAACTATCTCGTTGGCCTAGTTGCTAGCTTGTAAAGCTAAACCAAAGACCTAAGACCCTGAGTCCTGTCCAATCCCGAGTCAGGTCGATAAAATATTTACTGATGTTTCGTCGATAACTTATCAACATCACAGTTATATCTCAGAGTTACTTTTAGTTTAATCCCTAAACTCTCTCGATTTGCGTTGGAGTGCTGTCCGTTTAGATTCTAAGAGTGTAACTCTAATTATGTAGGTAGCTATTTGTGTAGGTACATACTGGTATAGTATAATGTCTATGACTGTCCAAGCCCTAAAACTTTAAATGATTTTATCACATAATATAAAGATTTGACTAGGACTAAACAATTAATCTACTCCTACCAAAATAATGTTATTAATTTTATTAATACAAAAATTAAAACTAACTTAACACACGTTGTTTTTATTATATCAATATTAGGTCGATTACTGTAGATTCTACCAAGAAAAATCGATTTAAGTTGTAGGTATTTATTACTAAATATACCGTCAAAAATACTTTAAAATCTAGTACTTTTAGAAGATATTTTTATGTTACTGGTTTTGTAAGTTTCATGTGTTATAACGACGTATAACATACATTGTTATGTTAATAGCATTATTTACGAGCTACGAGCGTAGCACATCTCGTAGCATTTTATTATAAAAATATTGTTGATCTTATTTATAATATTTTCTTATGTGTTTAACATTACGTACGATGCGACGAGAAGTTTGAATAGTTTTTGTAGATAAGATTTCAGTAAACTCATGAATTTGACGTTTAGATTCAAGCGAGTTTCATACGTTGTATCGTGACATAAATATTAATAAACAATAAACGGTATATAATTATTAAAATGTTAATCTCACATAGTATTTTAAAGCGATCATATTGTAAGAAATGTTGTACATTTTGTGATGTTTTGAGTATAAAGAAAGTAAAAACTGATTTTTATCTGAAGTTTTGTGTGTTTGCTGTCCCTCGTCTCCTGTCTCCTCTCGCTATTGTCACTTCGAAACTACAGCACTAAGACAATTTACCTACTCGAAGTCAAAGCAAGACAGTAATTTCATGCGGTGCCTTCAAACGCCTATCCTTTTAGAGAGAGTGGTGTTTGGAGAAATCTTGAGGACACGATTCGATTGAGTTTCCACTACTGAGAGCACTCCATAGAACTTTTCATTCCAGTAATGGTTATGCTGCTTCCAGACTCACTAACTTATACAATTTTTAATTTATAAATGTATATTTTTGACAATGGATGCGGTGACGATAAAATATTATTTTATAGAGTACCTACTTTTGATTATCTAATAAAAATGATCGTTAAAAATTTGTACATTTTTATAAAATCACATGGTGCTATATATTTATATCGATTTACTTTTAAACAGTATATAAACAAGTAAAATAATATATATAAGTAAATTATAAGTCTTAATTAATTAACTGATACAGAATGTGCAAATATTAGTTTAAAAATCAAATGTTTCGCTTTCAATAACCTATTACCATGTTGTGATTTTCTAAAACAAATATTAGTTGTAATTTTTTTTACAAAATTGAATTTAAATTTAGAAGATACAATCAAATTCGTGAAGAACAATCGACGTGGAGTGTTTTATTCGCGCTAGCTCGCCTCATGTGCCTCTAGCCTAAGAGTGGTGGTGTCATTTAGTAAGATAAAAGAGTGATGTACAAAGCAAGTGTATAATAGGCAGATAATTCAGTAAGGCGCACTTCGCGTGCATTACAATCCATTTGCCGGCTCTAGCACTTTGATGTCTGCGCGAACAGCCACTCTTACTATACTAAGTCACAAAGTGAATAGGATGATAGAATTTCATCAGTATTGTTTTCTGATATATTTTTTAATTTCACTTTTTTTTTAATTGTTCAATAGCTGTCGCGCGGACTAGTCGCTCGTCCTAGTATGTTATTGTTGAGACGCAGTGTGCATTTAGCTTTAGGGTGACGTGTGTAGCAGACTTTTAATAATAAACTTTAATTTATTCTAATGTATTACGGATGATTTCTATTAAGGCAGCATGGACATTAATTTACGTATTGCTTCAATATAAATTTTGGTTTCGTACTTGAGAAACGAATACCTCGTATTGAGTGATTCGTAAAATTAATTACTTTTTAAATAAAACAAAATCAAATGTTTTTTTTACGTTTTTGTAACGCTTCATTATATTCTTAATTTTCTAGTGGATGGACTTTGCACAAGCCTGGGAGGGTACCGCTTACATCAGTTATTCTATGGCTAAATAAATACTCATTGCTGTTTTCCAATTTGAAGGATGAGTGTCTATAATTATAGTTGGTGGCGCATTGTCTAGTAAGAAATAATATTTCTTAGAGTCCCTAAGTCATTGAGCAAAGGAGACCACTTACCATCAGGTAGCCGATTTGCCCGTCTGCCATTCAGTTCTAAATACAAAAAATAGATAAATAAGTAACTAACTACCACAAGTAAACATTTTTTTATTGACATTACAAATAATTAAATGAAAACTGTTTTTGCTGTTATTTTCTAACGCAACTGTAAGCCCTATAATTTAAATTAAAGATATTAATAAATTACATTTTATAAAAACTAAACAATACTTTCCTTAGTGTGATGTATAGGATTTATTTAATCAAAGCAAATAAGCTCAAATTCGAGTGGTTTACTGAAAGCCCTAGAAGAGTCCACTATTCCCTCCTCGTGCCATGATCAGATCAGCTCAATGGTACCAAAGTGTTTACTGTCAAGCTTATATATTTGCAATGTATCAATTGAATACGAAATTATTTGTGAGAAAGTTATATTAGGCTTTTTGGTTTCGCTCATTTACTGACTTTGTTATTATTTACATTCAATTGAAGCTGATATGAATTATGTAAAATGGGAAATTAATTGTGAAATATCTATAATAAATATTTAACGATTAAAATAAGCGACTTCATTGTAATCATTCTATAATAAAGTTGTGTGTCTTAAGTACAATATTAACATATGGCACATAATAGAGAAAATGTAAGAACAAACTCGAGACTCACCGCAGATAACGGTCGTGATCGTGATGTCAGAAAGTGATACGCGACATTGACCGTAATAATTATATAATTACAATAATACACGCATCAAAATAGTATATCACCATTAGTCGGTTATCAGCATTTCACGGGTGATTAAGGAAGTGAGTTCTTACAGAATCCCATTGTAATGATGGTACTTTAAATTTCGAAATTTTGACTGTCGTTGCCTGTTGAGAAGATTTACGCTTACTTATAGAAAAAATATGATGTGATAAACGTCTAAAGATAAAATATACTCTGCTCACTAAATATATGGATTATAAGATCGATCAAGCCATCTATAAGAAAATTCCAATTCGTTCGAGCACCTTATAAGTATTCAATAAAAATAATAAATCGCCTAATCTATCTAAACAATCAAACTAAAGGTGAGAAACACCGACAAATAATATCAAAATAAGTTCTAAAATAAGAACCAGCCTGTAGTTTTTTAGTCTCAATTATACGAATTCAAATATTGCTCAGCAGTGGGCAATGTTTGGACATGAGAGTCCCACTGCAGGCCACAGTCTTCCTTTCCTTTTAAAGAAAACATTCAGATCTTATTCCACACGCTGCTCCACTGCGACTGAATGCGCGTTATCCACATGTGGAAGAATTCTATTCGTAACTTGCACGAATGCTGCTTGCAGTTTAAGTTTGTAATCTTTGCATTAGTATCCACGTATTACACCTACTAGGCCATCTTGATTAGAACAAGTAAATAAGAAAACCAATGCTCAATAAACCTTTAGAAACGATGATTAAGTGAGTTTGAATTAAAAAGAAATGAATATGAATCTTGCCAACATAAACGCTCACAACTATTACGCACACACGATTCATATAAGTCTGTGAGTAAGAGGTGTGTGTAATCTTAAACCATATCGATAAGGGGATATATACATATGACATATGCAATAATAGTACGTTCGTTTATTTTTCAATTAATGAATTTCTCTATAAATGCTTGACGTGTTTAAGGAAGACTGTGGTTCCCGTCATCACAAAGTAGACTAATCACGTCATAAGAAGATATTCGTCATTCCGAAACTTATCTAAATAAATAACATTAATAAAACCAAATATTTTAATAATAATGACAATATTATGAAACAATAACGGCTCATAATAGTATAAGATTCATTTTGAGTGTGGTGAAATGAATTTAGGAATCTATGAGATGTCACGTTGATTTAAAATTGGTTAATTTTAGTTACACAGATAATTGATTGGAAGCAAATATTATAACGATAATCGTTTATTAATTTCTTGTACAAAAATAACAAGGATGCAAATCTTCATTAAATCCTGTGATAGGAAATTATTCATTTTATTTTATTTTATTATTGAATTGAACACGTTCAAATGTGAACTTAAAAATAGTGCTGGATTATTTTTATATAATCCGACAGCGTTATTTACAAATGTATCAGTACAAACAAATAAATAAGACCAATAACCCGTTATCGTCGTTTAATTAAGTGCATCATTAGAGGATTATTTATTAAAAGATGTTATAAATTCTAAGCCATCACGTTCCGCTACCATGTCGAGTTCTATGCCCAAAGTTTGTGTGGACGAGATCGCTTTAGTAGCGATAGAAGCGATTTTGTAAGTCTCTTGTTTTTGTGTTTCAAATTGTTTTTAAATGTGCTGTACAATGAATTATATTTGATTTGATTCAAACTCTGTTTAGTCGTTCCTGATATCTGGTTCGTATCTATACCATTCACCTTATATATAAAAAATGATGCTTGTTTCTGTCCGTACGTTTTACGTTCGCGTATCTTTCAACTGAATGAAGTGAAACTATGTACAGTTTTTGTTGGCATATGAGTGGAGGCTTCAATACTAAGTGACTCAAGTCTATGATAACTATTTAAAAAAGATTGAACGATGCATTGAAATGCAAATTGCAAAAAAAAAATATATTTTATATTTACATTAAAATAAATAAATGTCCTAAATTTGATTTAATAGATGACTGCTATTAGATATTTATTTAACTACTCGATTCGAATACAATTTCTGTATTAAGACTTGAAAAGTTTGTCCGAATCGAATTATTTGTCGTTGGTGCTTATAACTTGCTTTCCATGTAATTTCCTTCAGTATTCAGATATTTTGTTTAGACGAACAAACGCGCAGATTATTTAGCGTTTTTTCTTCAATGTACAGCTTCAGTCTCGTCGATATATTTAACATGTAAGGATATGTTATACAACCACATCCAAGCGACAACAATACTCTCCGCTGCCGCCTCACCATCCACCGTCGATCAATTACCTAATTTGACGACTGACCACATAATGTAAGAACGTTACATAAAAAACACACACTCGAAATCAAAATAAACAAACGTCTAGCTCACACTCAGGTTGAAAACGAGTATCGTTAAGTACATAATTAATATGTAAGCGAGGCAGCCGCCGACCCCCGTAATCAGGGCTTAGACAAAACGACGGCCATCTTGCCCCGCCTCGCCCCCCCTCCTCCCCCGCGCGCCCCTCATCCCCCCGGGCGGTGAAGGCTGTATGCAGCCATGATATGATTGCGTTCTGATTTGCTAGATTCGTTTATGTATAGTCTCGGAGACCGACGGAGTTTTTGGAACGCAGGTGGATTTGTTTTTCATTTAATTATGTTATGTGGTTGTGGATTGGCGTTTGTTTTCATTTGTGAATTTCATTTTTGTATGTAAACGAAATGTATAAATGTCGTTGTTTTTCAATTGTACTCAACTTTTGTTCTGGAAACGTTTACTATTGTTATTTCACAAGTTTCGAGTTTTGTTTTAAGCGAAAAAATTAATACAACTTCATACCTACATAGGTACATACGTATCAATTAAATTAACACAAGGTGTAGTTAATCACTTGCTTACTTATAAAATTCACCATCAAATGTTATTAAAACATTAATGAATATTAAAGCGTATGTACTTGAGTTATAAACAATTTAACGAATAATCTCTTTTGGTTGTTATTACGAAAAGCGAAGTCTCTTTCGAAGTGAACTTGTTTATGTCACACGTAGCGGGGCCGCACGTAGCCACTGGTACGAACACCATGCTACTCAACAGCCCTTCGCAAATTCTTACCCGCCGCAGAAAACAAACTCTAAATACCGACAACGTCACCTCTATCGCAACTGAATAAGGCTTACATCGCTTTAAGAGAACTTCGTACGTCGTTGAGCGGAAAGCTGTGAAAAATGAACATCTCTTGTAGCCGAGATTAAAAATTACACATTGCTTTGTCTCGGCAATGTCTGACGCGAGTGTAGTTTTAAGCAAGATCTCTTTACAAGAGGGTGCTCTGTTTCTTGTCAGATTAACTTTAAAAAGATTAATGAGATAATCGTTTAATTAAAACAAATTAAGTTACTCTAATCTAAATGATATATTACATATTTACGCTCCAATTTACTTACATAATATTTATCGTTTTATTGATATATTATTGATTTTGTGGTGTACGTTTACAATATTGTTTAGTATGAAAAATCAAACAATTTGGAAATGAAAAAAAAAAAATATTATTGATAGACAAATTAGGTTAAAAGTTAATACCGTTGATTATAATACAAAGATAAACTTAAATATTAAGCAAAACTTATTAATGTTAAATCATATCTCTCGAGTACATATATGTCTGTTCAACGACTTTATATACTTATTTGACACTGAAATGTCGAAGGAATTTTAGTAGCTATCTTGCTAATAAGAACTTTGCCTTGGTGATCATATCATAGGTGATATCATCAGTTGCGGTTAAGCACAATATATTTAATTGAATAAGCAGTAAGCATATATGCAGCTATGAGTATAATGATATGTGTGATTTAGAAATAAGTTTAAACTTAACCAATACCTAATTAATTAATGCATATTTTATGTTGTTGAAGTGTTGATTTTGTTCAAGCTAATTAATGCATAGTCGAGTGTCTTAGTAAGTATGTAAGGACTCACCGGTCGGCGGCGGTCCGGGCCGGCGCTACGGGCGCGCAGCCGATCTCCCACTCGACTCTTGAACAAAATCGACACTTTTAGTAGGAGAATACGATTGTCTACGGACAGACTACATAATGAGCGCTGTCTGCAGACATTACTAAGGTACTGCATGAGCCATCATTAGTAAGAATAATCTTTATAAGAATTAAAACGCGGTCGTAGTAGCAAGTTATAAGATAGCTATTTGACTTTGGCATTCACTTCCAATGAAATCGCGACAGTCAAAGTTTAAATGACTTTTATTAATTGCATATTTAATTATGATTATTTAAAGCGAAAACATATAACATTGGTTGTGGAGAGACTAGAATTTTTCCGCGTTCTCTAATTGCATATTGATTGAGTATGTACTTAATATTTAAATTCACTACACATAAATAATGTACTAAATACACAAAGACATGCACAATCTATTAAAATAAAATAATCATAATAAATCATTGAGATATTGTTCGTATTCTATTCATAATTTCATGCAGCATCCGACTGAGATGAAACTTTGTAACTGTAAAAATTATAATTGTTGTTACCACCTGTGTGGAGCTTTGGTAAATGTTATTAATGTCACAAAATTAAAATACTATTTAAATAACGATTTCATTCTTGACTTTATTCAACAAGTTTGATCAACCTTATTATCATTTCGTTATACATGTTATTATTATCTAAAAATAATAGTCAGTTAAGTCCACTTTAACCGAACCTATTGAATAATATTACTAATAAATAAATATAATATAATATTTTTTTTAATATCAATAATAATCAAGTGATATTTTGGCTTAAACTTTGGCTGTTAATTGACTTATGACAAGTTATTATGTTAACTTTATTTTTGTTTTCTCAAAGTGAAGTTGAGTTTAAGACAGACAATCTATAGCAGTATTTGTTTGATACATATACAAAAAAACTGATAGCATTTCCAAGACGTTGAAAGTAGAATAAAGATAATTTGAGTAATTATATTGATAGCATGCAATGTTCTGACACACTAGTTCACTTGATAAGGAATTCAACGTCCGTTACTTATATGATAACTTCAGGCTAAGAAGCATCGCAGATACATAGGTTATATTAATAATCAATCTACATATTAGAAAACAAGCTATAAAAATTAACATAAAGGAATTAGACACAACTTTATACAAGTTGGGGTTTCAATCGTTCTCCTTTAGTTTTTGTTACTAGCATATATGTAACCGCTTGCACGGAATTTACGTCAAATAATATTCACCTTCATTATATCCCTAAATACAACAATGTCTAATAATATGTCCATACTAATGAGATATCACTAAGATGATGAAAACCACTAGATGGTTTTTTATCTCAATGTACACAATTTAACTTTCGCGAACGAAAACTTCAAATCAAATCAAATATTCTACATTATAACGAACAACTTATAAACACAAAAGCAAGACAAGATGTAAGATAGCGTTCTTAGCGTTATGAAAGCGATCTATTCCAGACAACCTTTAGGCATAAAAGTTCTCCATACTATTGAAAATAAAAGTGAATTGTTCAATGTAATAATTAATTTACTTTTTGTTAAGATATATTAAGACTGTGTGCCAATTAAACGTAATGACTTGTTTTAATTAAACTATTATTAATTGGTAATGCATTATAAAGATTTCGCTTAAACCAATCAACGCTAATCGTAAATTCTAAATTTGTCACATAACCGGATTTAATTCCACATTAATATCGGAAAGCTCGTAGTGTATTTGTATTTATATAGGCTTATATATGTGCATGTATGCATGAGCGAGTGAAAAAAAGCGAATATGATATTTCTTTTTGATTTTTTTAATAACTTTAATATTATCACATGATATTATTAAATATAATTTCCTGATTTCTTTTTTTCAGAGATAATAACATTTAATTATCAACTAAATTTTAAAAATGCAAGCATTTTAAAAGAAATTTAAATATAGGTACTCGTAGCAACAATTTAAAATGGCTTAACGCAATATATTAATATAAAAGGGAGAAAAATTGAAGCGTTTTAGATCTATTTGGCAACACGGCAGAAATAAATAAATAAAAAAAACTTCAAATGCGCTGTAACTTTACATTGATGCGCATTATCGTGCTTTGTTTAATTGTAAAATATAAAAGATTGATTACTAAAAGAGGTCCGAACTATATTGCTCAAAGTAATCTTACCGAGTAGCCAGGGCGCCACATTGTCGTTCTCCTTGGCGCTCTTCAAGATGGTTTCCGGTAGTGGAAGCGAGTGGCGCACCATCGCCCCGTAGAGGCCGTACTCAGCCATGATAGTGGACCGGCCCCAGCACTTCTCGGTCTTGCGCCACTTGGCTCGTCGGTTCTGGAACCAGACCTGGAACAAATTGAAACTGTTATATTTTGTATAAGTAACAGCCTGTAACTGTCCCAACTCTGGAAAGTAGCGCAGGATCTTCTCTTTAAGAGAAAATTCCGAGCTTATTTCACCACACTGCTGAATTAAGATAACAACTTCGCCGACATATATAACGCCAAATTTTCGTGATTTCATTGTAAATTTCATAGATTGGTGGACTGGTGGTAGGGCTTTGTGCAAGCTCGTCTGGGTAGGTACCACCCACTCATCATATATTTTACCGCAAAACAGCAGTACTTGATATTGTTGTGTTCCGGTGTGAAGGGTGAGTGAGCCAGTGTAATTACAGGCACAAGGGACATAAAATCTTAGTTCCCAAGGTTGGTGGCGTATTGGCTATGTAAGCGATGGTTGATATTTCTTACAATGCCAATGTCTAAGGATATTGGTGACCACTTACCATCCATATGCTCGTCCTTCCTATAAACCTTTTTAAAATGTTCAATGTGCTTTTATAATAATATCTATATAATATATGTGTTAGTTGACGCACTGTTAATGTTTTCATGGCAAAATAGCATTCGCAAAATGCAGTGATTGGTCGTAATTGAAAACGAGCCAGCGTCGGTACGGCGGCAGTGCTCAGTCCGCAGTAACTAAGCATATAAAACAAACCAATTAGCAGCACACTGTGAGGCTAGATTAAATTTTCAAATATAGAACCGTACTGTGTGCTGACTTAGGGCTGGTACTAATTAATTCGTTAAAAAAATAATAATTCATCCGTCAGTTTTTTCAACTGTTAATAGGTTTATTAGAGTGTGTATTAAGCACACTAGACATATAATTTATTTTATTTTGATATGTTCCATCTCTCGTTATTTAATAAATTGCGTTGTTATAAGATAATTATTTCTTAAAATAAACAATTAATATATTAAAAACATCACCAACATTAATAATAATGTATATCAATTTGTGGTAATTTAAACAAATACTTACATATATTAAAAAAAAAATTGTGTCAAGAATTTTCAAGAGAATTTTATATTTTAATAAAATAAAACTTACTAGGTACTGCATAAACTTATTAATGAAAACTATAAACTTGTTAAACTTCTTAATAAAGTTCTAATATATCAATTAATTTAATTCGTATTTACATAATAATAATACGAATTCAAATTCCCACGAGTGTGACAACCCTAACGACGGGCGCTCGTCTCTGCGAAACAGTTAATTTCTAATTAAATTTGTTAATTAAACTCGATCCACGTTCGCGGCGCAAATTAATACTCCACTCTATTATATTCAGACTACCCACTACCTACTGGCTCTGTCCTACCTCGCTACCTGCGCCCGGGATACTATGTAGATTATAAAGGCATTCATTCAACAACGTCCTATGTCGGGGGCTTCGTACTGTGCCAACTGATGTATAGTAAGATGTTTTGTTATTAGTGGACATAACGCGAACATAATTGGTCGAACTAATCCTTACCTTCTATATAATAAATCCGAAGTGTTTGTTCGGTTAAAGTCGATAATCTTAGACTCTATCGGTTCTCTTCAATTCGTCTACACATACTTTACGCTGCGACTCTACATGTGTTTATTATTTGTTATAGAATAATAATTGATCGCTCTAAATATGAAAATTGATCTCTTAAAAAGTATAAAAATAATAATGTTTTAAGCTATTTTTCCAACTTTTACTGTGTATATTATCTCTGTGACGTGTACACTCATCTTTGCTTTAAATTACTTCCCAATTGTATAACATTTTAATGTTTTTTTTTTAAATGAAGATCGAACAACAATCATCGTGAGAATTATTTAAAAATCAACCTTTAAATATGTTGCTTTTGAGCGACATAATGGAAATACATAATTTACTTTATAATACTTTTATATATATTCCAAATATACTTTCGATAAAAAAAATATAATATTTAAAAAGAAATATTTTTTTAAATTTTTTTTTTTGCTTACCTCGGCCAGGTATTATTAGCCAGGTATGGTTGGTTTTATCGATAGCTTTGACGCCAGAAAATGGCGAAAAGAGCTTCCTATTCTTATTCGGATCGCATTATGTCTGTAACGAATTGTAAGATTCAATAACCGAATATTTGCGTCACCTTTGTTTGTGCAAAAATAATATTATATTAGGCGTTTAACGATCAATAAATCCTTACATCTATTTTGTACAATAATAATAATAATGATTTATTTATTATTAACAGTTTTAACTAAAAAATAAAATAAACACTACTAGCTACTATTATATAATTTACTGGTCCAGCTAAAACTTTACAACGGCGGTTTATAAATACACAGTCCAGTCTGTTAGCAATCATGCTTAGAATTTTGTTGGAGCTGGCCCGCACCCTGTGAATCAAGGATGCACACTTTTTTCGCATTAATGCGTAAAACCAGTCCGAACAAACAGAGCCAAACAGCGGTGATTTTTCTATTTTAATGCTTTCGATATACTTAGAAAGAACATTAATTTTTCCAAATATTTTCATTGTTATATTTACTTTTAGTTTGTTTTCATCATGTTTCGCGATACAGGTTGTATTGAGATATAAGATACAAGTTACATTATCGAAGTTTACATTAATTGATGGATTATTGGTCATTTGAGAGCTTCAGACAAGAATCTATAATAGCTCAACTTGAGAAGCTGGCTTAATTAATTCAAATAAAATACATGAAACACGAAACGTGAATAATTAAAATACAAACCGAGCAGAAATGAGGAATGATAATAATAATCGTACACGAACACACACGTACGTGTAAGCCGGGACGCCGGCGGGCGGTCCACGATATTGATTGGACCGCGGTAGCCGGTGACAGTCTGATTGTGGCGCGAGATTAGGCCCACGCCTAATTGTTCGTCGGCGTTACACTTGCTCGGGGCGCTCCACGCTCGGGAAATCGAATTTCCCGGAACGCTGAACGTTACTTGATATGGGAACTGGAAATGCGATTAGGTATCCGTTGCGTTCGATCCATTACGATGTTTTTCATGGTTTTGCTTTTTTTTATATTTCTCGATAACTTCGGTCAAACATTGCGTTATTTAATAACTTATTAATTGTAACATAATTATATGCTCCTATGTAAGAGTAATATTTATATTATGCTGGTTTTCTTCTGCGTGTCAGCTTGATTCATACCAAATTGCATCAAAATCGGTTTAGTGATTTAGCCGCACAAGCGTAACAGATAGACAGACAAGCACATTTACTGTCGCATTTATAATATTAGTATAGACGTCGGATAAGCTAAATAAACATGTAAGACACACAACGCGATTCTGTTATTTTTAGATATTTTTATTTCGTGATATATATCAAGATCTATGAAATTACGAAAATTGTTGACGACCCTGTCGACCGTTGCTGTAATATTCGCGTGTATTTTTGCAAAACCGCGAGTTTAATTTAAGAAAGCTGAAATCTGCCTAGTGGCTCTATGAAACATTTCTCGTTATTCTTTGTACTTTATGATTTGATCCTTAATGGCGACTGAAATATCCACGACGTATATTTATTAATTCATAAATTATCAATTATTGTCTATTACAATGATATTGTAAATCATCAAGTATGTCCCGACTAACAAAATTGCGGCTACAGCAAAGTATTCTTGATCTACAGCCAGCGTTTCGTAGTGAAAGCAATTAATCTTAGGATGATTGATCCCGTATGCCAGTGTCAATCTGATTTTGGTGCGGAGTTGGGCTCGCGACGCGCATGTGATTGTTTGCGGATCAGCCCAGCCCGACACTCGTACGCGGAAATGCGATTATACGTCTGATTACATCAGAAACCATCACACGCTAATTCGATTGTAAAGATTTCCCTACGTAGCAATATTTGTAATACTTTTCAAATACATTAATGAAAACAAATTTTTTTTTTACTGTAGCATATTGGATATTAGATTTTTTTTAATAATAATAATTACTTAAATGTTTACTTCAAAAACGAAAGAGTTATTCTCTTTGTTTTGAGGACATTTAAAGTATATCTCTCAGCTGTATAGAAAATGCTAAGCAACGAAGCACACAGCATAAGAATAGCGAAAATATGGGGGTGTATAAAAAAAAAGACCGTTTTATCATATTTAAGATTTAAAAGTCTGTAAATATTTTATTCCTATTTTATACTTACCAATACTTAATAATTCCTTTAGAGCATTCTCTAAACTTGATTATTCCTATCCGACTTTTTAAAAAAAAGCCTGGTTTAGTTATTTGTTTCAGAGAAGAAATGTAACAGTTTTCTACGAAATTCTCGTAATTATAAGGCATTACTGGAAAAAAAAATTTACAGCCGCTCAAGCAACTCGTGAAATTATTAAATATGAAGGTGAAGGTGTCCTTGATCAGTGCACTGCGCGGCGTTGATTTGAAAAATGTAGCAGTGGAGATACGACGTTGGAAAGGAAGAAGGACTCCAGGCGACCATTAATGGATATTAATGAGGTTCTGCAGAAAGCCTGTTAAGTCAAATCCGTCTACAAGTACTCGCGAACATGCCAGGGAGCGTAGTGTGTCAAAAAATACTGTAAGTCGCCATCTAAGCTCCATGAGGAAGGTGAAAAAGAGCAGTAGACTGGTCCTTCATTAACTTATTCCTCAGCAATCAGCTAAAAGGTTAGCAATTTGTGAAAATTTACTGAAAAACCTTGCTGATATGAGATTTTACCGGAAGATTATCACCTGTGATGAAAAGTGGGCTTACTGGCGAAATCCGAATACCCGTGAGCAATGGCTAGGTCGCGGTCAAACTGCTTTTCCGGTTGCTGCAAGGGGGCAATTTGATAAAAGCCCATGCTTTGCGTTTTTTGGAATTTTGAAGGTGTTATACATCACCAATTTGTTCTTGATGGATGCTCTATGAACTCTGAACTCTACTGTGAACAACTGGATAAATTTTACGCCAAATTATCAGATTAATCATCAGATTAATTATCAGAGCGTTATCCTGCTTTGACCAACCGAAAAGGAGTTTTATTCCAACAAGATAATGCTCGTCCTTACACTTGCCGTCGAGCCAAAGAAAAGGTTGAAGAACTTCATGGGTTCGAACTCCTGCCTCATCTACCATATAGTCCAGACCTCTCACCATCAGATTACTACTTCTTTCGATCCATACACCATTTTCTTCAAGGGAAAATATTTAATAATTTTGCATAAGCTTAAATTGCGGTCCAAGAGTTCTTTGACAGTAATCCCAAGGAATGGTATCAGCGTGGCATCAAGCAATTGGCTAGCAGATGGCTAATGACGGTTGATAACAATGGACTACTCTTCAAGTATTAATTTTATTTTATATGAAAGAAATAATAATACAAATATTTGGTTAAAAAACAGACATTTTTTTTGATACACCCTATTAAGATCATATGCGGACGAGAGAATATGAGTATGCGTGTGTATGTTAGAGAGAGACTTGAATATTTTCTCTTTATAATCCATAATAAAACACATATAACAAGAGAACCATCTGAAACTACATGTACTCAATATAAAGTGCAAATATGCAATCTATTATAAGAATAGACTTACAAAATATAATGAAATACTTCTGTCATTTCGTTCCGCGTATTTTTATGGCAGTCAGGTAGCATTACTACAAAGAAGTATAATTTTAATTTCATAATGAAGTAATACACAAAATATGCAAGCAATAGCAATTACAAGTAATTTGTACTTTCGATACATCTCACAAACAGACAATCCTTCACTGTGATGTTACGTCCACAAAAGCGTGTAATTGGGGCTGTACGTGTACACACTCGCACGGCGCGGCGCGGCTCGGCTCGGCAGCGCTCTGAATTTCCTAATTAACATAGAGGCACAAAGGTTCGTGTAATTGTTAATTTGGCAGCACATTCGGGCCCGTTAATGATGCGTAGCGCCGTGCGAGGGAATTACTCCAACCCGACAATTTATTACTTGTATGTGACAGAGCCTAGCTCCGGAAGGCCTCCGACACGAGCGAAACAATGTTCGAATGGAGACCATTGCAACTGGACACATTAGTTTAAGGGTCGTATTTGTAATGCTTGCAAAACAATTTGTTGGGTACCCGTGCGATTCTATAGCTGTTGGATTTAAAGTTAGAAAGCTAACTCCAATAACAGAGGGTAATTTTAAAGTGAAGCAAACAAGCTGCGTAATGTCTCTAACTTTGAAATGACGATAGTTGCTCGAATGGACTATCTGTTTAAATTGTACGTTAAGGGCGTAATGAATTAAACATTTTATAAAATTATAAGTGTCATGTTTATTGTTTTTTGTAACTCTACATATTATTTTCGATATAGATTTTTATTGTGTTAGATTTTTTCGGGCAAGTTTCCTGTCCGCGCAGTAATCGCGCAACCAACAGTAGCATAATTAGGTTCATTTGCACTTCAAGTACCTGTACATATTTTTTATTTCAGAAATTGAAAGGGTTTTTAGAAAATTGATAAAATTACCATTACCATCACCATCATCATCATAATCATCATCACGTATCCATCGTCCACGTGAATTTAAACATTTGATTAACAGGTTGTTCATAATCATTAAAAAATTACACTTAAAATTTAATTGACTTTAATATATTTTCTGACAGTGTATTGCGCAGCTATGCATGTAAAATTATTTACCACTTGTGGCGTTGGTCGTCAATCAAATAATTGGGGGGATCATCATTGCTATAAAAAGACTCGCGGGAAGCCGTTAGATGCGGCCAGCGCAAGACCGGCTAACATGTAAATCCTTGGGAGAGGTCTTTGTCATGATGATGATGATGAAGTGTTGGGTATGGACCTATATTGAGGGTTATTAACATTATATGCAATGAAAATTATTTAAAAATATATTGAACTGTAAGAACAGTTTTCATAAACTAAAGTATATGAACAAATACACTTAATATTATTATGTTTTAATCAACAATAACGCATTAGACAGTATCAACCCTCCTGTACTAATATTATTGAGCGTGAATCGCAGTATTCAGCAATCAGGAGCGAAAGTGTAGCACTCGGCTACAATATCTAATCTGTGGCACAAAAGGGATAAGCGTACAATCAAGGCGGCAAGTGTCCCTCAGGGCCGGCTCCCCCGGGGCCGCGTTCTGGGCCCGCTACTCTATTATTAGTATCTGTTAAACGTAACCGCTTTGTAAGTACATTGTTCATATTTTACTCATTGATAAATCAAAATTGATTAGTGTAAGTGCGAACTTCGAGCCGGTTTAATTACGGATAATATCTTTACATTTTTCTTGGTATAATCTGTTTAAAGTTCATGTTGAGGTCTATAGTGGAGAAATTTTGTTTTTTTTTGTGAAAGAGAAAAAAAGAGCATTTTTTTATTAAATGCGAATTAAGTACTTCCTTAATATACATATTATGTAGGTTTTCTCCCAGTGTTTTTCTACTCTTAATGATTCATATTAAATAGATAAGAAACTTCAGATTTCTATGTTCTAGGCAGCTCTTTATGGAATTAAAAAAATAATCTTTTAAAAATGCCTCCGTGCAAATGTACTAACTACCTGATGGTAGTTGGAACACATAGTGAGTGAATGGTCCAACCTCTAGACGGGTGTACAAAAAGCCTTTTGGACCGGTAGAGTAGCAAGACAAAGATCTAAAGACATATCGTAAACATTGGAAATATTAGCCACATAGTTAACATTACTGGCGTCACATAATTTCTCATAACTCTTCTGATAAGACCTATAAATAATCATAAAAGACAAGCATTTTTTTAAGGGAATGGAGCAAGTGCAAGTTAAAACAATTAATAGATTAACCCGTTACAAATGAAATGAGCTCGGGGGCACAGCCTTAATTTATCAGCGCCGGAGCTCGCAATGACGCCGTCAGCCGTCACTCCGAGCGGACACTCAGCAATTTCATTAAGCCAAGGAGCCGTTCTGAAACCGGTGACAGTTTAAATAAGGCGAGTGAGTTCACAAAGGCGTTCTTATTTACGGAGTGCATAATTTCATTTCTTCGGGCGGCTTTGAATGGAGTTTTCGAACGGGGAGCGGGGCGTGTCGACCAATCAGGTGCAGGCGCGGGCTAAATGGAGTTGCGATTGCGTCTGTTCTCAATTTGGCGGCAATTTGCGGCACAATGACGCTGCGGACGGTTCCCGCGCCGCCCGCGCTCGGCGCCTCGCCTTAACAGGTTATTATTCAATTTGGGGTGCGTCCGACAGATTTTGATTAGTCAATAAGTTAATATGCGGTTAACGGTGACAGTTTAACAGCTTTCACTTTGAACCGTAATTGGGAGGTGTGTGGATAATCTAACCACTTATTTAAAGGCGCAGGTGAGGTGGACTTTAATTGAAGTTGATCAATAAATAAAAAAATGTTTGTTAATTTGTGTCATCTTGATTATATGTCAAAGAGATGCGCAGGAGTCCATACGTGGTACGAGAAATAATGTATTGTTTACTGTGAAGAAAAATGCATAATAGTGTATAAATTATTACATGAAGTACCTATTATTTTGTAGACAACTAAACCCCGAGTTACGTTATAACACCGAGATAAAATAAACTACTTATACGCAATAACAGATACCCAATAATTACGCGTGATTGGTGGAAGCGGAAATGTTAAAAAGGCTCCAATTCATATCATTGATTGCGCAAGTCACACGGTAACAATGACGTATAGTAATGAAAATATAGAGTTAACGAGACCGTGAGCCGACTTCCGACAGCGGCCGTAAAATAAACAAGACGAGGCATGTCACGGGCAAATTATATGCTGGTGTGGCTTGGAGCGAGGCGGAGGCGACGAGCGTGAGCGTCGGCAGCGGGTTTTACGTGCAGTATAACTGTTATGCAGATGTTACAAGAGATAGCGAAATAGGCTAGAGTTAAGACCATTGCATCGTAGTGGATATAGAATGTTATTTGATCTCTTTGAAACGTATCGTAGAAAGAACGGGATGACTTAAATACTCAATACATAATTTGGATTTAATGACATTAGGATTTTAAATTGTGAAATTTGGATTATTAAGTATGTCTATTGCAACTATATTATATAACTGTGAAAAAATATTTTGAATACAAAAATATAATAATACAAATATTGTACAGCATATCTTACTTTTAATAAATAATTAATAAAACGAAATCGCTACCGCTCGTAGTTTACGCCCACAGAGCAGCTGCGCTAACTAGGCAACTAGCGGCCGTGAATAAGCGATTTCGGGCAATCGCTCTGTCCAGTTTGCTCGATCAACTCGTAATTGCTACAATATCGATAATAATATCGATAATTTGCCACCGTCGTCCGTCTGACGTCTAATCAATGGAGGTACGTTTGACGAATCAAAACGAGAGCGTGCCATTGGACTGGTTATTGAAATTAAATTATCGTGTTATAATGTTATACTTTCAGTAAAAACGCACTTGGAAGTTTATATAAAAAAAATATCATATTTAAATATAAATACTTTTACAGATTTGTTTAAGAAAATAATATAAAAAGGGCCGGGGAAAACACTGACTCATGAGTTCATCAATTCTTCGTGAGTTTATAAAGAACTGACAAATTGATTTCTGATTTATATGAATAATTTAAGCACTTATATGGAAATTTCGTGGTGATAATGATAAGAAGAGTAAGCAACGGAAGAGTGCACACTCTTCGGGTTTAATTGTTTTAGGATATTCACAAATATCATAATATATGTTAATTGGCAGATGATCTCATTACGGATATTAATTTAAATTATAAAATCTTCGAAAATAATACGGCTGTCATCGCGTGCATCTTTTAAAAAATCCTTCACATTTGTTTGTAAAATGTTCTTTTATGAAATGTATCAAACAGTACTTTATATTTATTTTAACTAAATAGAAAGAGTTCGTGGAAAACGAAATATCACATCCGTTTCTTTCAAAATCAAAATACGTATACCACATACTTATAATGGCGGCACGGTGGCCGAAGTCTCAATGACGCTTCAAATACATACATAGATTACATTTCCATATAAAACAATATAATTACATAGCTTAAATGGATAATAAGCGTAAAATTATTCAATATTAATATAATCTACATATACACAATTCTTGTAACTCCAATCGATTTACGATTAAACACAATCCGCTTACTCGCTGAAGAGGGCTCGGGTCCTTGACAGTCCCAATATTTTTAATTGAAACGAGATTAGATCTTCCACATGCAGCATTCATACGCTCAATCATATCGCAGGTATGACGAGCGTCATCCGCGTTTCGATTTAATACCGGTATTACAGATTATGTCGATCGCTTTGTGATGCAAAATTGAAAATTTATTTTCCCCATTTTAAATATTGAGTTCTGAGGAAAATTAATGCGTGAAAGCTCGTCGATGTGAAATTTCAGTTTTGGGTCATTATAATAATATGGACGGTAACATTCAGTGTAATTAATAAAGTGTTAATTGAGTTTTAACGATTTTATTGCGTCCTTTTGTATTAAGGTAAGGGCTGTCAGCTCGCGTAATTGTATATTTAATTAAAAATTAAGTAAAAGTAATGACTGTAGCACACACACAGTTTTTACACACACTTCATTTTTAAAACATTTAATAGTTAATAGCTGGCTTTTATACTTTCCTTTTTTATAAAATTCCAAGATAACCAGAACTTCTTACAGTGTGATCGGTAAACTATCTCTATGCAAAAAATCATAACAATGGAACATGGAAGGACCATCACCAATCGCAATCATATTTTCGTATTTATACTAATCATCATCGTTCTCATTGAGGGTGACGATCATATCCACCTGGTCGGTTTTAGTAACAGCAGTCATTCTCAACTACGGGAGACTAGCCTGCGTGCAAACACAGGTGCAATCTCTATTATGTCACATTCGTAATCTGACGAGTCAGGTGACCGCAAATAGTTCAGGCGCGAACCGACGATTTTACGTGCTTTCCAAGAATTAACCTAGTTAATTCAGTATTATAAGCTAACCACTAGATAAATAAGGCAATCACACCTAACTTATCGTAATACCTATAACAGTGGAAGCTCAACACTTTAGGAGCATGTACTCCTAAAGTGTTGAGCTCATCAATTTCGATAACCTCTAACGACACATCCAAATAATAGTAAATCATAATAAAAACGACAAAAACTAACGATAAGTAAATATAATAATTCGACAATAAGGCGGAGGTGGAGGGAGGAATGCGGAGGGAATGCGTCAAGCGCGAGGAACACTTGCGCTAACATAATCAGCTGAGTTATTGTCCATATTAGACCAATTTCGTTGTTTGCTTAACTGTTTCTGAATGGTGATCTTTTTAGAGGAATTTTGTTTTCGACAATTTGTAACCACTATTGTATTGGTTGTTGTATTGAAACGCAAAAATTCAAATTATTGCTATATAATAGAAGAATAATGTCCACCAGACCGATTTCGGTCATGGTGGCCAATCTCAAGAATGATTAGCCAACTACACAGGAGATATTATAGTGCACAAGTGTGTGCGCAAACTCAGGTACACTCTCTATTCCCTAACTCTCATAATCCGATGAGATGGAAATCCGACACGACCTAAAGAGTTCAGGTGTAGGACCAACGGCTTTACGTGCTTTCCAATGTACCGGAGTGTACACACTTCCAACTTCCAGACTCTGGGCTGCTACTGAGAATTTTCTGACAGAAAAACCCAATAACTTTTTTATTGGCCCGACCTGGGAATTGAAACCAGGATCTCCATATCTGCGGCCTTACATCAAGCCACAAGACCAACGAGGCAGCCGATGATAGGAGAACCATTAATAAGAGGATGGTGCCTCCTCAGATGGGATTGCCCAAAGCGTTACACCAATTGTGAACATATATCTACGAGTTTTAGGATACAACGGTAAATCTTCACATTTCGCAGGATATAAATTAATGCTATTTACTTAAATACTTCGTAGAAAAGATGAAAGAAGATTACTCACTTATCATTTCAGTCATTTTTAGATATGTAATCAGGTCAGAGACTCAGGAGCAGTTGAAGATACAAAGTCTAGTCTCTTTAAGAACGTTTGCTTTTGGTTTAAGTAGCCTCATTTACAACGACTTATCTGTAACTATGTAAGAATGAGATAGAAATATTTTTTATTAATAATAGTTTGTGTCAAAAATGTTTGCGTTCATTTTTATATACTATAGACATACACACATGTATGTATGTATGTATTCCTGTTCTGTCAAGCAGTTAGTAAGCTGATATTAAATTCATAAATGGATAAAGAGTTGAGATCGTCGAGTCACGTCGATTAGTGTGCATGCAGCGAATCATTACGCGCGCTGAGTCGGTGCCGCCATCTTATTGTGTCCACCATTTTACTGTCACACATGTCAAACAGCAAAATGCAGCGGAAACGATGCATTAGTGTGTAATAGTTGTTATTTCTACCTGCATTTGTTATTAAAATAATATCGCAGTCAGGCTGGCCACATGCTTTGAACACATGGCTCAATGAATAAAGTAACTATATTTTTAATTATCCCAATATAAAATAATAATAATAATATATATAATAATATCCTGGGACATTTTTTACACACGGCCATCTGATCCCAAATTAAGCTTGTACAGAGCTCGTACTATGGAAACCAGACAACTGATATACTACATATACTATTTTTCTCTTGAAAATAAATACTTATATAGATAATTACAACCAGACTCAGGACAAATAGACTTGTTCAATATCTGACTGGGTGGGAATCGAACCCACAACCTTCGGCGTGAAAGGCAAGCATCCACCAACCACACCAACCGGCGTATATATTGTACCTATAGGAACTGAAGTAAGGCATACAGTTCTAGATCTATTACCATGACAGTCGTGAGCTAAGATATGTTATATATTAACGTTTATTGTTGTATATCGTGTGATATATAACATAAATATGAAATCATACATTTTAATTTCAACTTTAAAAAAACACGTTGACGCGATACTTTGTGAATATTGTGTGCACTTGTATTCGCTATCGTATATGCCATCGTATACGCCACCATTTAATATGAATATAGTTAGTGTGCTTATTAAATAAATAAATAAATAAACGTGAAGCGTATTTCACATCTGAGGACAATTAATGATACCAAGAACACCTGTTTAATTAATTTTAGTTAGTTACTTAATTTAACTTTTCTCATTGTCCTCAATGCTCAAAGGCGTCAAAACAGAATTTGCTTAAATAGGACAATATAAGTAAATGATATCCAAACATTACTTAAAACGAAAATGTAAAAGTAGGAATTCAATTGACAAAATTCTTGTTATAAAACAAACACACGCGCACGAGTATATCTCTACGAAGTCTATTCAAACATTCATAATACCTGTACCTGTCCATAACACTCACATAAGTACATAATCGAACATCAATAAGCGCCTAATAAAACAACAAGCCCTCCCGCACTCTTCCCCGAACCTCTCTTCGCCGCACCACTAATAATTACGCATTTATTTTCTCTCCAAACCCCTCTTGACAGCCCGAGATGCATCCCGTGTCAATCCTTTGTACACTCTACAAACTTTTGACACAACCGATAATCAAAGCAATCAGTCTTAATTGTAAATAAATAAGGTTCAATTTTGAATCGAATATGATTTCGGATATCTTAATGTATGTATGTTGTTGTATAAGGTGCCTACACGCTCATTAGTGTCTTATAAATAATATGGGGTCGCTTATTGTTGGAGTGTTGCAACAATATTAAAATAATAAGGCGATAATAAGGTTCTTTGTGTCGTTTGTGTTGAGAATATAATAATATGGAAAGCTGTCGTTTACGAAATGTAAAGATGCGATGCGTTTAACATAAAAGTGATGACGGGTGAGATTTTAAGAATCCGCGACTGGTTCTACAATATCGTCCAAACTTTTGGTTAGAATAATTTTATATTTACATTTCTATAAGAGCCAGGTTGCTTACTTTACAAATGTATTCGTTTAATCGAAAAGTTTTAGCATCTTATTGAATTTTTAGAGATCGCATTTCTAGAGGTGTATTATATATTATAGCAAAACGAACTCTTTCTTAAGTAACTTTCAAGATCAAACATTATGACAAACCGTACCTACCTTTATATTGATGACTATCCTTGGTCTCTATATATTTTGAAACATGTACGAAATTATGACACATTTTTAATCAAAGCTAATAACATACTATAACTTTTATTTAATTAGAATTATTACTTTTTACAGTAAAATTAGGCTTAATATTACATTATAGACTTTATTTTTATGTCACGATATATAAAAATAAATGTGTACCTATATTATTTAAATACGTAAACTGACCAATTGCTATTCCAATATATCGATACCCTCTACTCGTAATTAACTCTGTCATGAAAAACATTTTTAATTAATATCAAATTTATATCGTGTTAATCTTCAAATTAGCTAAACTATAATCAGCTTAGGTAAGTATCGCAATAAGTGTTTGTTTTCTCCAGAAAGAAACAGTATCTGTGTGAAGTATGAAGCTAAGCTAAAAATGTTACATTAGATAATATTTAATTTTGTTATTTGAATAGTTTTTGAGCGGAAACAAAATTTATTACGTTATCACGTTTCTATCGCGTCGCCGGTGCTCGCGACTTTACGCGTGTTATTTGAATTGCTATTATTTGGTTAATTGTATGTAATTTGAATACCAGACATCTGGCTATTTACTGGGCTTGTATATTTTTTTAAAGTTGCTTAAAACTGTAAAGTTCTAAGTCTTTTTTAATAAATTAATACGGAATGCCAGTGTTGATATTTTAAAGTTTTTTTGGAATAGTGAGACATAAATTGAGAGAGGGTGTACAACTAAAAGACTAAAAAGATACGTTTAATTATCATGAGTTAAGTAAGTCAATTCTTAAAAAGTTTTATTACCAACATATCGTATGAATGCCGTAGCAAGAAACATTATTACATCATATTACGAAATACATTTATACCACGGATTATACGTATTAAAAAAAATAACATGACTGCAATGTTTTCTTAATTCTTCATCCCGAATGTTTTCTCAACGAGTGGCTACACAAATAGTTTAGACGCGCTTGTAATTGGCCGAGAGTGCAAGTCAGGAGATGAACCTAAATAAACAGAGCTTAGAATATCCTTGCTCACCGACAGCACTTGTATTTGTGACCCTTTAAATGTTTTGTCATCATCATTATTTGAATAAATTAGCAAACTATGAGACATAACATTATTTCTGTGATAAGATAGCCTTTTGACAATATTTTAATATAGTATAGCAAGTATATTCTGTAAGAATTTCATTAATGAATTTGATCCTTAACCTGGCAAGAAAACTGCTGACGCCGAGGAAGTAGTTCATATCGGAAACAATTGTTATTTCACAAATTAAATTAAATGATAAGCTGCCAGCGGTTGTACTGAGAACAGGTGACACCCGTTTGGACTCGTTGCACTATTTGCATATTATATGACATCGTAATGTCCTCCAGACCGATTTCGACCACCGTGGCCAAACTCAAGGGAGATTACCCAACTATGCAGGAGATATTATAGTGAACAAGTGTGTACGCATACACAGCTGCATTCTCTGTTCCCTAACTCTCATAATCCGATGGGACGGCAATCCGACACAGGACCAACGGCTTTACGTGCTTTCCGAGGCACGGGAGTGTACACACTTCCAGACTCCGGGCTGCTACTGAAAATTTTCTGACAGAAAAACCCAATCACTTTTTATTGGCCCGACCTGGACATATAACCCTGAGTCTGCGGCCTTACATCAAGCCACTAGACCAACGAGGCAGCCATATATGATATATAGTTCATGTAAATTAGAAGAGTAAAGAGAAAGTCATATGAGGTATCTAGTTTTCATTAATATAAACATTATGCTTAATGTGAATCGCAACACCTGTAAAGTATAACGTAATAATATTTATCTTGCAACCTCATATGTCCCAAACACTCTGACGACAATGTTGCTAGTGTAATTATTACGAGTGTAGGTAGGCCCTATTGTTGGTTTTTATTTAGTTTGATCAAACAATTTAACTATATAACTATATTAAAAGGAATGAGTTGTATTTATAATATAGGTAAGTACATATTGAATGTTGGTAATGCAATAAACTGTATAACACGAGGCCACAAATCCTCCAGCGCTGCTATAAATATGAAATTAGATGCGACCGAAGACGCCAGCCATTTTATCGTAGAATTCACTTGAAACGAATGTCCTTAGTTTGAAAGTAAGTTGTTTTCAAGAAAATGCAGACATTAGACGCCAGCGGTTGTACGGAATAAACAAAACGAAGCAAGATACAAATCTCCCAGCGGGAGATTATCGTGTAGAACTAACTCGGTTACCGGCGGCCTCGTTATTTACCGGAGTCGAGCGCAGCGCCCGGCGCTCTGCGGCTGAGCGGCTGAGCGCCTGAGCGCTTGTTTGCGGCCGAGTCGATATTTGCACGGTCTATTTGCGCGATATTATCCCGGATATTTATTGAGTGCCGATTTCCGCCAATGCGATTAAATGGCTGACCGTGGCTGTATTTCTTAGGGCGTTTACTAACGTGTTTGTAGAAATGGAATAAATCGAACCGATTGAATGTATATTGTAGAGGGTCGTAAAGTTACTTGCCTTGGTGATAGATTAGGTATGGATGTCCGGATTCGAAGGATCTTCAATAAGCAGTTAATAATGCATGAAGTGGTTTTATATATATTATACAAGTTATCAGATTTAGTATTTTAAGCGCAATTGTTTTCATAAGCGTAGTGCTGTTTTAAATAAAGAGCGTAACTTCGAATCACTATTGAATATAGCAAGTTTTGGCGCGTTGACACCAATACTAACTGGCTCTTGAGTCAGACTGTGACAAAGCGATTCTCAGGGTTCCATGGGAAGTTAGTATCTATGCTTCCGCGAATTTGTGTGTTATTTTATATTATAGACGACAATTATTTGTGTCAAATTATGAAATGAAACGTGATATATCATCAGATTTCTTCTCGGATATTAATACATTTAAATTTTTACGAGAACTACAGTTTTAAGTACTTACTTAATTTGAAAATACAGAAAAAAATAGAATAAATAAAAAATATTTTCATTTGGTTTTGGGTTCCGTTCAAATTCCGTTTGGTTTCCGTAGTCGTGTCGTGTCGTACCACCAGTAATAAAATAACATTAATATTGAAATGTAACGAATATGAATTACTATGAAACTCTCAACTTTGTGCAAGCTCGTCTGGGTAGGTACCACCCACTTATCAAATATTCTACCGCAAAACAGCAGTACTTCGTATTGTTGTGTTCCGATTTGAAGGGTAAGTGAGCCAGTGTAATTACACAGGCACAAAGGACATAAAATCTTAGTTCCCAAGGTTGGTGGCGCATTGGCTATGTAAGCGATGGTTGACATTTCTTACAATGCCAATGTCTAAGGGCGTTGGTGACCACTTACCATCAGGTGGCCCATATGCTCGTTCACCTACCTATTCTATATATTAAAAAAAAGAAATGTATAATAACGTTGATTTGTTGATCACTTTATAATAAAGTTTGTTCAATTGTTTGTAGAAGGCTTCTATAGAACTTGTTTTTTAAGACAAAAATTTGTAGATACAGTTGGATACATTTTTCCGAACGCTTAATTAAATTTGGGATATTTTCATTCAAAATAAAAATATTAAGTAATATAAAAGTCGACTTGAGATCCAAGAGTACTATACTAAGAAACCGCAAAGAAGCAAATAATCCATATAAACCTACACCACCAGGACAACGATCTTCAGGAATGAAAGAACGACTGGAGACAGAGACATACTAAGCATAAGATGTTACTTTCTTATATAAAGTAAATGTAATGCAAGAAATGAAGTCAGCGTCCCATCTTCAACAAATAAAGCCGCAATCGGACGTTCCTATATAAACAGCGAACGCGTAATAATAATTAATTAATATTGTGGGTACGTCTGTTAGCGCAGGTGTGGGCAGTGACATCAATTACATTGTTTTGAAAGGCTGACACGAAACAGCGGCTGTTCGTGTTTGTCTGGAGTCTGGGTCCCTGTTTGCCAACGGTAGCTCTTTGAACAATATGACAATTACATTTCAACACGCTGTGCCCGTGACTTCGTATGCGGACGACACATTGTGTTTAGTTGCTATTAAATAAAGCTTGTTTATAATAGTCATCGACTTTAATCAAAGCGTTGTATAGATCCCTCTAGAAAATTACTCTTAAAATTACTTTTGCACGACTTACTTTTTTTTGCATACACAAATATTAGGTACTAGGATACTAACCATTAGTTTATTGACGCAAAATCAATAAGTTCTTCATGACAAGGTATTCGTTTCTATAATAAAATTCCGCAGATATTTTTAACTTTTGATTATATTAATAAATTTTAATTTTTAGTTGAAAAAATAATTATTATTAAGACATTCCTCTCAACACAAGATTATATAGGCGATAAGAATCGAGTTAGTATTGATGTTCACCTTAGAAATATTTAAGTTTTACTCTATTTGATTGATTGACAAAATTATATAATTACAATGATGGAAAGGAGAAACTGCTGACTTACATTTGATATAATCATTAAAAATTACGAAAAAATTGTTTACTGAAAAAAAGCCTTACGTGTTTGAATCCAGTATATTTTGATTTTGAGTGTGTTAAACAAGTCGAGATGGCCCAGTGGTAAGAACGCGTGAATCTTAACCGATGAACGTGGGTTCAAACCCGGGCAAGCACCTCTGAATTTTCATGTGCTTAATTTCTGTTTATAATTCATCTCGTGTTTTTCGGTGAAGGAAAACATCCTGAGGAAACCTGCATGTGTCTAATTTCATCGAAATTCTGCCACATGTGTATTCCACCAACCCGCATTGGAGCAGCGTGGTGGAATAAGCTCCAAACCTTCTCCTCAAAAAGGGAGAGGAGGCCTTAGCTCAGCAGTGGGACATTTACAGGCTGTTACTTGCTTACTTACTAGTGTGTTAAACTCCTATCTGTCTTGTTTCTTCTCGCTTCTCCAATTTTTTATCGAACTTTAACTTGTTGGATAGAACCTTCACAAGTCCCATTCCGTGAGGTATATAAGTAAAGGTTATATTGTTGCCATCACACATTGGCATTATAAAGTAAAGTGAGATCCTTACATTTATGAGTACAATTTGTATTGTATAAATTCTAGTTAACAACTTGTATAAACAAACAAGCGAACTATGACAAGGTCACACTCACGAGGGATATTTTTTTGTCAAAAACAATCGCGGGTCATTTAAGTCATAAACAGCGAATTGTTGCGACTGTACATTGTAGCGGATCATTAATTCCGAACGATTGGACGACAATGGCGAGGCGACAGTCGAGGGTACGCTGTTGTGACGAATCAATTTGTTCCGTTCTCCGACGGTCCCACGATCGATAATGTTATAAACATTATGAGATTAGAGGCTAACACTATCCTTAAAAAATATTATCTACTTGCGTTTTTATCGCTAGAACTCCAATCCATTTTATATTTCATAGCGGTGATGTAAAAAGCGCGTGTACACATATTTGTTGGCTTGGTGTAATAATTATGGTGAAGTATGATCAATAAAAAAGAGTAACTACTGAGTTTCGTGTCAGTACTTTTCTGTAGAAACTAGTTTTTGAACAATAGACTTAAATTTATTTTGTAAAATTACAATTAAGCGCTATTATATCTTCTCACATATAAATTATAGAGATAAAATAATGATTTTGCTACAGATAAATACATCTCTTGCTGGAACTCACTCTTCAATACAATTAATAAAAATTTTGAAACAGGTGGAAATACCCACCGGCCCGTGTTGGACGAGCATGGTGGAATAAGCTGAAAACGTTCTCTTAATGAAGATAAGCGGCGTTTACCCAGCAGTACGTAGTCTAAAGGCATACTTTTGCTAAAAATAAAATTTGGCTTTTAACTTATTACAAAGGCGAACCAAATGACAATGAACTTAGAATAAAATATAATAGGATGCGATTTATGTACACATATGCTTCTATTTCATTCTATTCAGGTATATATGTTTCTCGATAGCTGCGTCGATTATAAAACGATTTTAATGTTTTTTATTTCATCCAATAGATTAAAGGACTAGGACCCAGGTCCTAGTCCCATATAAAGTATCCTTAGAGCTATAACACTTATTAACCGCTAAAAATTAAGATTTCAAATAATTGTAAGTAAAACCTCCAGTCCAAAAATAATTGACTATCGTAAATATATTAATATAATTGTATACATATATTGTTTAAGTGTTTAACATTAGTGTACATAGACGCAAATTTTAGAAGCATGTTCTTAATTATTATGATTAAATTATAATTTTAATTAAAAAAAAAAGCAACTTTATCGTTATCTATTATATGATCGACTATATACCAGATTTAATTAAAGTTAGCCGTTTGAACTTGATTGAGTAACAAACGTCCGAACACAGAGTACACGACACAACCTTATATAACATTATTTCAATAATCGCTGTAATTGTTATTATAATTCGGTGTGAACTCGCGTGACAAATCGATTATCCGTCACCGCTGGCGTGTTTGTTTAGCTTCGACGTATCGATTTGTAATTAATTTGTTAATGCGTCCATTGTACTCGATGCTACTAATTTAATAGACTCGTTATTGAGTTGATGTTTTGCTGTGATTTATTATCGTAATGCCTGGAGGGATGTTTTTGAATGATTTATGAATTAGAAAATGTTGATTGATAACATTATAAAATATTATTTAATTTGTTCGGTACGTTTTCATTTGTTTTTATTAATTCTATTAATTTAGATTCGTATTAGTCCTTTTAAAAGTTATTGAAGATTGTTTTTGGTAGGTCTCGTCTGGTACACAAATAGAAATTATTCTATCTCCAAAACACCATACTTTAAATTGTATTACATATGGAAAAGTTTAAAAGTCAGTTTAATTGCAAGATACATAACATATGTATGTCGCAATTGGTAGTAAATTCACGGTGCTTAAATTATTTACAATCCTATATTGTGTGAGTGTCTATGAGTGAAGGTGACCACTACCATTCAATTAAAAAAAATGAAAGCTTTAGAGATTGATTATTTCTTTATAAAACATGGCGCACAGAACATGTCGGCACAGAACAGATAAGATATATAATTATACATCAGGTAAGAGCCATGTGATAACCCAGAATATGTGTATACATAGTAGTACAATGCACAAATAGAAATCACTTAACATATATAAAATGCAAACAATAGAAAATAGTAATTAAAAAAAAACCGGTTATCTAGAAAAATATAAAATTATTAAGCTAAGTACTTTTAAAATTGAAGACAAACCAAACACAAATTTTGAAAATAAGAATGTTACAATATACGACTACGGCAATCGAGAAATACATTTTTTAATTTCTGTACCGAAAATGTAATTTACTGTTAAAAATATCAACAGTACAAATATAAGGTAAATTTCTTGGTCACGAAATTAGTAACGTTTCAAGTTGACAATTTGAGTACAACGTTTCAAAATGATAATGTTCTGATGGCCAAATTTCATTTCTGTATGTATGTATGGATTGGAGCACGTGTTTTATTTTTATAAGAAGTAAAGTTATTATAAATTGTCGGCAATCCCCATTTACAGTATTGCGTAACCGATGTTGTGAAGTTCTTATTGTTATAGCTTATCGTATATTCATATCGACTCCCGGTAACATTTGTCTAATGTGTGTAAGAAACTGCTTCGGTGCCAAATGCCACTCCCCCTCAGGGAGTCACTGCATTACTCTGCATCTCTATTATATCTACGCTATAATATATTGGGAGAATATTATTAAACTAAGACAACTTTCAAAGTAGACAAGGAATAATCAAGGTTCTCAAGGAAATAGTCAAGGAATCATCGGGTTTTCAAGTGCTTAATTTGTAATGGAAAATATTGAATGTTTTAAAAATTTTGTTTAAGTTTCGAATATTTAACGTAGGACACGTTAACGAGAGAATAGTTGATTTTACTGTAGCTGTTGTTTTATTTCGGTATTATGACTTAGTACCTAATTGTTGAAACTGAATTAGATTAATTACAACGGTCATTCATATTAAACATAAAGTACATAATAAGTAATTTAGGTCTATTAAATAACTGGACTTCTTTGAATTTACGAGAAAGATTTGTTTACTAATCGACTTGATATCTAATTTATTTTGAAAAGTTATCTAAGGAGAGTCAGATATCTGCAGCACCGCGTAGATACTGAATCCCATGGAAGAATTCGAGAGCACTCAATCTTTTCTTAAATGAACGGAAATCACAGAAATATAGCTCGTTTTAAACCATTTCTTAAAGAAAAATGTTAACTAATTCCACAAATAGGTCCCGAAAACTAGCGAACTTCAGAAAAGTCGTTCCGATTTAACTAAGTGAACGGAAAATAGACGTAAAGAAAGCGAGCCTGTTAAAAGTTCGACTCGGCTGCCCACTCGGCGCTGAACGCTATCCAAACTGGGGAATTCTTGAATTCTTTAAATTGACGACTTCCAAAGACTTTTAGCGTCTCCTCGATTTATCGCTGAGTTGAAATGTTTTGTCGCTGTGGGCGCGGGATTTATGTTATCGGTGAGTATATTTTTATATAATAGAATCAACAGCATTATACAACCGTGGCCTGTTTAATCTTCATAATCGAAATGTCGTAGCGTAGCTTATAAGCAATATTGAATCGTTATTTTTTATTATAATAAGTGAGAATTATATTATAATAAGTGGGAACAACGTCAGCTCGGAATGCAGATTCTATTCTACTTCAGAGGAACCATCTAGAAAGGTACTCAGTACTCTTTAGTTATTGCGGAATGTTTACTTTGCGGAGTCAGTTCGGAGGAGTTTTTAAAGTATAAATTAAAGACTATGGGCGTAATAAGTGAATAATTTTAAGGTCAAATTTATATGCAACGCTTCTATCGCGAAGTTTCATTTCTGTAAGCGATGTTTGCTTAGCAATATATGCGAATAAAATTTATTAGTTCTTAATATTATATAAACAAAAAAAAGCAATAAAAGAAAACAATATATTTATAGTAAAGTAATAAAATAAAAAATAACAGCTTATAAATATCACTGCTGTTTAGAGCTTACTCCACCGCGCAGCTCCAATGCAGTGGACATACGTGGTAGATTATCGTCCACCACAGATATGTTTCCTTCTCCATCGAGCGCGAGGTGAGTATTATAAAGAAAAATTAAGCTCGTGAAAAATCAATTTGGTACTATTGAATCGCCATTTTACAGGATTATATTAAACTGTTCGGTATGTATTTTCTGCCGAGAAGAACAGGCAAGAAACTCAGTAGTTACTCTTTTCACCAATTGTATTATAAAGTAATGGTAATTAAATGTTTTTATACTTGTCTGTAAATAAATATAAACTAACTGAAATGTACTTATAAAACCTTGCTTAAGTAATATTATGTCTTACTTATTAAGTTAAGAATGCCTGTGGATTTTTTATTATTTATAAAGTGGTAGTACTAAAATACCCATCGACTTAACTCAAGACAAGCGTGAGCTAAGTTCAAGTTACGGTTACGATTTCCTACAGGAACTCCCTCCAAGGATAACTGGTGGTAGGGCTTTGTGAAAGCTCGTCTGGGTAGGTACCACCCACTCATCAGATATTTTACCGCAAAACAGCAGTACTTGGTATTGTTGTGTTCCGGTTTGAAGGGTGAGTGAGCCAGTGTAATTACAGGAATAAGGGACATAACATCTTAGTTTCCAAGGTTAATGGCGCATTGGCGATGTAAGCGATGGTTAACATTTCTTACAGTGTTAATGTCTATGGGCGTTGGTGACCACTTCACATCAGGTGATTCATATGCTCGTCCTATTCTATTCTATATATAAAAAAATAAATAATGGCTCGTACTTCTTCTTCGTCGTGACACTCTTGTCAGAGCGGTCGCCATGAAGTATTATGAATTGTTCGGCGCAGATGTTATTCGCCACACGAGCCTTCGCCATATGTCCCTGTCAGTGGTAAGCCTCGTGCACTCATGCAAGGGACCGCCAACAGTTGTTTTTATTTGGTCGGTCCATCGCATGGGCGTCCTTCCAGGTGGTCTGGTGCCATCCACCTTGCCTTGAATGACAAGGTGCTTTATGGAGTCATTTCCTTGCCGGGAGACGTGTCAAAAAAATGTTAATATGCGCTTTCGAATCAGCGTCGAAAGACGCTGTTTGATGCCGTGTTCTTAAAGAATGGAGATATTGGTGTGAAATTTGTTTCACGAAACTCTTAGCATTCGTCTCCAGTACCACATCTTCAGAGCATCGATCTTTTTTTTTCGACCTGCCGCAAAGTGCACGTCTCCGCAGCGTATATATAAATATGGGGTAAACAAGCGTTTTTACGAGCCGGATCTTGGTTGCTTTGGTAATGTTTTCCTCGATATTTTCTTCCGCCTCTCCATTGCAATTCTCGTAATTAAACTATGTACTAACTGAAGTAATTACAGATCTGAGCGTATTTTAGTGAAGTCTCCGATGGGAACGGAGATATGTACTCATTAACCTGGTCAATATTCTACAGACGAAAGCTCTAGTTAACACTTATGACATACATATAAATCATCCTATTTGACAATCTTGTAGGTTACCTATGTTTATTGGTAAGAAACAATACACATACACATACACGTCATTCTAAAACACTATGGTAAATCCTCATGTGAATGTATTTTAATTTATTTTTTAGAGCATAATAAATAATATATCAATAAAAAAATCGTTAATAAATTGTGATCTAAGCTAAAAGTAGTTAAACTTGTGGCCGGAGACGGAAACATATGAGTTTCTGTTCCACAAACAATATCTCTTTGTATCAATTGTACAAAATGATTCATTCTCGGACGTCTAAATCGTATTTACTCCATTCATTGCGACAATCTTATTAATTTAAGTGATAGCTGCCATTACTGAGGCTCAATCAACGGTAATGCTGTGGGCGGTCAGCGCGTTAGTGGAGCGATATATTCCCTCGCGAGTTCCGAATCGGTTTCAGCGAATTCGAACGAATGGCCTTTCCTATCACATTAGCGAACAATTGCAGACATTTAACTAAGCCACAGGGCGCGGCGCACGTTGCGACCTTTGTGTTGGTAAAAGATAATCAATTTAAGTATATTGATTTATATTATGTATAGATTACTATTGTTAGGACTTATACTAGTTAATATTTTTGATAATATGATCCGATTGATTTCGGTCACAGCTGCGCAATACGTGTGCAGTAATATGTGTGTTATATATATTAGAATATATTTATCAAAACCCAATCACTTTTATTAGCCAGACCCGAAAATACATCGGGATTAGCGTTGCAGGTTAGCCACTATATTAACAAAGCAGTTTTTATATTGTTATTCTCCAAAATATATGAATCGAATTAGAGTACAAAAATACCTACGGACTTTTATATGAATGTCGTAGGTACAGCTTTTTGTCGATGTTTTTAGATACAGCGGACATAACAATCTGAATTATTTGTTTGACAACCCATTGCCAACTTAAGCAGTTGTAAATACTCCCTAAAATAGCAACAATAACACAGTGAAGCTCTTACCACGAGCTGATTAGGTATTTTGCCATAATTCTTTGTATATTTATGCATATTATTTTTTTATTAAATTAATTTTATGAATATAATTAATATATTGAGAAGAACAATGATACCTTCATATTTTATTCGAGTACGCGTATTACAGCTCAATATTAAAAGCTAATGAATCATTAAAATCAGTTTCAATTATTTACCTTAAATTGTTTTTCTTACGTAAGATATTGATGTCAGTTCTAAATATCAATTGCGAATCGATCCCGCTAAACGCTATAATGTCAACAGTTGTGCCACAACACAGTACATCGAAGCGGAGTGTACTCGTATTTCTGTACCGCCACCAATACGGCTCCGTTACGTGCGTTTCGAATTGTTTAAAGTACGAATTCCAGAGTATACTCATACAGTACTCATAGAGTGAGCGTCGAGGTCGTCGCTATTTTAAGGAATGTAAGTAAGAAGATAAGTAACACATTTCTATTTTTTTTGGTAAACGACATGTTATATTTAAGATAGAAATAAGATTAAGTCAGGAAATGTAATAAATATTTCTAAGTAACTAAATAAGACGCCAGAATCTACGTTTTGAACATACTGTCTAAAGAATCCTGTGGAATGACGATTTATAAGTAGGTACTTGTACCTCGAATGTCATAATATTTTTAATAGAAATACATTTACCTGTTTTCTTTTTTATAAAATAGTTAGGTGAACGTGGAAATGGTACAACCTGGTAAGTGGTCACCACCACCTATAGACATTGATACTGTTAACCATTCCGTATATTGCAAATGGCCCCCAGTCTAGGAAACTAAGATATTATGTCCCTTGTGTCTTTAGTTACACTGGATCGCTTACTCTTTAAACTGGAATACAACGATACTAAGTACTGCTGGTGATAGAATATGTGATGAGTGGGCGATACCTAAATGGAATTGCACGAAATCTTACCGGTTCGGAATATAGATTATACAGAGAAGCATCGCAACTCATTAGTTAATTAAACTCTTTTCCAGCAATTAAATAATGTAAATAATAAACAAATAAGTCTATATAAACTAATAACATATGATTTTAAGAGATGACTCTAATATTGCAAAAGTCAAAGGTCAGGTGATTTATTTCGGCGTCTGTTTTCACGCTGTACAATAGATTGATTCAAATAAGCGCTTATAACTAGCTATTAAGATAATTTTAATTCAGTATCGTAGAGTTTGTTTGGATCAACACGATAATCTCAGAAAGAACAAATTTCTGTTTATTGAGGAATGTTTTCAGGCATATAAATAACATTTAAGTACACTACGTGATTGAAACAACAACGTTACTGAATGAGGAGTAGGTACACAGACTTACGCGATTATGATACCAGCTTACTCGTTTTAGGTATATATTAAAAGCAGAGTTTTGAGCATGTAAGCTGATAGTTTTTTCTAAAGCACTGCAGCTTATAATGTTATTAAACATATAAAATATTGGTAATATCATTTCTCGCATTAATAAACTATAAATGATATTTCATTACAAATGACTCCCTTATCAATTCTCTGTTTTTATATAAATTGTTGCAAGGAGCAATAACAGGCTTGATTCCATAGAACAGTCGCCTCGCAGCGGGGGCCGGGAACATCGCTTGTTATCGCTCGCCGCTCGGCACGCGCGCGCAACAATTATTGCAAATGAGCGATTTTTTGTCTAAAGTACCTATTTAATATTTTGCTTGGGCTTAAATATTTGAGACTGACATATATACAAAGAGTATATGGCGGCCACAGCGGATTATCACAAAGACTAACCTATTCACGCAAGTACTTCGACACGACTGGGGAGATCAGGCACAAGCTAAACCGACTAACGTGCTTACTTAGGCACGGATATCTTACGTAGCCTTTTCCTAGCTTATAATCTAGTTAAAATGCTACTGAGTGTACGTACGTGTTCAATAAAGAAAATCTTTACCTGTCACATAGATAAGACACGAGGATATTACCCAAAGGAATTATTTCCGATGTTGAGAAAAGGTAAAATTATTAATAAAATTTTGAAAACATCACCGAGATACGTTAAATGTTTTGTGGTATAAATAATCTAGAGATATCTAAAAATCAATTTAAAAAGTATATGGTGTCAGTAATATCGTATCGCTTATAAAAAGGATTACCTTCAAACAACAACGGACATTATTCAAACAAATTTTATTGTTACAATATTTTCTCGTAATTATACTGGCGCGGTCGTGTAAGTCACTGCGGGGTGCGCACGCGCACGGTAATCCCCCACTAATGATCACACTGTAATTATGTTACACCCATCATTATTATCGTTGTATTTAAAAATAATATGCAGGAACTATTGACAGAAGTAGTTGAATATATTATTTTGATTGAATACATATTTATTTTAATATTTGTATTTTTATTTAAATTAAATACCCCATGTATTTAATTTAAATACTACATTTGCTTGATTTTTAATTTATAATATAAAATTTTATAGGAACATACTCGTAGATCGGAGACAGTTCAGGCTCAGGACCAACAGCTTTACGCGCTTTTCGAGATACTCCCTGTATTAACACTTTCCACTTCCAAACTATCGACTGTTAGTGCAATTAGCTTGATAGAAAAACTAAATAACTTATTATTGACCCGACTTGGCACTCGAACCGAGGACCTTGGAATTTGCAGCCAACCCTCGAATAGAGCACTCGAGGTTGTCAGTCAGTCACGAGACAAACATAATAAATGAATGAAACATAAATGTGTTTTTATAATCTTATTATGATATAACTTCACAATATAATTCTACATTTTTTTAATGCGACGTCAAGTTTTGAAATCTAATTTAACTAGCAAAATGTTTATAATTTAATTTGCCCAAGCTCTACGTAGTGGTCCATAACTGTTGCAAGCAAATATACATCTTATTTCATTAAAATAGAGTATGTTTTATCATATATTAGTAATTTCCACGCACACATTAACTTTTGATTATATTATGCGCATTAAAAATGTGAATGATGTGAGTGTGTGGACAGGGGACATTCGTAGGGGATGTTTTTGGTTGAATTTATTAGATAATAGACAGTTTTATATTTGTTTTGTTGCCAAAGAGATTTGTTTTTTGATAAAGTTGGCTTATGATATCATTTGTTAAACGATACGAAAATGATACGAACAATAAAATATTAGCGATTAATAATTTACCTTTTTTCGCCTTTTAATTTAAAATATAATAACAATGGAGTTGGAATAAAAAAGTTGGTATGTAAAAATATATAAAATTTGGTATTGCTATTATGGAAATATGCCCTACAATAACTACGCCATCGGCAATGAAACGAACGTCTTGAAGCAACGTGTAGTATATAAATATTTTACACATAAACTACTCGTAAATAATATTACAAATGAGATGAAGATTTATATATTTCCTTGAAATTATAACGTTGTTGCGATATTATTACCAATACAGATCATAATAATTGCATACTCCTGGCCATATCGTAACTACGTTGTCTTTTTAAATATTAGTTTGTCAAGATGTCACCTTCACGGAATCAATACTAATATCTAAAAGAAAAAACAATTTTATTTTAAGCCGAGATGGTTAATCATGATTTGTTAATACAACAAAACTATATTAAAAGAACAACAGTATAAAACCTCCCACCCGCGCTCGACTCGCACGTGAATAATTAATCGAGACGTGTATCATCTCCCATTATAGCGTTTAATATAATTATATTTATTGTTGAGTGCTTATAAATGATGTCGAATAACTTATGCGAAGGGCTGGGAGATCGGGGGGCGAGAGCGAGAGGGGATGTTTTCTGCCCTTGTTTAACGGTTTTTAATACCGGTAAAAAAATTGACGAAAATCTATATATATATAGATAGAATACAAAAGCGATGTAAAAATAAGTAGGTATTGTCTTCAATTGATAATTGGTTTTATAATAAAAAATAAATATTGAAGGCTGAGAAGTATTATATATATATATGTTAGCTAATTGCACGTTAGATTAATATATAATTTTGACTAATTTCTTTATTGAACAAGAAACTTTCTCGAATCTACTCAATAGTGTCCGAGTAATATGTAGGTAATACAAATATTTTTTTATAAAATATATGTAATAATATCTTCAAAATGAGACCAAATGACAATGACATGTAATGAGTGTGGTATTAAAACACAAAGAAACACCGACGCGACGCCGGTGACGTCCCTGACCATTGACAAGTTGTAACAAACAGTTTTTAAGTCACGGGACCTGTTCGTTATGAGACACGAGGGTCCGAGTATTTGCTCTTTAAAACGCATCCCTTTCGAGTCACCCTGCGACCCTCATTATTAACCTAAGTCCCTTGTAATAAGGGTGGAGGCTCGTAATATTTTATAGTTTATCTCATAAATTGATTATTACACATGGAGTGAGGGATAAATCACTCGAAATCGGATTAGAGGGCCGACACAAGACCGACACAACGCCGGCATGCCGACATTGCCGGCACGCGTTGCGGTGCTTATTAAATTGTTTTTGTAAATTCGGTTTAATGTGGCGATTATGACAGTACGATAATATATCTTAATAATATTACCATCTTTATGTAAACTGTTTTGTGTTATTGTTCTCGAGTGATGGATGACGGCTGTCTGGCGCGGAGACAGCCAACTCGCTCTTAACGCATCAGCTCCGTTAGGTTCTTTGGAATTTACTTAAAGAAATTTTCCGTCGTGCCTTTTTATAAATTAACGAATATCTTATTCCAATCGAAGAAGTAGTAAAGATAAACAAACCTTAGATTAACATACATGCGTGTGCGAATCAAATTGCATATCTTAGTCCTGATATTTGCTTTCAAAGTTCCGATAACAACTTCGTCGATATTCGAACGTCATTTTTTCACAAATCCATAGAATATTCACGATTTCGACCAATCATATCACGTCTAATCAATGTCAAAGTTGTTTATTTGTTTTTTCTTCACCTGTGATTGGAATACGCTATATTTGTTTTAAGTACATAATTCAACATGGAGATCGGATAATTTCGATTTCTGAATTCATACCAATAAACTTTGACAGCTTATATTTGATTTAAATTCTCAGATATATTGTAGGTATTATTAAAACATTAACACCTACTTATCGTTAATGAAAAAGTGTGATGTATCTTTTAGTTTAAAATGTAAATTCGTTTTAAAATTTAATTAGTTACAAATTTTTGTTTCTGTTGTTTGTTTTTTATTTAAATATTCCTTATTTCTGTTATTCATTTTAGTTTGTATATTTTGTTAGGTACCTCGTAATTGTTTTTGGAAATGGGTGTAATTGGTTGTGCATAGTTAGTTTAAAGTTAATGTAAAGCATGTTTCGGATGTATGTTATGTACAACTGTTGGAAATCCAAATAAATAAATAATGATATTTTATAAGAAACGTGTTGTTAATGGCTACCTACTTATTTATCGACTAAATACTTAACACTTAATGAGCCATTTGTGACAAAGGGTCCAATAAATAAATATTTCTAGACTCATTCGTTTTTTATAAATCTCAAATAATTTAATTTGAACAATAATCAAATTAAAAGGAAAAATAAAATCTTTCTTTTTTGAAAATATTAAAAAAATGATCTTGAATTGATTGATTAGATCTTGAATGGAAGTAAAGGACGTTTGGAGAGTTTGCCGATGAGAGACTTTTGTCCATTTGTATATGCTGGACTTACATATCTCATCTATAAAACCACATAATTATTTTAAAAAGTTTTAGTTACGAGAACCAGCTAGCTACGGGAGGCATAAAGTATGAAGGATAGGTCAGTTATCTATCAATTAATAGATTCGGCTCCGAACTGAAAAGTTTTCCAACAATGATCTTTCAAACAATCGCATGTTAGTCTTCCATTTGTCGACGATCGATTGACACTGATATGTAAAAAATGCCGTATTGTATTTTGAAAACGTTTAAATATTTCTAAAGTGAGAAAAATGGTGTGTCATTTCCGATAAGTAGTATTCTTTATGATACATTGATATCATCTATTATTCATTGATTATTTTGTTTAGAAATTTAGTATCTATTTATAAACAGACAAAGACAAAATAGTTTAAGACCTCTATTTGTCAATCGACTTTTTTATTTGTAATAGATATTTAAAAGTTTTAATGTTGTTATTAATTTTTTTTTATATAATGCTAGAAAAAAAATGTTTGTAACTTTCAAATCACATTATTATAATTGATCATAGTCAATTATGTCGAATTGCGACTTCTAACAATAATTTTATTTAAATTGCAAACAATTGTAAAAAATCATACGATCATAAATCTTACTTGCTAACTTACGTTATTTTTGCTAGCCGATTGGTGATGCCGCGTTTGGTGAAAATAAGGCGACTACTCTAGTAAATAGTCGAAGCTACGTAAACTGATAAATCGTTGCCAACTAAATTAACTCTATATTCGCCCAATCTTTACAAGATCAGTGGGCAGAGGCTAGGCATCTAATTTTCTGTTTTATAACGTAAAAATAAAATATAAATAAACATTTGTCTTAACAAAGGCACGTATTTCCAGAGTAGAAGCGCCATACGGCATTTTAATCGAGTCACCCACTTGAGGACGGCTGTCTGTTGTGTGCGGCTAAGAGGGGATTATAGCTTATAAACTATTTGTATTACGCTAACAGTTTTGAAAGTATTCGTTTCATATGAGTACAGGATTATATTATCAACATCCTTTAAATTACTTTCGCTGATTTGAATGTGTTATACAGAAACAAATGACGGTTAAAAGTTCTGAACTTAAACGAGAAATTATATACGAGTGTTCTAAATTTTATTATTAAAAATATTAAATTATCTGATTTTACTTATGTATAACATATTAGGTATACTCAACATTTTTGGCGAAGACTACTATTCCATCATCGTGGAGCGGATGCGCGATTGTCGAAACTAAAACCAATTAGAGATAAAATAAATCATTTATAATCAAATCCTTGTTTAATTCAACAGATAAAGTTGTAAATACTTTACGCCACGAGACCGGGAGGCGATGCTATGCGAATGGAATCCACGCACGCTAATTGCTAAATTCGCCTTACTTTCCCCCTAAGCTCCCCCCTTCCCGGCTCTCTCCCCACCCCGTCTGCCGTATTGTCACCGTTCGCTAATGAAATCGTAAGACTAACAGATAAATAGGGATCTAATTATTTATTTGACTTTTGACATCGGTTAAATTGTTTATCTGTCTGAAATGCTCTTAACTAAAAATATTATTGATTTTATTTTTTTATTCATACCAGATTATGAAACAGGAATCAAATGATATGTGGCCACTTGAAGCTGTGTGTACGAAATATGAGGCTTATTCTGATAATATGCTGCCGGACCTCAGATGTATTGTTCCTTGTGCCTGTAATTAGACTTCTGCGCTCTACCTTCAAAGTATTTTTGTTTAGCTATGGGTGTAGAGTGGGTGGTGCAAGCAGTCGATGTGTTCAGTTGTTTACTTCGCTACAGCCATTTCCAACTACAGGAGGAGTAAAAACAAATAAACAACTTTAAAAAAGGAAAAAATCATGTGGTCAGCAAGAAAAGCTGCAATTTCTCCTTAACAATTTATCATGCCATCCGATTCCGGTTCGTATACAGATCAGAGGAACCAGCTGAAATTATAGTTGGTAATGGACATACCAGAAATCTTATTATGTCAACGAATGAAACGTGTCTAAAAAAATCTTCGGTCGGAGAAAGTCGTACTCAGACGAACGCTGAAAGAGATATATCGTGAATAAATGGATTCTAAAAAGTCACAGTTAGCAGTTTTTATGTTAACAAAACGACAACATACTAATAATAGTTTACAGTATTTCTTACATTGCCGTTTTCTTCAGTAGGTTGGATACAAAGGGCACGATCGGTACACGTGTAGATTAACACTATTACACTGATATCAACACTGTACGATGGCTGCGAACTGCTTGATAAGTTTGTAGCTACGGAGGTAGGTGCGGGTTGTAATATATTATATAATAATTGTTATGTAAACTTGTAGGTACTGTTACAGAAGTTGAACTTCTAATATTAGAGATTTTTAAATCGAACTATCTATCCAACTAATTTTAATTAAAATGCGTATTTCGTTTAAAAAAGTAGCTTCACGTGTGACAATGAACTTCATGACTTAGCGGACATTTCCACCGTTATAAATCATTTTATAATTATTGTAATTATAAATAATACACTTGTATGTACTCGTATCGTATAAGAATGTATAACATTAAATGAAGGCCGTATAACGCTGTGTTATATCCGGTATCATGTAGGATGCAATACGGAACGGTATCCGGGAGTAATTGGCGAGAAATTCGATCACCTCTCAGCGTTCGTTACTGGAGTGAGAGTACAGTAACTATGAGATCTCATCCAATTATGAGAAGCTATTTTAACATACACGTATATATTCGTTTATTATAATATTAAAATTATAATTATCGTATTAATTAAAGTTAAAGGTGCACCAGAATTACACGGCACATACCTATTAGTATCAAATAAATGCGGGAATTACAGAAGATGGCCATTTTATTTTATTAATTACATATAACATATAATAGAATCAACGCCGTTAAAAGAAGTATATTAACAGTAAAAGATTAATACAAATATGTCTTACTTAAATAACCAATAGCGGCATAGTTGGTTGCCATGGATTTGAATTAAATAATCGTTTTCATAATTGTGTTACTTCTTAACAATACTAACAGTAATTTAGTCCAAGAATAAGATTATTTTGCTGTTTATGTTGGTATTCTATTGCAATGAAATAGGTTATAAATAAAAACATTCTTAGTAAATCAAATAAAACTGTGTAATAAAAATTCTCCAATAAGGGTACATATAAAAATATGCTGTCGGTCTGTGTAACATAATAATAAGTATATTGGTATCGAGTGTGGATAGAAGCGTATCCGGCGTGTAATTGGCGAGTAATACGATCACGTCGGTCCCGAGCCGCGGCCTGATGTCGGCGGTGCAGAGCAAGGCACAGCTCGGCAGTCAATTGATTTCATAAATATAAAATCACCGTCGGTAAAGTAATACGAAGAACATAATATTAAATAAAAACGAGAAGACACACATTTGTTTAGGGTCTGTTACACCTTGAGTATATCAAGAAAAACTATATAAGTAGGTAGCTGAGCAGATAGGTGCGTTCACATAATATTAAGATAATTCAATCGGTTTTTAGATATAAACATATCTAAAAAACGATTGAATCAAATTGATTAAAATACTTTATATATAGGTTTAATAATCTTTTGAAGTACCAAGCGGTAGATACCTATGCTATGAAGAAAACATAAAAAAAATAGATCAAACATCAAAACGCAGGCTCTATTCATTAAATCCTTAAATCCACCTTAACCGAATAATACAAATGGAGTGTGCATCACGTACATATCATAAATTGTACAGTTCGCAAATAAAAGAGACGCAAAAAGACAAGCCGAGCTAAGACAAAACCAGTCCGCCATGCCACTAAGAAGGGCGGAGCTAATCATACAAACCAGTTAAACAAAAACTTGAAAACTGATTAAAAACTATTAATCGAAAAGAACTTTAACAGCAGCCAGCAAGATTTAAATTTGAGTGCCCCTTTAAGGCGGTTATATCGTTTTGGAAGGAGGTACGAGTGTCGAAGTGGCCAATCAGCGCTCGGTTGCCATAGCTACGTGTAGTGTTCACGAGCGGCCGATAGATGGCGATACTAGTGGCTGTTTGGTTACGTAAAAACATTATTGACTGGCCGCGTATTTTTCTTTTTCCGAGTAGGTTTATTGTTTTTATTGACTTAACAGTTTTATATTGTTTTGGATTTTTTTAACTACTGTAGTTACAATTTTGCTGAGGTATGTATACTCAATTATAAAGTTTATGATGTAATTAAAGAACAATGCATCTACACCTAAGACCTTGTCTAAATGAAAACAAAGAAACGTGTTCATTATTGTCCTAGTATTTTGTTACTGGCTAAAACATATTTTTTTATAATCAATTCTATTTATATAGGTACTTAAATAATTTTACTTAAGTGCCACAATTACATCGACCGCAAGATAATAAAACGGTGTATCTAATCCGAGCCCGTACCTACACTTTGATTGCACGATAATCCATTTATTGCAACGTCTCAAACTGCGCCCCGGTATTGGGGAAACGTAATATCCAGAAAGCCATTATACCGAAATTTCACGAGCATCACTCATAACCGCCTTGCCATAACATCCAACGCACTTTAAACCGTCAGCTATAGATTTCATTTTGCAATGCTATCAAACCATTTTCCTTGTTCGTGTAATTGAGTGGCTGTGAGACCTGTGCGGTTGCATCAGGGTACATTTTGCATTGTCGAGCGAGTCGACAGTTTGGAAATGAAATTTTCATAAATGTGGCTGCGGGGTGAGTCAGCGGTGACGCGGGGAGGGCGGGGGTCGCGCGAGGGGTACGGGGGGAGGGTAGTATTTGTGTTTTCCCCGCAGTTTCCGAGGGTAGGCGGCCGCTACTTGAGCTCCCGTTGTGTGTAACCGGCAAACGGAAAAATTATTAATAATAATTACGCCTCTAGTGCTGAGTAATTATAACGTATGTACCTTCCTGAATGGTAAAAACATAAATACAAATATACAAAGCTCCTTTATTTGTTAATGTAGACTTAAATACTCCATCTCAAAATAATTTCTCTCGAGTCAAAACTAATACTCGTTGGAAAGTTTAATCGTTAACGATTATGTCATCTAATTCACTTGTTTGAATGTTTGTTTCATAAAAAACTAATAGTTATTTGACACACAGTCTGAGTCTATAAATATTTAATTAAGTTTAATATAAGTTAATAGAGTGTATCGTATCTATCGATTCAATTGTAGGTACTCTTTATAGAGTTGAAGTTGATTGTATATCGATAGACAAATACGATTGAATAGAATATATTCGTGTATTTTATATTTATTTATTGCTTATAAATAAATTTCAATATTAATTTGGACATCATGTTGAAAGAGCCGTCATATAGCTGTCTATGTACCAAAATCAAAATATAATTACCTACTTCAAGAAGACTCTTATAAACACTCTTGAATCGTCATGTTACGGGACTAAAAATAAGCTCCCACCGATTTGGAATGTAGATTCTACTAAAAAGAACCGACAAGAAACTTACTGTTATAACGATATCATACTTTTTTTTTATTTATTTAAAGCAGACGTACAATTAATGAGCGTGCATATAGTCATATTGAGTCAAAACGGCACACACCATTTATACAAATATAAAAATTTTAATAAACCCAGACGGAATTGCACAAAGGCCTAAGTTCTAGGTTCTATGTTACTCGATCAGAGTCCAATTAAAGTTTTTATACTGATCAGCAATCCAGATTTAGATCAAAATAGTAGTAGTATAAGGTACACCAAAAGGACGGACAATACATCCGTGGAGATATGATTATTTAAGTAAAAAAATAAGCTAAGCTGGAGTTAAAATAGGTACACAAAATCAACACAATACTATGATACCATTTTTCATTGCCTTATCACACCTAAATGAACATGAGAAATATAATTATACATCTCGTCCTCTCGAGAAAATACTTATGCTAATAACGTACCTACATCACGTGCTTAGAATGAACGTTTGCTATGCCTTTTTATAATTGAAATAGATATTCGATCCAATTAATGCCGTTAACATTTGATATAGCGTCGATCCAGCATCGTAAGACATTCCCTTTCACTAATTATAAAAAAAATCGCATTCTCTTCAAACTCGGGACTGTTGTGATGTGAACAATCGGTCCAAAGAAAAGCTTCCTTCCGCGAAATCTGGCAATTCTTTGCGTAAAATATCACATTGCCGCGATCGGGTGTCGAATTCACTTCAACAAAGATCTAAAACTAGTGCGACTACGTTTTGTTTTTGGAAATAAATATAATTCGGGACTAAAAACGGTGCTTAGAATTGTTGTTGATGATTATGATTAATATTATTTATTGATACTTCAAAGACAGTTAAAATAATATTCAAGATAATATATATTATTAGTATATTGTACAAATCGATTTGTATCAATAATATGGAGCAAAAAAGGATATAATAACATTTCATTCTCATTTTCATTAATAATTATTAAGCTAAAATAATTTTGTAATCAAAACCTGTACAAATATTATCTTGTTTCATTAAAAACAAGTGGTAAAATGAATAGGTATTTAACATTTCATATTCATATTCCTAATTACGAACCTATACCAACTAAATTTATTTAATCAAAAAATATTAAAAATAATTTAAAAGCGCAAATCATTTTATCAGCAAACGTGACAGAAGTGAATCGTTTTACGTTAGAACCCTTTCAATAAAACGTTAAAACGACACTAAAATCTTTCACAAAGTAATTTAATTTGCAAAATGTAAATATATTTGTCCCGAAATTTCATTACTGATCATAGACTTCCTATCGTCGTTCTACGCTCACGAAATATCGAGTCTCATGTTACTCGGCAATCGATGGCAATTGACGTCGTAATGGGATAATGGGCGTTTTTGTTGGGCCCCGAATTCGAGACGAGACGTTTTTTCATCTTAATCGAATTATACGATTTGTTGTCGATGTTAATTGTGCGCTCACAATGAACGCCACGTATACTGTTCCGTTTTAGCGTTCGATATTAACGTTTTAGAACTTGCGAAAGAACGTTAGGATTAAGCCTTTGTTGTTTATTTAAAATAATATATTGTGACAGGAAACGTTGACCTTGAGTAAATATCACTTAATCGTGTCTAAATTGTTGAAAGTTTGACTTTTGTGAGATGAAATGCCATTAAATGTCCTCTGTGTGAAGTATGGAGAAGAGAATATCTTGTCCTTTATTACGAATTAGAGATGTATATTGAAATCATTAATCATTAACGCAAGGCAATTGGACGCAATTCAAAGTGTTAATGAATCTAATACAAGTCAATAATGACTGACAGAAACAAATGACTTAAAATGCAATATCATCGTCGATGTTGCCATAAGAATAGCATGAGCAAACGAATTATTACTAATTTAATATCTAATAGTACCCATATACATATTATAGGTAGATGATTTTTATAAAGCTGAAATAATGGATCGTTAATAATATTTGCAGCAGTCAAATATTTTAAATATTGTCAAATGTTTGTCAATATTATGAGCTGACGTAATAAAATAATTGGCTTTATATAACTATCGTATGGTTGTATATACTTTGCGATCACAATCGCGAATCACAAAATTTTATAAAAAACGATTGAAAGTTATAATAAGTGTTACAGAGAACCTTTTCTAAATGAAAGCACCAATATATAAAACTTTAATATTATATTAGGTGTTAAAATATAAAATAATTTAAAATATTAAAGCATACATAAAATGTTATAACACAATATGTATATGCGATGTAACTAATATCACATATACACGTAGTATAAGATATAACAGTCGCCGACATACCTAATAAGATAAATTTTTTTTGTTTGAAATTTCGGTTTGGAAACTTATCTTTTTAAATCTTTGACTATATAAAGTGAGATTTTAAAAATACAGAAATTTGAGAAATAGTATGAATGACAATGTTGTTCATGCTGTACTAACCTGTATCCTGTCCTCGGGCAGGTCGGTCTTCAACGAGAGCATCTCTCTTGCGTACACGTCAGGGTAGTGCGCGTCCTTGAATGCCTTTTCCAGCTCATCCAGCTGGTACGAGGTGAAGATGGTCCTGCTACAGAAACCGAACGCAGATGGGTAGACTTGGATAACATCAAGATGAGATGGAGATGAGAAGAGTTATAACCTAACTATTAACTGTTTGAGAGAGTGAGTTATATTTGACTCCTCTGTTCGGAAAAGAGAATTTATAATACAACTTTAAAATAAAAAAATTCAAGAATTTACATTCGAAATTTAAAATACGTACAACATAAGACTAAGTTATACATTATATTATTCACCCATCAAATTAACACTACAGTGCTGTTGGGGTGGTTTAATATATAAATTAATGATCAATCAAATGGCTACAGCTTTGGATGCTCTGATACCACAAATACCAGGTTCATACTGCATACATCTTCTCGTAATTAATGAGGTTTTTTTTTTTGTTTTAGTCGATAAATACCATTCAATAATACGATTCAATAAATACCATATTTATTGAAAAAATGTTTACCTATGTCTGCGTTTTTTCTTCTTTTTCTTGCCGTTGTAGCCGGTGAGGCCGTCGACGGTGAAGTCTTTCGCTGCTTCTAGTGAGGACACGCCTGTCAACAATCAAAAAAAATTAAATTATTAATCTCTTCATCGATTTCCAATTTGCTCTACACCGTTTCGTATGCATTGTGACGTCACTGTTAACATTAAAATAACTACTGAGATGATCAAAACCTTTAAAATAACATAGTATTTACGAAAAGATATTTTGTAAATACTATGGATACTCTTAAAAACGACTTAATATACCGATAAATATATTGATACCGTTTGAAAGATTGAGTGGTAATATATACGAGAATACCTAAACAAGCGAATAGTTTAATACAAACCCGTAATTCAGACAGTTTATCGGCGAACGTGCGAGAATTGTCACATAATTACCGAATGTGATTGCCAAATGAATTAGTAAACAGGCGAGTAGGTAGCAGAATAGATCAGAGAAGGGGCGAAGCTCCCTCTGGGACACCGGGTAATTGAATTTGGCGCCAATGAATACGACAATGAATTATTAAATTTAGAGCGGTGGCCTTACGGACAAAATCAGCGTTGCGGAACACTTGCGCGCCGTACATTGCTCAATATCTATGAATGCCCAATACTAGGTGAATCTTTAGGAGCAATGTATATTGAGGTGGTTGGTATCAGCGTGTGGTATGTTTGTCGGTCCGGTTGTGTGACGAATCGGGAATAGTATTGTTTGCGAGGGTGCAAGTGTTAACTGGTTAGTTGCGGGTCAAGTCACGTGGTGGTGTAATTTTATTTGTTTCATTGAGGGAGATTATCGGATAATAGTAGCTGTTGATCGTGTAATCTTGACCATAATGCACAAAAAAATAACGTTTAATTTTATTAACAATTAACTCACAATAAGGGAATATGTCGTAATGTAAACGTAATGTAGCATATGTGTTTTTAAAAGTTACCTACTTAGGTAGGTCATCCTTCTCGCGGTGAGTCAGTTGTCAAGCTTGTCTGATTTGACAAATCAATCAGATGAGCCTATAACCGAGTTTGTCTCACTCTGTGACCGACAATGCGTCACACACCGATCGTGTTCTCGAGGTAGAGAGTTATATAGGTAGATAGTTATTTGACAAGTAGTATGCAACTCCCAAGAGAGTGACTAATAGCTATTCGTTCTTGTTTACAAGATTATTCATTTTTATTTAGCTATTTGAATTATAGACTTATTGACAGCAGCTTCAGCAGTTCTAGTGATCGATAATCTGCAGCTCGTGATTAGCTGGTACAGTATTGGCGGCGAACGCGCCCTGCGCCAATCAAGACTACCCAGCCAATCGATTGGCCGCCGCGCCCGTCACTTGACCAGGCTTTCTTACTCGTACTATAGGTATTATATACTAATAATATTAGGTATATATTTATATACTAATATAATTAGGTAAGAAGTCTAAACAAAAAAGTTAACTCGTGACTTTAATTTTGATTGTAAAAGCTTAGCTATCACAGTTAAATGCTAGATTTCGGTACTCCAATTTATGTTATAAAATTTAATTTCTCAATTAACAGACAACTTTTTTGTAATGATGTGCTATCACCAGGCCTAATAACGATACGATAGAACTAAAACAAATAAATTTACGACGACAACACTAATAAACAAGTAGTCATATCAACCCTAAGCATCGTCCGCTTTATTTAAGCCGGTGTTCAATAGGAACTGGTCACTGCAAACAATTAACGCCGTCCGGGCAATCGATTCGTTACGCTACGCTGCGCCACGCTGCACTGCCTTGACCGATTGTTATTGTTTAGACTAGCTTTACGGTACTAGATGTAGCGTTGCCAGTACATGTAGAATATATTTAATTCATTTCGAATAAAGTTCGAAGAAATATACATTTTTTTTAAATAGTATGATCCAGCTCTCATCAAAAGCCATCAATTAAAAAACAAGCTTTGATTGAATTCATGTATAAAAACTGTGACCAGAAGTAAATGTTATGTGCAAAATTTCAGCTAAATAGATTTTTTGGTAAGAAAAGGGCCAACGATTTAATCAGCTACTAAACCAAATTACATTAAAATTTTCCGTTCAGTCTTTTGAGCGAGATTGAAAAAGAAAACATCCTAACAAAATAATGTAGACATAAAGTATCTATACGTTGCTTTAAGCTTTAAAAAATGTATTAATTTCAAAGATGTATAAGTGAGAAGCAATTTCTTAGTAAGACGGTAATATACTGCGCGTCCTCGGGGAGCGAGTGGGTAGGGGTGCGCTGTCGTGGGCACCGGCCCACATATTGGGTAGACCTTTAAATTACATCGAGATAAATGTAAGCTACTAAGATGTAGGTATCTAGTGTGCACTATATAACACTTTATTATTAAAGCATAGGTGATTAAGTGCAATTGTAGACCTTATTGAAACACTTTCTATGATTCTAAATGGAAAAGCACCTGTTCCTGTTAAATATTATATTAGTTTATTAAAAGCTTGTACTCGTACGTGACACGCCTTCTGATGTACAAGAGTGTATAATTTCCAACTTTTAAGACAAGACAAATAAATAATCTAAATTGTTTCTTACGAAAGATTCTCAAGAGTAAATTAGTTCATTTCCAGCTAGAAACCAATGAGACAATAAAGGAAGGTGCACACTAATAGTTCAACGATCGTAAACAATATCGCAACGATAGATTTATTTGATACAGAAATTTGAAAACATTTACAACTCAACAAAAGGATCGCGGTACTCAAGGCGAGTGCTTGAAAAACTTTTCAGTAGTTTTAGTTGAGACTAAATCGCTTGGATTTTTTTAGTCGAACCCGTGCGGTTGCAGACTAATGCATTGCTTGAAGTATTTTGATGGTTAGGCTGTGACCATATAGCATTTAAGAGAGATGATTGTAGAACAACGGGCAGACCATTACGTAAAACGTAGCACGAAAACTGATGGGTAATGTATGCGTTGCCACGGACCCAAAGCGCAGTCTGTAATATACCTTATGCTATTGAGTTAGAGTTCAAAATCCTGCGTGGATTATTTAAATACAAGGACCCTCCCTCGGGCCGAGAGAAAATATGACTCTCGGCGAAGGAAAGCTACTCGTGCTGGAGAGTACACTGCCACTTTACCGACATTGTTACAACACATAATAACAAACATGGCTTACGACTAACGAGAGACTTCAGCCATTGTACGCCTAATTCTGAGATCAACTTCTATGATTCCACAATGAAAGGGTAAACTCGAGTGTCACTTTGCTTGTTTTGAGTTTTTCGATGCGAGTCGAGTTTGAAATCACATGGAGTGTCGCTAATGGAGAGGCAAACGGTTGCGACATAATGGTAGTCGTCTTTTTAATTTATAAACTACTCGCCCGTGTTTATCAGGTCAACAAATATTATGTCAAAGTTCAGTTAAATAGTTTTTAAAGTTGTGTAACTTTAATTTATGTAGTTCTCACAAGAACTAGTCTTGAACAATGATATATAAAAGTCTGAGATAAAAATTTCCAATATTTTTGGCTTTTTACGTCAATAATACTATATTCAATTTAAAACATCGTGCATCTTAGGCATCATTGCGGAGATCAACACGCATCTGTTCGGTTCAAATGTGATCACCTATCGCGTTGCAAGTCAACCACAATATAATATAAAAGCCCAAAATTGCCACACAAGCGCCGTGTAGTGAGCGACAAATATAATAAATATATCGGATAGGCGCACCGAGGCTTCGCTTATCTCATATATTGAGCCAATTCGCAGCCGCCAGCGCCGGCAATTGCCAATTTTCGTGAGATCAGCACGAGATTGCATTTATACGCTCCGGCGAAAATCGCGACCACTTCACGGGATTCACTCGGTACTGGATGTACGGGAATGGTATGAAAAATTGGTTACATACAGACATGTCTGCTGATTTATTGGAATCTTCGTCTCCATCCCGTTATTTCCTTGAAGCTGCGTCACGGTGGTGTATAAAGTGAGTATATACCAAACGTTCTGTATTGTTTCTTTGTTTACTAACATTACTTCCTAAAAAGTTCAACGTAAAATTCATAAAAAATACGCATAATCAAAAAAGTAAGTATATCTCTACTATATAAATAACTTCTTACTTAAGGCAACTTACTAACCAAATTAAGTTTCAACGATGTATGAAGATATATAACTTGATTCCGATATATTTTTAGTATCATTCTTGTTGAAAATGTATCATATAATATATATACTTTTGGATAGGAGGCTTTATATCGACTATACGTAGTCGAGATAAAGCCTATGAGATACTCTATCTATGAAGTGATGCTATCATATCGTCATACCTTATGTAAACAAATTCATAGCGTCATATCTACAAGATGTTGAATTGTGACTACTCTATGGCGACCGTGTGCGGCGACAGGTAAACAGTGATTTAAAATCAATCTTAAAGCGTGGAGAGCCGCGGGGCGCGCAATTAGCAGAGACATTTCACTCGCGACAATTTCTCCGCAACGAGCCAATTTCAACATCGCGAACGAGGATATTTGATTTTCGTTGTCGTTTGAGACTCGCATTTGATTCTTCATCGACGTCAGGGTCAACGACATTTACTTTATTTGTGTATTTATTAAGACTGCCTTATTGCTCTAGTAGATAGCTCATAAGGATGTAGACGCAAAGGTCATGGTTTCAAATTCCAGGTTGAACCAATGAGTGTCTATTCAACGAATGTCAATTGGTTTTTGTCCAGATATTTTAATAGCACCCTGGCGTTAGAAAGTTGGAAAAAGTTGTCACTTGCCTGTGAACTCTTCCAGTCATTTAGGATTACCGAATCGGACTGTGAGAGGTGGGACTTCAGCATTATAATATATCCTGCTCAGATGATTCCTGATTCTCTTTAGGATTGGACGCTGTGGCCGAAAGTTCAATACGAAACGTAATTATCAATTAAGCCTATGTCACCGTTTTGAGTTAAATTTTGATCATTATAAGTAATTCTAAAAAATAAATAATTCTTATGTATGTTTTTCGATTTAAAAATAATGTACCACCATTCATCATCAGCATACGAGCTTAAATATGTACTGACACTTGTTCGTTGAACTTTTTAAGTCCAACGAATGATCCTAATTCCTAGTTAAGACCGTTCTCACTTCCCACATAAAATCTTTTCCATATCGAGATGAGTGATGGACGACGCCAAATTTTGTTACAACTCAATCAGTGACAGATTATTTTGTTACGTGAAGAGGATGCTTTTGGAAATTTCGATACCGTGCCGTCGTCGATCATTATAAAAAAAAAAAACTTACGACACTATCCTGTAACAGGTCCAATCCTGAGGATTTCTTATTTTCTGTTTTAAGTATTTTTTTACAATATGGCAATATGTGTTACTAGCAATGTCATCTACGTTGAGCTATCTAATACGTACAATGTTTAAAATTATTTGTGAAACATTGCATACAATTGTAGTACTAGGGGAAATGCTAAAATACTTTTAGAACCTATATTTTGACCACAATTACGAGTATCAGCGAATGTTCCCGCCATGTACCTAAGTAGGATAAAAACTTATTTCATTACCTGAATAAAATTGTCGAACAGCTACCGTTACATGAAACAAACAAAAAAATTGAATTAAAAACAACATAAATTATAAAACAAGACGATATGTTTACACGAAATAATGTCAAAACACTACACGTATAATAACATATATGATTGGTTTCATTAACAAATAAAAATATATTATCTGTAGGACTTGGTACTCATTTTGGTGGTATCACCGACTCACTAATGATTCTACCGCCAAACATTAATACTTTGCATTGATATGTTCCGGATTAAAGATTGACTCAAGTGAGACATGATATATCTCACTGGTGGTAGGGCTTTGTGCAAGCTCGTCTGGGTAGGTACCACCCACTCATCAGATATTCTACCGCAAAACAGCAATACTTGATATTGTTGTGTTCCGGTTTGAAGGGTGAGTGAGCCAGTGTAATTACAGCCACAAGGGACATAAAATCTTAGTTCCCAAGGTTGGTGGCGCATTGGCTATAAGCGATGACATTTCTTACAATGCAAATGTAAGTCTATGTGTAATGTCTAAGGGCGTTTGGTGACCACTTACCATCAGGTGGCCCATATGCTCGTCCACCTTCCTATTCCATAAAAAAAAAAAAAACCTCTTAGCGAAGTATTGGAATCGGTATTAGAAATGGTTTGTGCTTCTTACAGTACCAGTGTCTTGGACTCAGCTCATCTGCCATCCTTATATATGTAAGTATATAATATAATGTTTTTGTCGTATTACTTGAATTAATACTGCGTACTCAATGGTGTATATTGATCGTAACCCAGGATCGGAAAAGGAAACATAGAAGGCAAAAATCAAAGGTGGCTTCCGGGTGAAATGCTACAGATCACCCAAATGGATATTGTGAAATCGTACAAGAAGGTACCAATGGTTTCGGATAATACCTACACCTATTAAAATACGCACAGAGTGTACATTCAATGTTATTAATATGGACAATTCGCTAAAATTACCATACAAACAGCGCAGAGCTTAGTTCAGTTGTTCACATTGATATGACGTCGGTAATGTAGTACATATGTGTGAAATTTTACATACACGTTGTCAGGACATATAATCCTTTTTTTTAACGTTGATAAAACGCATTACGCTTTTCCTCCACGGGAACAGTGGGGGGTATGTGGAGTTCGCTGGTGTCCATCAGAATACTCACTAAAAAATCAGCGGTACTCTTTCCGTCTTAACGAGGAGCGCCATGGGATCGCTTGCGCATGCTACCGTGAAGACATGTGATCCTGAGTTAAGTCACATATTCATACATATACACATTTGTAACACCTTTACTCATTTTTCACGTGTATTTAAAAACTACAACATTATTTCAATACAATTATTCCAGAAGATGTTTGGCTACACTGATAAACACATTTTATAAGCTTCTTTTTTAACTATTGTTCAACTTAATATTATAAGTATTAGTAAGTAGTTTTATAAGTATTAGTAATATAATAATAATAATTTATTTACTCTGGTTGTTATGAGATTACATTATATCTAATCGATTTAATATTATCAGATGTCTTACTTCACTTATGTTTATATTTTAAAGATTTAAACGTAAATAAAAACAATAGTTTTTAAAACGACTATTTTCTTACACAGCTTTGCGTAAAATAAAATTCATTGTAGCAGTCATACGTTGACTAGAAAGTCAAGCAAGTTTTAAGTTTAAGTTGGCTTTAATTCTTAATTTAACGAAAATTTGATAAAGCATTATTCAAATATTGATATGGCGTCTTGTAGGTACACCTACTTATATTTTTTCTAAGTAATCGTAATAAAACACTGCATATTAATAGTCTAAGCTGAGGCGTCAAAGTAAAAAAAACCATCGCAGGGAACATTGATGCTTGCGTCGGATCACATTTCGTTCACACGGCGCAGGCGCGGGCGCAGAGTGTGAGGAAAACAGACCAAAACCACTTCGCACAAAACATTATTGTCTCGTCTCATATTATGATCTCCCGGACAACGGTTGTGACGTGTTCGGCCTTGGCCTGTTTGAAATGACCCTCTCAAATCGAAAGGCGCTTTTTACGTTTTGATAAATTGTAAGTCAGTTTAAAAATATATTATAATATATTTGAATTAAAAAAGACCTTGTTGAAAACTTTTTAGCAGTTTCAAATATAATATACACGTATACATTAATGTTACCACTAGATATAAAATAGAGAAGATAAATGACAGTACAAAATTATGCATTATTAATTTTAATAATATAACATTTACTATTTTTTGTAACTTTATTGAACCTATTATTGCATGTTTGTGTCTTATATCCAAAATTATATAACATAGCCTAAGATTTTTTTAAAAATATTTTTATTTTCTTGCTTATGCCTGCAACCTACATGAACTGGTATTAACCAGTTATATACATTTATTTCTACCAATGGTAATAATATACCATAGATACGCATACCTTGGCCACAAACAATATACTCTCTATAGGCTGATTACTGCTGTTAACATAATATGTATAAAGTATTTGTGTAATCAACTGTTATACTTAACAAGATAAATACGTATTAATTTAAACTTATAAGCGTTTGTTAATAAGACAATATAACTCAATTAAAACTACCCGTGCGACGTGCGTTGATGATAGACGCTTGCGCAACAGTTCGCGTGATTAAGGCTATTGTCTCATTAAAAATATTGGTTTATATCGTTTATTTAATCATAGGTAAATTTGTTATTCAATAATATTCTTTGTTACAAAAACCCATTAATTTGTCTCGTACAAACATCGTGAGGAAACCTGCATGTGTCTAATTTCATTAAAATTATGCCACGTGTATTCTACCAACCCGCATTGGAGCTGCGTGGTGAAATAAGCTCCAAACCTTCTTCTTAAAAGGGAGAGGAGGCCTTAGCCCAGCAGTGGGATATTAACAGGCTGTTACTGTTGTCTCGTACAAGTTTCATGAAATACAATACTTTATTTCTTACTTTACTTTTGCTCATTGGAATGTCTCTGAAAACTGACTTTTAGCAGATATTTTACATATTTTTGCTACCGATTCCTGATAATAATCAATGGTAATACATTTAATAAATATGCTAACATCATAGTACTGTTATTTAATACAATTTAATTTCAAGTCTCTTGTCTTGTATACTGCTCACTGCTCTCAATATGTTGAGACGTATTTCGTAGGTGCACATCCATGAATATGTATCTGAATAATATCATCATATAAGTTTCTAAACACAATTACATTATTTTTCGGTATATTAGAAGATTACAATAATACGGTGTACTTATCGAAAAGAGCGTGAGGGTTAGTTTGGGGGTGAGGTCGCTGGGGCCTCGTTACGGGCGGAGGGCGACGGGTTTTTTTGAAAATGATATTGTTGTGAGACGTAATGATGTAAAAACTTGTATCTCTACTTAGTTTTAATGATATTTTGGCGAATGATATGCTCTTCCAGAAATATTTACGAAAATGGAGATGAAGACCTTTAAAAAACGGTATATGGATCTCAGGTAGTTTTATTATAGAAGTGCGTACAATATTGCGCTTAGAATTACAATTTAAGAAAATGTCATTCTACCAACTTAACAATATAACTATAAAGTTAAGTAATATAAAGTTGTACCAGTTTCTGTGACAATATATTATGTATTTAACAATGAAACTTTGTTTTTTTTTTTGTTTTTATGTCGAAATCAATATTTCGAATATTCAAATTAAAACATTGAATTGAATATTATTTAAAATAATAAATTAAATATATATATAATATATATAATAAATAATTAGGAGCTTGTGAGATTGGCAACGCTTCTATTTGTCTATCCTTTATATAAAATTTATCATTCTAGAAAGAGGAGAAACATATGCAATGCGTTTAATGCGTTTAATGATTACGCCGCAGTATCGCAAACTACAAGCTTACTTTATTTAGTTTCGTTAACAAATTTAATCATAGAGAACATTTGTAAAATACCAGTTAAACAAATGCTTTAATAAAAAAAATGTAAGTACATTATACTACACATGAAGGTATTGAGAAGTATACCCACAAAAAATTATAAGCAAAAATAATGGCGAATTTATAATCTCTTTCTATTAGAAGTCGGCTAAATATGTTTGAATATACTTGTGTGCATTTTGTAATCTATAAATAAATACAGGTTTGCCAATCAAAATTCTGAGACGCCAATTAAATGCGGATTGCGCTCTTGAATTCACATGAATTTTGGCACCTATTACTAATTGAAGGCCCTCGACGTCCCCCCACGTGACCTACAAGGAAGCACTAGCTCCCCCTGTCGGAGTCGATACAATTACTGCGACCGCTCGTCGGGAATAATTTAAAAAGAACAACACATTCCGTTGGATAAGAAAGAAATATTGGAATTTTCTTGAACTTAATTTTAAAGACTTTCGCTAAATGTTTGTAAGTTGGTATGCGATTATAGAAATGGTTCAATTTGCAATTTATTTTTGGAACCTTTAAAAAACCCATTAATATAACAAGCCCATTATTATTGAAAGAGAAAGAAAAAAAAAGTATAATATCCTTATCAAGGTAATAATGACAATTCAGAATAATAATTAAATGTTAAAAAAAAACAAAATCATAATAATTTTGAGAGTATAACAATTATTTTTATTACAGATGAGACCGTTAACACAAAACTTAGACACACTTTAGTATCCAAATCAAACGCTAATATTTTGGTAGGACCAAACTTACAAACACTAGTTAGAGTTATTAGCTCTTTAACGTGAACAATTGTTGAAATCCGGAGACGGATTTGTATTTATGGAATTGGAGGGAGAATCAATTTTAACAAATTAATCTCACTACAGTAGTTTCATTCACCTTTCATTGATTAAAACAGCTATATGATTAAGAACGATAATATATGTACAAATTAGCTTTTACTAGAAATTTAAATCGACATTGGATGTTATCTATTTTGTCCAATCACTAGTCAAATCATTATGCTTAAACTCCTCCTCCAAATCCTAAAGATCAGATGTTCCGTAACTGGCTTTGCGCACGTACTCTACGAGCTCATTCTCATCATGTCAATACAAAGTTATATGCCTGATTTTACTGTAAATGTAAACTGTGAGCTATTATCATATACCTACACAAGTACACAATTCAATGTATACTTACTTCCTGTCATTTTATTTTTATAACATTTTCTTAAAAGCAAATCATTTGAAGACAATCTGACAGTGAAGTTAGCGCTGGCTGCACAAAAAGCGAGGGTACATAACTGGGCATTGTTGGCAGGCATCGAACTGGAAAAATATAATGGCTGGATAATAACATTATAGCTTTCTTCCAGGGGGGTGTTCAGGGGGAGCGGGGAGAAAGGAGAATTGTGGGCGGGGCGCCGTGGACTTAGGTCTCACGCTTTTAGGTCAATACAGCGGAGTCTAGAGGCGAATGTTTCTACTTCATTGGTGTGAGTCACCAATGTCTTATTTGAACTGTTAATCTTTTATAGTTTTACGATTATCACGTGTCTCACACTTAAAGATCTAATATTTGAAAAACCTTTTGTATTTTCTTGTGATATTTTGATAAAGTAAAACAAAATTATTAGGTACTGTCAACCTTGCTTGACCTGTATTGCAATTCTGCAATGCAAGCTAGAGTCGCTGCAAGATCTTTTATCATTATTAGTCATACAAAACTCTTAAGTAAGTCAGAAAGTAATAGATGATAGACCGCCAATAAAATCTAAGTTCTCGAAGACAAAGACAACGCCATCAAAACAATCACACCTCTAAGAAATCTTTGAAGGAAAGTTCTTTTAAGTCTATGTAGTCACTATAGAGAGATAATCTGACGTAGGCGCTAGTAATGAGCAGGCACTTAGGGATGGGACACAACCTATTATCAATGCTAATGGCATCGTCTTCTTGGAGGAAACCTTCGACAGTCTACCGGCATACACCCTAAGTCCTATTACTACGCAATAAGGTCTATAATATCATGCTCCGGTCGCAAAATACTAATACATAATTGGTTTATCGGCACTTAATTCATTATTCGATCAGTAGCTTGGAGTGGGGGTGGAGGGGGTACAAATAGGGTGTGTTAATCGTAAAATATTATTGTTGGCTCGTTCGAGGTGCCGAATTTATTTTCGCGTTTAAGCATTGTTCTCAATCAAATTTAATTATTTTCAGTAATACAAGCCGCGTAAGACGAGAACACAAAACAATCTAAAAACGGAGGCCAATATTTGTATATGAATTTCGAAAGATAAAAATTCATATGAATATTCAATTCATACACGCTATATGTAAATGTAGGTATTGCACTATAGATATATAAGTTACAAAATATAATCGTCTAAATATTTAGATACATACATAAAACCATGAATATGTAACAGTAATAGCTTATAATAAAAATGGAGTGCAAACCTGGTTTCGATATTTTAGCAATGGAAGCCCATTCGATCTAACAGTCTATAAACGATTTCAGTCACTATAACTGTGGCAGTAAGGGTTTAAAACGCACAAACACATCCTAGACTAGAAGCGAGAGTAGTCGCTAATTGAATTTTGTAACACAAGCCGCGCCCGCCGAGTGGTCGAGCGATATTTGCACTCCACTCCTCAGTAATTAGTCATTTGATTATCGCCTACGGTTACATCTCTTTGAATTGTCGAAATAATTGCCACAAATTGTATAAAGCTGAATTTAGCGAAATGCTATTAGGATTTTAATGACTTAGATTGACTTTTATGCTTATAGAGAGACCGCATGACGGTTAAAGAGGTAAACTGGGAACTTCGAACGATCTCAAGTATTTTTCTGAAATCATTAAATGTCTTAAATATTCTGATTCTATAATCCTACTAGTAGTTTATTTTTCGTATATTTCTATAAGCCCCCATTTCTTGTAGATACTCTTGGACTTGAGAGAAGAAAAATATATACACAGACAGTTGCCACTGTTTGTGTATATATTTTGAGTGAACCTGAACAAACTGCTGTTTCAAAAAAACAGTTAATGTGTTTTAATATCTAGAGAATACACCATCGTTCGATCTTCGAAATTAAATTTCTATAAGACGTTCTAAGAGATACGTGCATCACGTTCTAACAATTTTTGCATCGCTATACGATAATCCAGTTTTAGTGAATCGTGATTTTTATTGCTATTACTACTTGTGAATAGTGTGGTTTGTATCTCTGAGCTTGATTTCCCGAATGTAAAGTTGAAATTATCATATAACGTGTGTAATTTGTATTCGAGTAACTCAAGTTGAAATTTGTTAAAAAAAAACATAGTAAGCATAAAATTACATCCGTAATATATTTATATGCAAAGTATTCACAACACAATCAAATTTTGCTTCAAGGATAGTTTTGCTTTTAGTTCATAAGCTTTAAACTATAATTTTACATCAAACTTCAGGAAAGTTAAGTGTGGTGATCAGAGCTGATAAGAACAATCCGTCTATTTAGTTTTCTATAGTCGTTCGTTCGCAGTTTCGGAGAGTGTTCGGAGAAAACTTGTTGATGAGTAAGATTTTCGGGGTAGTTTAATCGGCACTTAGATATTCGTTTGTTTGTTCCGACTCGATTCCACCGGTGTCAAAGGCCGGCGCGGTGAGTGCAACGAGTGCCACTTACGAATTGTTATGCGAAATAAACTGTTTGAGAACATCTGCGATTGTAATGGAATACACGAGCGATTGTCTCTTGATGTTTGCTCGTTTTCCAGCAGGGGAGCTGTGGGGAGTGTTTACACAGTGTTTTGCTTATTACTAGCTTTTTGAGTATTGGCACTAAGCTCTCAGAAATCACTCAGATTCAGCCACGACAAGGGTTCAGTTCTGCTCTGCGAGTGAAATGTGCTGATGTTGAATTAGTTATTATGGTGTTCTGATTAGCATTTGAGAATATATTAAAAAATTTCAAGTGCTTTCGAGTACCCAATCTGTACGTGATCGAGGCTTTATATTTCTAGACATGTCGCAGTCGTACAATTTTGGATAATTTTTACATGATGCTAGTAGAGTTATACACATTATTTATTAGCAATGTTTTATATAAATATTTTCGTTGAAAATATTATTAAGGATTTGTTTTATAGCTTGTTGCTTAAAAAATGTATCGCTCGTAATAAGATGAACGATTGTAAAAATCGTTTTCAGAGATTATTTCTAATATTTTTCTGAAGATTATTTTAGTATCGAAGGCATACTTAAACAAAGAACGCGGAGTTAATCAAACAGTCGTACAAAAACAAATGGAGTAGAATCCGATACTTCGAAGTGTCGAGCCGCAAACACTAATACATTGCTTGTTTTTGTAACTTGTCGCCACTTAGTAAAGGAAAACAGCGGCTTCTCTGACATCTGACACCGCCTTGGAGCACCTCATCAACCAAACTAATAGCCACCTTATTATTTTATCCCTAAGACGCATAATCTATTATTTGAAATCTATATAATGACAGTCGTTACATGTCGCGCTTTGACAGTAAAAAATTCATTTCCTTACGAATGTTGTGTAAAAGATAACCTCGTGTCGCGCCGCGGCGGTAAATAATTCTGTTTGTGTTCAATAGTTCGTCATCTGTCGGTACTTTCGACACATTCCATGTTGTTTAAGAAAAACAATTATTTAATAAGAAATTTTACTGAAATAAAATTAACACGAAACAAATACATTTGCCTTGTAGTTATATCAACTATTGATTATGAAGCAATTATTAGAAAGCACAAGTGTCAGTGTAATCAGCTGTTACGCAGTAGGCAGTGAGGTTTGTCGAGTAAAATCATCAAAGACGCCGACATGAATTAGGAATTTCAGAAGCAGATTTACCTAATCCATATTCATGCGCGATGTAACTGACTATATTGACGTAACGCGTCGCGAACCTTCGAGCGAAGTGCAAAGTCGGATGTGATGCCATGAATATGTAACGGTCTGCAGCGCAGTCACACACTGATCTGCCAAGATCGGCTTTGACTGTGAACGTTGCCAGTTACTTGATTTATCTCAAGATATTTTCACTTGTGATACAGAAATGGCGAGTTTCACAAACGACACCAAACTTTTCGTATATAATGCTTTTTATTTGCTGCTTCAAATCAAAAGGGAATTGGCTGATTTGATTAGCTGCCTATTTATTAACCTTTTACTATAATTTAATTTGCAACTTTCATTCCGCTAATGAGGGATCATCTCACTTTGTTCCCGTTTTGTTTTCACATAACATAAACATGCGTGGTTTAACCAATGAGCCTTGCGTCCAAAGTGATTTTTCGGTTTTGACTGCAACGATTATGTATATACCCATTGTCTCGTGTACATAGAACAACGACCCTTGCCCCTAATTTTCGTATTAAAAATGGCGGCTTTCTAAACAATGCCACGCAAAACGACCATCGGGTTCTTTGTTTTAAAAACAATAAAACAAGCGCGGCCATGATGGTAAAAATGTCAAATCTACTCGTGAATTCCTCCCTGCGGCGTTCCAAATATGAAATTCCCGCGCAGAAATGGCGGCGAAGGCAATTTTTACAAATGGCTGCCAGGCCCCCGCCGGGCAGGTGGTTTGTTTTCTGTTAGGCGCTTTTCAGACTCAACTAGGGTTGCAGAGCCAGAACCAAAATACGCACGACGTGTTACACACCGCTCGAATGGTGGAGTTCCTTCGTATAGTATGAGTTCGGGTCCGATGCTATCAAACTGCGGCAACAGACCGAAGCACGCATAATTGAGTAATTCGAGATCAACAATCGTGTCTCTACCTCGACCTCTCTAATTTGCATTTAACAGGATATTTTCTAAAACCTCACGTCCTACCTAAGCAAATTCTTTTTTTAAGTACACAAAACGTTACATACACCTGAAACGTTTTTAGAGAAAACTGCTTTAATGCAAAATGTTCAAAGTTGATTTTCCTTTGGGGCATAGATTGGCATATGATTTATGATATTGGGTAGTCGGAGCCTGCGCGGTGACGTTTGACGTTTGGCGGATTCATTACTGAGACAAAGGCGGGGGGCGAGGGTACAGCGGGGAGGGGTGGTGCGGTGCGGGGCGAAGGGGGCGCACACGAGGGACCCCCCACCCCTCACGTAGTCCCCCCGTAACCACCTCCAGCCACTTTCCTAAATCAGCAGCGTGTATTGTTTAGCATTAGTTTCAAGATATTGAAATTGAAGCCGGAGGCCTGTCGGAATCAAAATAAAGAAACGCGCTTAGCTTCAGAAATAATTGTGTCTTCGTATAAAGGAGTCGATGCTTATAATTATTTACTATCGAAGTAATTAACCGTGATTGGTATACATTTGAGACACATAATATTAAATAATAAAACGAACATTTAATTTTCCAAGCGTTACAAGTTAACAGAACTACCGTAACGTAAATAAAGAAAGCTTACAAGTCTTATGTCATAGTAAATAAGAGAAAGTCATCGTTTCGCTATTTAATGTGTAATTTTTTATTGAAAGGTGTCGATGAATACAACATAATTAAAACTCCTTGGTCTACGAGTAGTCGAAATAATAACAACACAAATAAATATTTACTCAAATCATTAGAATCAGCTTAAGAATTACACATTTAGTATAAATTAGTTTTTTAGTGTAATAAACCATCCTGAAAATGATTTTTTTTAGAAATATAATAAATATATCGTGACACTGACCTGTGAGGTGAGGCTGCGCAGAGGGACTGTAGGGCGACTTTATTTGCGGGAAACCTGCGAACAAGCAATACATTAATTAAGCTACAAAACAATTAACTGCACTTCCTACAGGAATTTCAATTTAAAACTCCTTGCCGTGATTTACCTGAGCCAGCGCGCCCGCGGGCGCGGGGGAGCGTTGTCAGGTCGTTTCGGAGACTTTACTGCAGATAAAACGAATTGTTTTTCGCTGAGGGCGACATAGACATTAGATCCGACAACTCCGAGAACCGACCTGCCTTTCGTGGCAAAATTTTCATAAATATTTTCCGAGCAATTCATTCATACGGCTGCAATCTGTCTCGAAGATAAACGATCGACATATTGTGTTGAAATGATCGTTCTAACTACCAGAGAAACTTGGTACACGGTAATAATATGACATTTCATTTAGACTATATTATTTTTTGTCCAGATATATGTCAGACTACAGTAGAAAAACAGGGACTTAAAAATATATTTAACAAAGCAAGTTACTGCTCACGCTCAATAAACACGTATTTATTTATTTACTTATTGAATAGCTACCTATCGGACGAGCATGTGGGCGACCAGGTGGTAAGTTGTCACCAACGCCCATAGACATTAGCATTGTAAGAAATGTTAACACTTACATCGCCAATGCGCCACAAATCTTGGGAACTAAGATGTTATGTCCCTTGTGCCGGTAAATTCCAATGGCTCACTAACCCTTCAAGCCGGAACACAACAATACCAATTACTGCTGTTTTGCGGTAGAATATCTAATGATTGGGTGGTACCTACCCAGACGAGCTTGCATAAAGCCCTACCACCGGTAAACTTATGTACTTATTTACTAAGATTATATTAATTTATTTTTATTCATATTTTAGTTGAACGTACAATCAACAAAAACGTTATATGAGATATTTGATAGTAATCAAATCAATTACCGTAGTACGACTACTGAAGCTGTTGGTAATTATCATAATTATTTATTTTTATTATTCATTATTAGTCTTGATTTATTAAAAGCTATTTGTGGAAGTATTAATTTATTATAATTTATGGATTTTGATGAGAGTGGTAGCCAGCGGTGGCCGTTAAATGGCGAAATACTTTAAGTAATAGGTATATGTATTCATTAATGTTATTGATGCTAAACCAAAGAAATGTTAATAATATATTTTCGATGATGATGATGAAGTAACAAATTAAAGAAGCAGATAAATCGCAGGTAATAGAAAGGTAGATGAGTTTTACGACACAAGGAATAAAATTAAACTAAGCTCATATTATCTAGTTCAACCCCGAACTAACAAAGGCGATTGCAAAATCCTATTCTCCCGAGATGCTATCGTGTTCCAAACACGGGACAAAAAACCTGACAAATGCTTAGGAGAATTTCGAGTCATTATCGAGAAATATTATACAATTAATGATTTTATAATGCGGCGTTAATACTACCTATAACTTATTATTTCTGCGTGCTGAATGTTTGCGTTTGTCTAATGTCTGCGAGCTCGTCTTTTTAGTGCACGTAAATATTTTTGTCTTACGGCAAAATTTATTAAGTCTATTCTATTTCGAAATTGGTTTATTTGCCGAAATTTCAACATCAGCCTTTTAAATTGCTTAATTACAACGATATTTACAATATAATTAATTAAAACGCCTAAATAAGTTTCCAACGATAAATCCGTAAAATATGGGGGCAGTGATTGTTACTTATTTGAGTAAAGTTTTTGAATTACAATATATATGCTAATGAATCTTAATGAGAATATAGTTTTGTGTATAGATTCATATATGGCAATAGACTAGTAACTCAATTATTTAAATAATGAAATAATAATCTTAAATATCAATCTAATCTAATATTATCTCTATTTATTATAGCTCTTTTGATGCTTTATAGCAAAACAAGTAACTCGTGTTGATTCAGCAAGCCTGTGTAATTCTATAAGACATAAAAATAACCACCTAAAATTAAAATCGGTGGTATAGTGCCTGGTGAGATATGATATATATATGGATATGAGATGCGTTCATCTTAATATTCATCGAAAACGTTGATAACAGTTACCAGCCATCGTCAGGTCACTCGTCTGATTGTTAGTTTTCCGGCTACCGAAAACAGAAATATATCGCATTTTAAATCTAAACACGCAACAAAAAGTTTTGAGATTACAAATATGAAGTATTTTTAAAATAGCATCCTATCAGTTACTGACCTGACTGACTTATTCAAATGATATTACTTTGACTATTGTCAAATCAAATATTTATCAAATATCAACACGTCATTACAAGTTACTATAACTATATGGAAAAAAGGGAATAAAAATGTAATAAATACTTAATAAAATAATTGAAGTTTCTATAAAAAAACTTAGAAAAAATTAATCACATATCGTTTAACATTACGGTAAAATATATGATAGTAAGTAGAAATGTACCCTAAATAAGGGCATGGCGATGTGACAGTTTTTAAAATAGTTCATTTAAATAAGAACAACTTAACTATTAAATTTATAAAAAATAATAAACGGGTAACAAATTAAAGAAGCAAATAAATCGCAGGCAATAGAAAGGTAGATGAGTTTTACTACACAAGGAATAAAATTAAACTAAGCTCATATTATCTAGTTCAACCCCGAACTAACAAAGGCGATTGCAAAATCCTATTCTCCCGAGATGCTATCGTGTTCCAAACACCGGACAAAAAACCTGACAATGCGAACTGTAATGTAATCGTGTATTCAGTAAATCGAAGACGTTTCGCCACGACTATTATTTTTCCCTACATTTAAAGTTATAAGTACGAAGGGGCATAAAGACTTCCTCAATTACGCGCCGGTGAGTGGGCGTAATGGTGGTATTGTGCTGGCGGCCGGATGCGGAGGTGTTGACCGGACGGTAACGGTCGCGTGGTGTGGTGTTTGTGTCACGTGGTTATTAGTTATGTGTACACGACACTATTTACCGTTTCTTTTTGCAACAGTTTTTTTCTAAATTTTTATACAATTAGGTCAAATTGACTTTTGTGTCTAATAGCTTATATTTTTTATTTACGTATGTATTAAATAAAATAGAACCGTCTGTAAATATTACATTTAAAAATAAAGTTGGTTCTTGCTTTGAAACAATATTATTAACCATATTTGTGTCTTTCTAGAGCGTCACGACGATATTACTGAACCAATTATAACAAAATTTAGCGAAGTGGTTTGTTATTGTATAATTTTAAATACTTGTAAGCCCGAAATTGGCATATTCTTGTTATATAGTAATAAATAAGACATACTAAATAATAAGTTGTAATTACACTATCAACCATGGTCCACCAACCCGCACTTGAGCTATGTGGTGGAGTAAGCTCCTCTGAAGGAGAGGAGGCCAGAGCTGCAGCATGTACGAGATGTTACTATATATTCACGTCGAAGTAAGAGAAGAGCACAACAGCGCTTTGACAGTAATATAAGCTTATGTCGTAGCACTACAATATGACTCAGATATGTAGGAAAAATATTTGAGAAACTGTACTTAACAACGAGATTAGAATTTATCTCGAACTCGGTTGTGAAACTCTGCATCATCTGTATCCAATAACCCACACTGGACGACTGCAGCAGCGTGGTGGAGTGAGCTCCTATACTTCTCCACAAGACAAAATGGGATTGCTCAGAAGTGGGACGTTAACAAGCTGCTAACGATCTGAACGAAAAAAAACCTGAATATTGGACAGAAACAAGAGAATCTATTTCATAAGTTACAGAATCTGTTATAGTGTAGTGTATTTGAATGAATACATATTGTACATGTATGTAGAGTATAAATTAGTGCAAGTGGCTAAGATATAACTACCTCGTCAAGCTCGTGGCGCGCTTAGAAGACACATTATATATTTATTCAAAAGATTAATTGTTATAATATATAGTCGTCACAAATTTGTCAATCTGTCAGACCCTAAAATGGAATATAAAAATAGTTAAATATTTTAAGTTACGAAACCAAAAAAGTATGCTCAGGTATACTCTTGAAAATCCCTTTTAACTAATAATAGTTTAAATTAAATGTACATAACGCTGCAACGCGGTCAGTGTAGATTCTAAGAAGAACCGGCAAGAAATTTAGTGGAAATTCATTAGTGACTCTTTTATATACATTATTAAAGGCCAGGAAAAATCTATCTCAATAATATTATGAAGTCCCCAGCAGTTCCTATACAGCTTAATTAATGAGTAACAGATTGTACCTTACCTATTTATTTAGTCTAGTTACTCGCTTGATGGATCGATCAATAAATCGATCGTTTAATAAACAGTTAATTAAAACATTCGTCGTTCAATCAACCCGTCAAGACACAATGCGATGTCTCAACAACCGAACGTCGCCGTATCGGCCCTTATAAAAGAATTCTTTAATTAACAGAAATGTTAAGGGCAATAGCGCTATTGTATTTTTATTTTACATACATATTTATTCTTAAATAAAATTGGGCTGTATTTAATTATTTTTGTATTTATACCTATTTATTAATTATACCAATTAATGATCCATATTTATTCGATGAACAAACTTACAAAATGGACGTGAGACTTAAGTTTATTTATCTATTTAGAGCTCTACTTCAATAATGATTTAGTGTAGTTTTAATAAAGGTTAAACGACATCCTCGTACTTGTATTTAACAGTGTTATTAACAGATAGATATGGTCTATAACAAAACTGGTGTTATGCTGATAAATGTTGTTTTATTTCAAATGTCCCTCCCACTCTCAAGTAATTTGGGTGTTGAACGGCAAGTGTAGGAGCAACTTTACAATCCCCCACCGAATTACTGGCACCCTCTTTAACCGACTTGAGAGAGGGTCAGTGCTAATGAATGCGATGCGTCGTTGCTTGTCAATCATCCCTATATCCCTTTATTAATTATCAATAAATCCTCACTGGCTGCTTCTAAAACTTTTAAAATATCGCCATAATTAATTGACAACAATAAGAAACTTATGTCAAACTTATTTTATTTTATGATCACTTGTATTGTGTTGTGTTGCTGTTTCAGTTTAAAGGAATGCGAAACATGTTTATTTACCAGCGAGATTATATAATATAAAGAAATAAATAAAGTTTAGGCAACAGTGACGATAAGTCTTTCGATAAATCTCTTTCCAAATTAAATACATAGGTATAAAAACTGACGTATAGTTTTATATAACACATAAATCGTATACACATTAATTATACGTATATTTACCGCTCCCATAATCATCTGTCTACTTATCAAATTTGCACAACATTGTAATTATTCAAATTGGTCGCTTAATAAGCGAGGTAGAGGGCGCTCGTGGTAGGCTATCAAAGCGTAATAGCACACTCGCGTGAACCGCGTACGGCGCGGGCACGGAGCGGGCACGAAGCGGGCACGGCGAGGGCACGGCCGCCATCTTGCGGACCACATTGACATTCAGCTCACGTCGCGAGGCTTGTACGCACTGCTTGTAAAATGCATACGATAAACACTCATTTTACGTGCATTTTAAACTTCGGATAGTAGTTTTAAGTTAGTTGCTGAAAACAATGGAGTTTGTCGATTCGGTGGATATATTTATTTATGACATTCAGTTGATTTGTAAAGTATATAAGGACAATTTTAATATCTAGTTAGAAATAAATTGTTGTCAAGTTAGAAAAAACTGTCGTGTTTCCTAATTAGAGTCCCATAACTTACATTACGTACAACATTTCGAAACTGTCTCTCGTCTTGTTGGCAAATTTTTAAGCTAGTTAGATTTCTTAACGTCGCTGATAGTTACATCATCAATACGTATAGTTAGTTAAATAGCAAAAGTGATATTTCAAAGAGTCCCCGACCGCAGTACTCTTCATCCGAAAGTAATAAATTAATATCTAATCGTCTTTAGGGTCGGTTAATTGAAAATGGCTCTGTCACACTAAACTTGTAATCCTACAAGAATGCGTTACAATGGTGTCGCTCGTCCAGAGCGGGTGACCTCTGGCAAACTTGCCAATTAACCCTTGTAGTGCCGGGCCAGGGGCGGTCTGGGGAGGGCCGGGGGTCAGAGCCGGCTGGCGGTGGTGAGCCGTCTAATGCTCGCAGCTATTTCAATTACCGCGGCCCGCTCGCCGGCTAATCCGCGAACAAAAGACCTTTTATAATTCGAGATGCACGCTAAGTCGGCGGTTGGAGGTAATTGAAATTTTATTGCCAACGTTTCGGATGCTCTGATAAATTCCGCAAGGGTCTTATCAAATAAACTGAGCGAAGTCACCTTGACCAGGCGACCTCATCTTGCACCGCTTGTGTTGGGGCGGTTGAAAGACTAGGTATACCGGGTCTTGTAAGTGATATAATATTATGTTAAGATGTTCATTTAATTAAGATAATTAATATTCATTGAAAAAAAATATATAGTGCGGACCTTAATCATTTGCTTAATTCTGCGAATACTCTATTCACACTTGAGAAGGCGCGTAACGTCAGTGGCCTGAACAAACAATATTAATATTTCTGAGAAGTTATTACATAAAAACTTGTCAAAATAACGGATGGCGCCTCGGCTCGCCGCGCTTCTCTATAATTATGATCCTATCTAAACTTTTGTGTGTAAACACGAATTATATTTAATAATATTTAAAAAAATACTTTGTTTGAAGCAACAAATTTGCTATCGACTGCAATAAAAATTAAAAAGATTAACGTAGACGTAAATAAGTTAATAATATATGCTAAATTTGTATTTTTTTTTAGAATAGGAAGGCGGACGAGCATATGGGCCACCTGATGGTAAATGGTCACCAACGTCCATAGACATTGGCATTGTAAGAAATGTTAACCATCGCTTACATCACCAATGCGCCACTAACCTTGGGAACTAAGATAATGTCCCTTGTGCCTGTAATTACACTGGCTCACTCACCCTTCAAACCGGAACACAACAATACCAAGTTCTGATGTTTTGCGGTAGAATATCGGATGAGTGGGTGGTGCCTACCCACACGAGCTTGCACAAAGCTCTACCACTAAATAGGTAAACTGACGGACAAATTGGCCACCTGATGGTAAGTGGTCACCACCGCCCATAGACATTGGAACCGTAAGAAATTGTAACCATTCTTTACATCGCCAATATGCCACCAACCTTGAGAACTATGAAATGGCAAATATAACCATACGCGGGTCTTTGTACAAAGTAATATAACTTTCTTAAATTTTTAAGTTCTAATATAATGTTCTAATATAAAACCTAACCTGATCTCAAGATCAGTTCTGATACAAAGTAATTAGCATGTAAACCAAATCCTTTCAGTAATCATAATTAATTTACTTAATAATCTAGTTAGGTAAAGTATTGTGAAATTGCTCTTATATGTCTAACGCATCACTAGCCCGTGTCCGTCCACTGCTGGCCATAAACAATAACCTCTCCCACAGCACGTCCATCATTTTTCTATAAGGCTTTTTTTGAATCAGAAATATTCCAGCAGCTGAGTCTTGCATTCTGACTCTCTCTCTTACATTATATTATAGGAGTTTAATGGTCAAACTCATATGTATATTATATTCGTTATGAGATAATAATTAAACCTCAAGTGATCATTTTGTCAAGTAGGTAAGTACAAAGGTGAATGAACAAGTCAACCGTCTCATCTCAAACTCCGCGTCCGGATGATCGAGCATTCGAATTCATTCAACGAATAAAATGTGTAACAAAAACCACAATTGTTAACACTCGAGCTAGGAGCCGGTCTTTTGTACCCGAGGAAGTAACACTTTCCCTAACACCGGATTACTGCACAATGGGCGACTGCGGCGCTGTCAAAATATTTACGAATAAAATTAACAAATTGAATTAGTACAATAGTAGAGTAAGGGTTAACAGTAATCATGTTGCGGCCCGCCTCCTTCCCTTGTACTGTTCTCATAAATTAATATGTTATTACAACCTTTTATAAAGGAATATATATTATAATGCAGACCTTTGCCTTAACTATTCTATTTTACACAAAGCCTTATGTAGGTTGCAACGAAATAACCAAAAATAATAAAAGTAGGTAAATTAAAAAAATGCATTTAGCATAAGATTCAGTTACCTTGAAAATACGAATGTTTCAAGTATAAAAAACCGTGAAAAGTCTACAGATAACATAGACGTGCAAAGAGTTTCATCAGAAGGTGACGAAGATACAAATGAATGAGGCTTGTGTAAGAGTTAACGAAAACTAAGCATTAAGTACAGTTTTAATGTTATATCTAATAGTAAACAAAGCTGCAGGTTTATCAGAATCTCTTTCAATAAGTAAACATTTGTTTTCTTAATTAAACGTGAGGTATCTTATCGAAGGCTTTAAGATATTCTGAGTTAATATTATACTAGCTTTATATTAAATTATTTGATATTTGATTTATTTATTAATTAAAGCGTAGTATTTGCTTAATAATATATATTAATTTTGTATTAAGTCTGTCATTCACATACTTTTTTTTAATTTGTTTTTTTTTTATCAGATTTATTATAAATGTAACAGATAAGATTTCGACATCTATAACATTTTGGAATTTCCTTAGTTGTATGAAAACAGTTGTTTTAATAACTAATGGGATAATGGAAGAGGTTGTTGCTTCGAAAGAGATTTTAAATTAAAATTTGCAATAAATAAATTTACTTGAATTGATTGAATTTGTTTTTAATTTTACTAACATTGAAACAGTTTGTAGTATTTCTTCGAATTTCCACCTTAAGAGGAGACTTATGGTCAGATATATAATTTAATAATATAACATTTAGACAGCACTATTCCGGTCGAACAGATTTCTATGTTTTAAAAACACATAATTTGTTTTATAAGTCAAATTTCAAATAAAATTAATTTAAAAACTCTTGTAGACTCACTGCGGCGTACTCGTTTTACATCGATGGATTTATTTGACAAACACGTCTTAATCACGTGAAACTTATTATATATATTGAATTTAGTACATCGACGGTTAACTTTGCATTACGTTAAAAATATAAATGTTCTAAATAGCTTCTAGCTAGCGACCTAGTTCGTTTTGATATGAGTCTAAAATGTTTTATATAGAGTTATTGGGTATTGGTAGGTATATATTTTTCTTAAGACTAAAATTCCGCTGAACATTAACGCCACTGCACTGCACTGCTTTGAATAAAGCTTAAGTGAAAGCTAATAACTATACGTCGTATGTTGTTATTTACTTATTTAATCTGAATAGAGGCAAGGCAAGCTACTAAACTCAAAGAAGCGGGAAAAATAAGCGCTATAATATAATTACTTAGAAATTAAACTGCAATATACCTACATACATACACACAAGTGTGAACTCTTAGAAGGCCGTTGCTTGAGATGAAATATCTTTTATATAGCTAAATCGTGAAAGAGATTAGTATAGGAAGAGATACGAAAATGTTTTGTATACAGATTGTTTGTATGTATGACACACTAATGTAGATAACTTCAAAAAAACATACATCGTGCTAACATATGTTCTAGACTACCGTTTGAATTAATTTTGGAAAGTAAATTGAACATATGGGATAATGAAAAGGCCGAGTCTAGGTACAACTCGCATTATATAGGCGCACTAGCAGAGGAAGTCCTAACCATGTACATAGACAGACCCTTCCTCGCTCGCCGCTGTTATATTGTTGTTAATATCTGCTTACTCTATCTGATGCCTCTGAACAAATAAACTCTCGTTTTATGTCGTCATATTGCGATTGCTTCGAGCTCTTCACGGCTTGTTTTATCGAAATCATTGTCAAATATATTACAAACTAATTTACGTCTTACGCTTGTTGGACTAGGATGAAATTCCTGTAAACGATTTCACAGAATGGCAAATTTAAGTCTTAAGCAATTTTAAATCTTATCACGAATGTTTTTGGGTTTTAATTCAAATAATTAGCACTGTTAAAGGGCCGCAGGCAGCGGCCGTCTAGTGATGGAGAGACGCAATTATTAAAATATTTATATTTCTCGTATTTTTTTGCATTCGTTACACAGACGTACAGATAACTTGTATTTACTGTTTAAAGTTAAAATGTTTTTCATTTTAACAATTTCAATTATGTACATAACGAAGCAGCCAGTTCTAACTGACTATTTATTATCATATTTTAAACAATACTTTTTACACTTAATATTAATTGTTGCTAGCAGGTACGTTTCTACACCTGTTAAACTATAATAATACTTTAGAACTAATTATAACTCTAAATTATATTTATTTCCGAAATACAGACGGACTAGCGTATATTTATTAGGTGTTTACATCACTAACCCAACACAGGGGGGTTGAGCAGTGTTAATAGCAGGCAGTTAGGGCCCTTTGTCGAACGTGTGAAGTGAGCACTGGGGATACGAGCCCTGTACTCCAGACCAACCTAACTTGACGCACACCTCTCCCCCCGTCTCGTGGAAACCCCGACCCGAAAACAGAAAATGATGCGATAGCGAGGGGTCGACATATTTTGGGTTGATAAAGTATGAAACCTGTTTATTGCGACCTACCACGCTTCCTGCCCCGGTGAACGGATAACGCGCTACCTGTTGTTAAATATAACACGCGAATTCAATCGCTATAAGTTTTAGCATAATGTCGTCAATTGCTTGAAAATAATATTGTTTAATGTTCGACTTGCGGTCATCTCCGTGCAGTTATTGCATATCTGCGGCGAGGCTGTACCCTGTACCCGTGCCGGCAGCGTTGTTGTCGGTATGTATTGTTGAACCGATTTCTTGGTTTTTATGTTATTCTACCGAAGGCGCGGTCTAGTTCGAGTGGAAAACTCGCAAATTTCATTTTATCAGTAAAGACATGTATTTTGTTTAAAATTACTGAAAATTAAATTATGACGAGAGTTTGCCATACAAAACATGTAATTACTTGCCTTTTGAGTTTTTTAGGAGGGACGACGTATTGAACGTAATGACGCGGTCAGCGCGAAAATTAAATTCAAAACTTGTTCGTTTTTCTGTGTGAACGTTACATTACTCGTTGATTAAAAACCGAAAATTATATTTAAAAATTGGGAAAACACAATCAAACATAGTTTGTTCATTACACACGACGGAGGGCGCGGACGAGAGCTCGTCTAGAGAAAACGATAAAAACAACCGATTGGCATTCCGCCTTTGATGTGTCTCGACGATATCTACTACACGGGGAGCTACGTTTGAACTTGAGCTTTATCCTGTAGCCGTTAGAGTCGACATTAGTCTGTGTCGTAAGACAAAAGATAAACAATTAACATGTCTTTGCTTTGTATTGCTTGACACAGCGGAGCACGCTCCGGGCGGGGGACAGCCTCGTTCATATGGAATCAATATTTGAATTTTCACCAAGGCTTCTGATGTGGAAAATTGGCTGAAATTCCCAAATTAAACATAAACATTTGAAACATTTCATATAGTAGCAAACTAAACCAATGCCAGCTATTTAAATACTTATATGCAGTTTGGTTTTGTAATGACCCCTCGCTCTGAACACTCATTAGCATAAGTGAGAATGTCTGTCAATTTGTTTATAAAACTATTATTATTATTATTTATATCTATTATAGTTATTATACTAAATGAACAATATTAATTATTTAAAACATACAAATTTGGTATTAGTCGGGTATTAGGTCAAAGCGTTAGTCAATATTTCACACGTAGGCCCCACTATCAGTAACAATATTTATTAGGACTATATTTAATTCGACTATTATTACAAATTTTTGCAATTTTTTTTTTAATTTAAAATGTAAATAATATTTAACATATTACATACATTTACTCAAATAATTATGCTATGTATGTAATTGTAATACAAAATAGTAACAATATTGGACAAATAACCGTGAAATACCAGCGAGGTCTCAACACCCACCGACAAATTCCTAAGACCTTGACCGGGTCGCTGAGCTAATGCATTAGTGCTTAATTACGGAGAGCTGTAACTGAACGCTAAACACTGAACAATCCACCTCCCCGCCGCATCCGAAAATGATGCTTAGGATGATGAGCCAATGATATCACCGAGCTATGCTATCGAAGCTATGAATTGTTCGGAGAATACGCCGAACTCTATTAAACTAAGAATGTTATATATTAGTATTGCTTATTTATATTAACATTTATTATAATTATTATTATAATATAGTGTTTACTTGTGTTGCGTGCGTAACGTTACATACCTTGGTAACGTATGAACTCTGACTGATTGAATAATTTGATTACCACTCTAATTTTTGAAACTTTTGAAAACGACTAACCAAACTTAGAAACTGTCTATTAGACCAGTTCATCAGTAAGAAGATTGACTACATAAGCCACATGCGAGCACATGAACGACACCAGGCAGGGAGTTGAAGCGGTCGCCGTGGCCGAAATCGGTCGGGAGAGTATTATATTTTATTTGAAGACATTCTGCAATAACTATACATAATATTTAGACTAAACCGTAACTAATTTTCTCTAAGCTGTTAAGCCACTAGATGGCAGTTCACACGACAAACATGTTTTTAGCACAATGCCACGCGATTATCGCCCGTGTCGCTGCAAAATGATTCTATCAGTGGATGAGCAAGGCACTGGCGTAGCTTTGTATCTCGGGAAGCGCTCATTAAGTCCGGGATTGCCTCGGTTTCGCGCTTAATAAGAAAATAGCGACTCCATACGGAGACGGAACGCTACGAATGATTTTATAAAGGCTTGGGGTACACGTGGAGATGAATATTCATATTAACGGTTTATATGTGTCCTGTTTGTAAATAAACAGGATTACAGAGAATGACTCTTTTATTAATTTAAGCTTCATTACAGTGCACAAAAAATATAGCATGAATGTAGAAGTTCCACTGATAAACCACGGCCTCTTAAGTAGACAGTTTGAAGTTTATTCTAGCACGCTGTTTCACTGTGGAGTAATGGATACACATTGGAGTTTTACTTGTACTTTTTTTACTTTTTACTGCTTGTTATGAGTTGCATAACGAACACAAGTTAAGTACAGGAAAGTCGGTGATGCGTGTCTGGGTGTGAACATTTTTATTTTCAATAAAAAACGTCAAGTTATATAACTTATTGCATTTTGACTTAAATTCTTAATTTAACGCGAAAAATACATAAGGTTTTATACGTTTTTGTTCAGAAATGAATACGAAAAAAGCATTTTAGATAGAAAACTAAAGTCGTGTACTTATTTAGTTAACACCAAAAGTAAACATGCACACAATTAGATCCAAAATCCATTAAATCCATGTGACGATTTGAAACTGCTTGTAAAAGCCCATTTCAATATTTTTCTTTTTTATGTTTAGCTAAAAATTCATCTTATGTTAATAAAACTAACAAACGACCTTTTTAAGGATGGTGCATACAAACATTTTGGTAAGTAGGTAACGATTCGTAAATGTACAACTGCTGAGAAAAGGCTTCCACCATGCCGCTTCAGTACACATGCTTACCATGTGACGATTACTGGCCATGTCCATTTCTCAAGTATATAAGAAGGTAGACAATTTAAAGTAACTACTGAATTCTGTACTGTGTCTATAATATCTGGGGACTAGTCTGTGATGAATCCACCAACCGTACTCCAATTTTGTTTTCATTGCATTTTTTCACCTATAAATAGTCATTCTTTTACTTTTGGAAAAAAATATGTAATAGAATAATATATATTTTTTAATATAGAGAAAAAATACATTTCTAAGAATTCTGATTAATTATGTTAAAAATACGTATCATATAGAGAACTAACTATATACCAACGTGATATAGCCGAGCTGTCCCTGGTTTATTTTACTTGTAATTGTCAGCGCAGTTTCGAGGCAGGTTAATTGACAATGACGATGCCAGCGGCCGTTCCGCGCCCACGAACGAACCCAATTGAAGTTTTACACTAACCTTTAAAAATCTCTGTCCTTTTCAAATTTGGATTTTATCCGTCGAAATAAATGAGTACAGATAAGTAATAGGCAGTAGAGGTTGTTTAAACATTATTTACTTTTATACGACATCACAAAACTACGTGTTCATTCATTCACATTCGCTAATTCATTTGAACTGTTTTTTTATTGTTTTAATCGTTCCAAAATGGTTCTAGGCTTTAACCGCGATCACACGTTTAGGTTCACAGTCACCTCGTGACCGGTCAGTGCTTTGTTGAAATGTCAAAATGAAAAAAATTACAAAGGCATCATCGCAGCTATCACAGATCCCAAATATGATGATGATGAAAATGAAATAAAAAAATCGAAGCCTTATGCTCTGCCAGCTAGAGGTATACATAAGTATTTAAGCACGTATATAATTAACTTTACTCGAACACAACTCAGTAACGAATCCAGACACTGCATTCGCAAACATTAAACGAGTCGTTAGAAATTAAAATCGCAATAAAACATGGAAGCAATTAAGAACTTGAAATTCGGCACGTAATTAAGTACTTGCAACAGTAAGCACTCTAAACAAACCTCTAAAGAATTCCCCTCTGCGTAAAAATAAAAAAAAATACGCGTATAGAAATCGGCCATCTCAAATGCTAATCCAGCGTAAACCGGCCCCGGTAGCGACCCGGACGCGATACTAATGGAGTTTTTAAGAAATAACGCCGGCTGAAGAAAATTAAGCCATCTTGGCTTAAAAAGTCCAAAACGGGCGAGGGAGGGCGAGGGTGGCGGGCGGCGTATGGATTTTTCGGGGTGCGTTCCGCTGTGGAAATGAGTGTTTAGAGTGATACTGTTCTGGTGACAAACAATCGTGATAGGGACGAGATGGCCATGTCACTTGTACTCCATCCGAGCAGGTTGACTGAATCGATGCAGTTTTAATATTAATATTTTATAAATGGTTTAATATATTTAGTAAATGCCAGTCGCCACGTGTAATTGAATAAAAAAGGTACATCCGTAGAGTAAAACGAAATGGTAGAAATTAATATAAAAGGAAAAATTAAATTCCGGGTCCTGTTAAAATAGTCATAAAATTGTGATTGCATTACGAGTGAGTCATTAAGTGCTCAAATGATCGCGAAACGTTGAAATAACTACATAATAATCCATAAACGTTAATAAAATTTCCATAATAAGATCATACAGCGCTCGAATTAAATAACTCATTGTAAATAAGCGCCCAATTTATATTCAGCCCGGGGGAGCATTATCATAATCGTCGCTTCCGACTTTTCCGAGACCGAGCGAGAGGGAAGATACTAGAACGACTCGAAATAGACAGGGATAGGGCACCTTTGTATGCTGACTCTCCAAAATGCTTGCCAAAAGTTGAGTTTTATTGGAACCCTCGTTATATAATAAGGCTGCTATGATTCGGGAAATATAGAATCGATAGATTGTTTTGTGAAAAATTTTATGAAAAAAAACAAGAAATACAAAAAGGTACAAGTCGCACATTGTTTGTTGCTCTGTTGATGAGCTCTGGCTTAGGATGATTCGGAGCTTATTCCAGCACGCTGCTTCAATGCTGGTTAGCAATTATAGGTATTAAAAATAAATCGAAAGTACGAATATATTTTCGCGGCATATCTCAGGGGATAAAATGTTATAATATAAATCGATCACTATTTACTAAAAATATTGAAGACATCCAATTTTGAACTTGTGAGGGTTGAGATCTATTTCTCTATCCACTTTACTGTCGCGGTACACCTGAACCTCTTTCAATTAAAAAGATCAAACTAGGCACATTGAGATGAAAACATTCACACAGATATAGTAACCTAAATCATACAAAGATAAATGAAAACGCATTGTATCAATAGTGGCACTTGGTCGTATTTAATAATACAATAATAAATGTTCTGAAGACGTCTAAAATTGTTTACGAGTAAAATAAAAGTATTTATATGCATAGATCACAATGCTCTGTCATATGGCACGTTGTGTAGTACTATAGACCGTAGAAATGTTCCTTAGTTACATACAAACATAACTAAACACGGAACAGCCTTACAAATTGAGTTACATTTTGGCCCGGATTCTACGCACCGATACTTGAAGTTAAAGTGTTAGACACTTCACTGGAGGAAGTATAGTTTGGGCGCCTTTTAAGTCTTGGTGAGTATACAAACAGATCCCATAGTAGCACTTCGAGGAAAAAAGTAAAATCCGCGGGAAATCTCGCGACGCCGAGAGGTCGAGTGTCCTCTATTATTGTTAGTTAAGCGACATTCGAAACTAAATCTAACTACCAACAAAATAAAGTGTAATTTCAAGTGTAGGTGAGATAGTTTCGTTTTCAGGCTAATTAGACGAGGGAGGCGTTCGGATTTTGTAAATGAATTTCAGCTCTATATCTGAGGTGATAGAACTTAATTTAATTTAATCTGCTGTCAAGTGTCAGTTTGTTGACATCTAAAGAATTCGAATTGGTTTGTTTGTGCTTATTTTTAATTTAAAAAATATTTTTTACCAGTTTTGTAAGTTTAAAATTCAATTAAAGCAGGCGCCTCCTTATATTCACAAATTCCTGGTTCATAGACAAATTAACGTGCTTTTTATAACTACTATAAAGTTATCAAAACACAAATAATACTGTTTTGTAACTTCGTACAAATTAATTTATAAGTATTAGCAACAATACAAGTAAAAACAAGTTGCGTGGTTTCAGCACGCCAATGAAACCTTCTGGCGAAATAAAAAGCCATTCCTTCGACAGAATAAAGAGAAAAGCAAGCAGGCACGGCCGTGTGCCGAGGTAGTAGTGTGAAACTAGCTATTAGCGGGCGGCGGCTTTGTGCGGAGGTGTCGAGGCGCGCTCGGGCCCTCGTATTATTACTCCTACCACCTACCACCTGCCACCTAACACCTCAGTCCTCACGCACCACATCGCATGAGCAACTGAGAAATTGCACAACAAATATTAACGTTTGCACCCGAAATAACTATGATATAAACATAAGTGCGTACGAACTACGGGATGACGATATTTGTGCCGAGTTTTTAATTAAAATTTGTGGTTTTGAAATATAAAGGTTGACTGACTTTTGTACAAAATGAATAAAACGGTGCGAGATTTGTTCACAACCGTTGTTGATCGATGCGGTTCATTAGATATACGAGTTACTTGTAATAATCGATATGCATACATATGTGGCGGCTTCTGTATGACTGGATGTATGTATATAAATATCAATATTAATTGTATTATATTGTTATGTTTATCTTTCTTAAATACATAAAAAATACTTAGTATGCTATTGTTCAAAAATACCTAAAATGAAAACTTATAATTATTCGTTTTAATTACTATTGGAAAAAATAATATTTCTAAATTATTTCATGATTGAGTAAAGATTATAGCCTTACTTATAAACATTGTTTAGCGGGTGATTAGCTAAACATTGCTGTCTTCTTCTTTCGAATGTTAAATCAATAACGACAGAAAGGGAGATTTCAGAGTTTAACTGAGTGTAGCTAAATACTAATAATTTATTTATTGATAAAAGCTTACAATCCACGAATGCTTTTGTATTTTGTTCATATTTTCCATGAAGCTACAAATACAAGAGCCATTTTCAAATATATTAGAATATTTATATTCTGAAAACAGCTAACTAGGGATTAATTTACTGTCGAGTGTCGCTGCGTCCGATATTCAGGCAGCGGTTACTCGATATTCAAGATAGAGTCGAGAGAGAAGTGAGAGATTCATTATCGACTATATATAGCTTTGCCTAATTAACATATTATAAACTATAATAAAAAAAGGTTAATTTTAAATAAATCAAAAGACATACAAAACCTTATTCAATTATATAAGAGTAATTAAAATAAATATATTTATAAATAGTTTCTATAGAAATCGTAATTATTATTGGATTTAAACCGTTCAAACGAGGTCACAAAACAGTTTTCATCGCAATAAATAACTAGTAAATGGAAAACTTATATAACTATAAATAATAGGACGTGAACGAAGCCCAGTGCGCCGTCGTGTTGCTGTAACACTCAGTACGTAGCACGAGGGGACAATGATTAGTGGAAATGTAACGTTATATGCAACGATTTGCATAATTATGAGGTACGAGGGCACATATGGCTTAATAAGTTCCACGCTTTTAGCGATGGGCCCCATAACTGGTCCGACAATGCCTAAACTGTATATTCATACGCCTAGAAAAACTTCTGTTGGTGGGAAGAGATGCCTCCTTCCCTTCGTCGTACCGTCAGCAGCTACGAGCCGTGAATTATAATGTCATTTAAAATAAATTGCACAGCAATGTATAATCGAATTCATTACATATAAATAAAATTTAAAATAAATATTACCTCTTTTTGCACATTAACTAACTGTACAGAAAATCGTAATAGAAACATGTATAACATAAAAACGAAGATAAGATTTACTCTATTCAAATAGGCTGTGAGGTTTCTGGATCATCATTTAATCGGTTTAAATTATTATACAGCCACCACCTGGTTCGATATTTAAAATAAAGTAATTTAGAAAACCGGTAAGAAACTCTGTTGTTCAAGCCAAAACTCAACAAGACCAAGTATAACTGCTTGGTGGTAGAGTACCTGATAAATAGACGTTGGATGGTCGGGCTCACACAAAGCCCTGCCACTAAAGAAATAATAACATCCAAATGCGTATCTTATTTTGACATCATTATATTATTATTAATGCAGCTCTGACTCGAAAGTGTGCAAACAGTGTGGTATAATACGTATTAAGGTTTAATATCAGTTTTTATTTATTTATTTATTTGCAAAAGCACACTTAACAACATAACTATATTAACATAAATATATTATTATATATAATATGCACGTCAATTAAAAATGTACATAGCACTTCCAGATTTAATTTAATCAAATTTACATTAAAAGTAACAAAAAATCATCAGTAATATTTTTTAAATATCAAAATTAAATTATAAATTAATGTCATTGTTATAACAAAAAGTCATTAAAAATCAATTGGAGATATCACAATTGAAATGATTATAAATATTATTAGTGTTCATTTAATCTTATAACGAAGTCTGCCTACGGGGAGTAGATAACTCTATTGTTTTGACTTAACACTGTACGGCTTTGTGATAAATATTTGTCCTTTGATTTCAATTGTATTTTATACAATTGAAATCAAACCTTTCGGGCTGGTTGTAAAATGTCCTTGAAATGAAACAGTGAATTGCAGTACTGTGACAAACATCTAAAGAATATAATAAAATGTCTATTTCATAAAATATCTGAACACTGACCTACAAAATAAATATTCAGCTAAAAATGCTAACAAATAATGAAATCGCTTATTTGCAATAAATACTCGTCGCCACAGCTATTATAGAAACAAAACAAGAACTTACAGATCACATCTCACAACAGCCGTGTGTACACTTTGCACTATTACACTATAATAATATCATAAATGCGAAAGTAGCTCTGTCTGACTGTCTGTACGCTTTCACGGCTAAACCACTGAACTGCATTTGAAGAAATTCGGAATGAAGCCTACTTAGGCCCTAAGGACAAAGGCATCTTTAAACCTAACACCTACCCCCTCCCTCCCTCCAAACGTAAGCGAAGTCGCGGATGTAAAATTTATTTTTAATTTATTGATTAAAATAAATTTTCTCAAATTATTAATAAGGTAATATATGTATTTGTAAAACACACAAAGTGTCTCAGGCCAGTCACTTAGACTACTATGTCAGCAGCTATGAAGTGTATATTTTATAAGCCGCAGTGTTATATCCGCCGGGTGGCGTGCTGTCGGTACAGGGCGCGGGCGCGCGGCTAATATCCGCGAATAGCTCTCGTTTCACACCTCCGCGCGAATCTCTCCCGCGAGTACTTCGCGTGGTACGCGGCACGAGCTGAAGCGATTTACCAATTTTGATTATTATTATTCCCATTTATACAAATTGTCTGAAATAATTAACAGCACCCTAAATTGAAGCCCATATTATGCATATATTTTATTAATATTTATATATGTTATATTAAGAATTCCTTAATAGTTAATTCATTTACACACAATAATTTGGACGTGTTTGTTAGTTGCTATAATATGAAAATACAGCCGTCTATTCCAATAATCATTTTAAAACATAAAAACCCTTTAAATCGTTTCGGTTTTTATTATTTTCATAGCTATAAATAGATCGTGAAGAATCTTATAAATTAGTCCATAGCCAAACAAACTGGTTGTACAACGAAGGGTTAACTGCACACACGAGCTCATTACACGTGCACACGGGCACACGGGCACACGGGCACACGGGCACACGGGCGCGTGTGTTTATACGAGCGCGCCTGTGTGCAAAGCCGACCCTTGTGAGCAAAGTCGCGCGTCGACTCAAGATGTTTGCACTGTTATTCTAATATTTGTAATTATCAATGACGTTGGAATGCCGGATTCCTCTGATCTTTCCACTTCATAATGAATAAGCAATTTTTATATTTAGACCTGTTCGTTTCCCGCAGATTTGTTCGCATTTAGTCCGTTTGTTTGTATTGAGGTAAAATACTTTTATCCAATCGAGTTCACTTTGCTGTTAACAACTAATGTAGCTATAGTTCACAGTAGTAGCTACACAGCTTACAAACGGCGTCAGTTGAGACAGCTGACTATGGACGAATGTTGAGATGGCCCAGTGATTAGAACGCGTGAATCCTAGCCGATGATCGAGGCTTCACACCCAGTGTATCCACCGACCAGCATTGGATCAGCTTGACGGAATAAGCTCCGAACCTTCTCCTCAAAAAAAGGAACAGGAGGTCTTAGCCCAGCAGTGAGACATTCACAGGCTGTTACGATTACTATTGAGAAATGTTGTTTACGGGCTGATTAGTTGACTGAATAACATTCTAAATAAATATGCAGTAAATGAAAATAGAAAACAGAGTGAAAGTGTGAGCTCAGCTTTGTGGCAGAAACGTTTTATACAAAAAAAAGTCGAGCTCAAATTGGACCTTGTTTTTTTTTTTAATTCTATATACAATAAAATAAATACACCTACTGTTTTTTTATTTATAAAATAGTTAGGTGTACGAGCAAATGGTGGCCACCTGATGGTTAGTGGTCACCAGTGCCCATAGACATTGGCATTAGGAGAAATTTTAACCATCGCTTACATCGCCAATGCTCGACCAACCTTGGGAACTAAGATGTTATATCCCTTGTGTCTGTAATTACACTAGCTCACTCACCCTTCAAACCGGAACACAACAATACCAAGTACTGCTGTTTTGCAGTAGAATATCTGATGAGTGGGTGGTATGCAGACGAGCTTGAGCAAGCCCTACCACCAGTACATACATGAGGATATTACGTATTAGCGGACAATTTCGAAACTCTTGAGCTAGTTCGTAGTAGTATTAGTCAGTAGTCCATTGTTTTATTTTATATCAATAAAAATTATTCCCTTATATTATAATTTATTTAAAAGACGTACTATATGAAGATTCTACTGTGACCAGCTCAAAAGTATGGAACTGGTTTAAAACTTAGTCACAAGGTTCGAGCCACACTCACACTAAAGGTTGAAGTTATATAAGCTTTTATCAAGTAAGGGGACAATAGTCGTAACTCTTATTATTTATATTGGTAGTATATGTAAACTGATATCAGTAATGAGGACATACTTTCCATATTTGTACTGTCAAACGTCAATGATCTGTGTTACATTGTACACAGGAAAGTGGTTTAATTTGGGTAGTAATATGACAATTATCTAAATGTGCATATGTGGAAATATGCAATTGATGGTGTATTTTTTTATAATATAAGTGGGCATGTGGGCAGGTGGGTCGCCTGATGGTAAGTGTTCCCCACCGCCCTTAGACATTGGCGCTATAAGAAATATTAACCATTTCTTGCATCACCAATGCACTATCAACCTTAGCCCTACACCAAGTGAACTATTATGATTTTTGATTGCTATTACGGATTAATCTACAAGATATATAGACAGACAGACATGTGATTATTTAAAAAAATATTTTCTGCTCGACATTGACGGCAGCTTGCTAGTTGGATGAAATTATACAATCTGTATGCAAAGAGCAGAGCACTCGAATTAGCTAAAGACCCATGTATCCTCAAGAAGAGGTCTTTGTCCAACGTTGGGTCAAAGTTGGGCAGTTACTTTCCGTTTGCGTTTTCTCTATTATACGACACACACGTTACTATTAAACATTACTATAATTACCACTACCAAAGCTATAAAAATAAACGACGAGCCGGTTGGCGTAGTTGGTAGGCACTTGCCTTACACGCTGAAGGTTGTTGGTTCGATTCCTACCCAGGACAAACATTTGTGTCCATGAACATGTCTGTTTGTCCTGAGTCTGGGTGTAATTATCTATATTAATATGTATTTACGACAGAAAAATAGTATAATAATAATAATAATGTCCTCCAGACCGATTTTGGCCATGGCGGCCAATCTCAAGAGAGATTAGCCAACTACGCAGGAGATATTATAGTGCACAAGTGTGTGCGCAAACACAGGTGCACTCTCTCTTCCCTAGCTCTCGTAATCCGATGGGACGGCAATCCGACACGACCGGAAAGAGTTCAGGCGCAGAAGCCGTTGAGGCTTTACGTGCTTTCCGAGGCACGGGAGTGTACACACTTCCAACTTCCACACTCCGGGCTGCTACTGAGAATTTTCTGACAGAAAAACCCAATAACTTTTTATTGGCGCGACTGGGAATTGAACCCAGGACCTCCGGGTCTGCGGCCTTATATCAAGCCACTAGACCAACGAGGCAGTCAAACGAAAATTTCATTCATCATCAGTTGTCTGGTCTCCATAGCATAATCTCTGCATTAATATTACATATATATATATATATATATATTACATATAATTCAAAATATATAGGCAGCATCAAAATCGATATTTATATTCCTCGTTATTAATTTAATCACCTGTACATTACTTTACTTATTCAATCAACGCCTAAAGCCCTCTACACACTATATCTAATTGACGAAATAAACTAAGCACACATAAACAGATGCGTCGGTTACGGCAAGTTTTGTGCGTGTGTGCCAGAACAGGGTTCCGTATGTTAATAAACTGCTAATGTGTTTGTCTAATTTGTTCCGTGTCGGGACCGCGCCGATCGATACGGAACCAGAGTTTCGGTGCCTGCCGACGTTCCGACCATTCAGCCGAATTTTAATTAGCACATTTGTCTATCTAAATGATGAATGTGTGATTTAATTTATTTATCACGAGCTATTTACTTCTATTTCTAAAAAGTATATAATAGAACAGCTTGTATCTAAGTCACCTAATGACAAGTGGTCACCTAGTAGACCGCCAATCGCAACCAAAAGAAATAAGTTGTTACCCCACGTGACTACGATGGCTCTCTCCCCTCAAACCGAAATACATCAACACAAGATTAAATTTTGTTGTTTAGTAACTAATGACACGTGATGAGCTGATATCATCTACCGCCAGGAAGTCTATTATTTGCTTATATGAAACACTAAGATTAAATAAAAGAAGAAATAAACAAAAGTGAACAATGAATGAATAATCAGGCAATCAGATAGTATCAGCTTAGCTGATAAGCTCGTGTCACTAACAGCCTTTATAACAATAATAATTGGAAAACAAACTATAATATATGGATAAGATAAATAATATTAAGATTCCTATTACAAAACTAACTGGAAATCATTCAAAACAATAGATGTCAATTTAGTTACTACCTCGGTAATTTTTAGGTAATTAAACTAAAAACTATCCAATTAGTCTATTAACAAGAGGTTATTTATTGTAAACTTTTTTTTCTTAGTGATTTGATTGGTGCTTTACATAATATAATTCGATATATTCACTACAAAGGACACACTTGTGTCTATGCGAGTGTGTGTGTGTGTAGTCCCGAAATGGAATTGAAGATACAGTTATTTTTTAATAAAAAATATATACTTATTTAAGTATGAGATACTCGACTAAGTACAAATGTGCTTACTTTGCTAACAAAAAACGATATAAGCATAATCGTAAAAATAAAGTAAATACTCCTATACAGTATACTACTGACTACTCTAGCCGATATACGTTAATCCCTATAACCTGTAAATCTGCTTATTTCCTAAAATAGCTGTTATAATAATGTGCTTTGTCCCATGACATAAGTCATATATGTGTTTAACCATATTACATTCGGTCCTCTCTTCACAAAGACAAAGAGACAAAACACTTTAAAATAGTGTATTCATATAATTACCGATACAATGACTATGTTCACAGAAAAAGCACTCGATCTATACACATGTTAGAAATATTTTTATTATAAATATTTAAAGTATAATTTTTCGTTCAACTGTTGTAGATACTTTGTACAATAATAGTTTGTAAATGTCCTGTTTCTAAAGTGCCTAATGTTAAGGATAAGGCTTATTCCATCAAGCTGGTCCATTTTGAGTTGGAGTTTATTGGGTGGGAGTACAACTAACTGCAATTTACTTCAACACATGCACACCCTCACAATGTTTTTCTTCACATAAAAAAAAAAACTAATTAAGCGCTTAAAACTTAGTGCCAGGATTGAACTTGTTATCTTCGGTTAAGATCCACGTGTTTCATCCACCGGGTCATCATTACCCACGTGAGTATAGTGGCATCTCCGAATGACAATGTCATCCATTATGTTTAAGCTATATTATAACTGTACCAAAACACTGTTGTTCCTAAGGTCCCTCTTAATGTTCGTTAAGCTTAAGACTAAGAGCGGGACGAGACGCGTCCAAGTAATAATACCGTAGATGTACTTAGTCAACACAAACCGCATCACCTCTTAAAGTGGGGCAAAAACTCGCTTTGAACTGGAATAAAGACAAGACATGGAGGGCTCACACCTCCGAGGACAGTCTTTGTGCTCCACAATGGATTCCGTATAAAGGATTCAACAGATTTGTCAGTTTGATAAAGGGTTAGTTGATATCCTACAACACGCCTCGGTAAATTAGTGGTCAGCCGTTTAGAGGCTTTGTGAGTTCAGCGCGCTCTTGATTTGTGTTCCTTTATAATATTTTTTATTGATGAAGGATTTTTTAATAGGTCTTGCTGTTGGACTAGATGGTGAAGTGCCAGCGAACAATTCTTAGAATGGTATGCTACGCGTTGGAGTTGTTCAAACGCCAACATGACCCAGTGGACTGAATGTCATTTAAATCTGAACAACCACGTTTGCGTTTCCTTTGCTTAACTTGTGATTATAATTCATCTCGTGTACGGTGTTGGAAGAAAGCCACATGAGTATTCAGGCTGGGGCCCGCAAGGCCGCAGAGTGATAGAGTAAATCTTAAGAGAGATAAAGCCCTTTTCGCAGCCGTGGAACATACAGGCACAATAAATATGTTTTCGTTTTGTTTCTAAACTTTTTAGTCGTTTTAAAGTTGGCTAAAAATGAATCTTTTGTCTTTATTCAATCATACACTAGAATAAACTATTTATATATTGTATGAGTGTCATTATGTCAATATAAAAGTTATAAAATTATATTGTTTTCATTACTTCTAAATTGCAATGGTATTAACATACTAACATAAATATGTCGTCACACCGAAATGACCGGATTAAAATTGGAAAGAATATCATATACCTTTTTAATATATTTTATTTTCACAAAAAAAAAACTATTTAATTTATATTTTATGAAGTACATTAATATTGTTTAAGTTACTATATAACATGTACTTATTGGAGTTAAATGATTTTAGACATGTGTTACGTCACGCTTACACGAGTCGAATTCGGTCGATAAATTGCGAAATTGAATTATATTTACATACGATCCAATAATAAAAAAAACATCTTTCAATTGTTTCAATTTCAAATTTCATTTATGTTCACAACAATTGTTGATCAACTAAAATCGAATCATGTGAATCCGCTATTACATCCGCTAACGCTCGCATTCGGTTCGATTAAGGCTTACCTGCTGTCGATGTAATTAAATGTAAGATTATTAGTAGACTTACTGAGATAAGCTAAAGTGTATTACAGCATATTCCGATATAAATGTAGGGCGATCGTTTTGTGTCGATTTTACTATTATATGTGAGTGTAACATGTCATATTTACTCTTCATACTATACTGTATAAGTCTCTAAGTCTTACTTATTTTAAATAATAATTTAAAAAAAAACTATTCGATAATGGGGGACTAAGGAAGCTTTATAGTTTATTTAATTTTACAATATATAACGAGTGGCCTCACATATTTAACACCACTAACACTGGGTGGGAGTGGTAGCCATATTCAAGCACACGATCCTCAAGGTGAGTCTGTAAAAGTAAAACAACAGCTCGTTAATGTACTTCTGCGGAGCAAGTACCTCCTCGTATCTAAAGCCGACGGTTTGTATCTCATTCCACCACACTGACCTCACCATGTTTTTCTTTACCTTCAAATATGATATCATAAAACAAAAGAATCACATTAAAAGTCAGTTTTGTTTGTCCAGATTTGATTTTTCGATCTTTCGTTAAGACACGCATTCCATCGCCTGGGTCATCTTGACGCCTCAACTACTCTGCATTCGTCATAGAATCATTAATTTTGTCAATGAATGAACCATTGCAAGCTTGTACCTTAATATCACCAGCTTATATACATCAAAAACTCTAAGATATAGCTGGATATATATATTTAATTAACTTCTATCCTACAATTAGATACACAACCCTACATTATAAAATACATCAAAGCATCGAAACGCTGCTCGCTATGCGTGACACAAAACAAATTCAATAATAACATCAAAATATATTTATCCTCAAACGTCATTAACTACGTTTTTTTTTTTTTATAGAATAGGAAGGCGGACGAGCATATGGGCCACCTGATGGTAAGTGATCACCAACGCTCTTAGACATTGGCATTGTAAGAAATATATATATAGAAATATATCCAATGCGCCACCAACCTTGGGAACTAAGATTTTATGTCCCTTGTGCCTGTAATTACACTGGCTCACTCACCCTTCAAACCGGAACACAACAATATCAAGTATTGCTGTTTTGCGGTAGAATATCTGATGAGTGGGTGGTACCTACCCAGACGAGCTTGCACAAAGCCCTACCACCAGTAAAAGTACGTTGCAATGACCTTAAATTTCAAACCTTTGGAAACAAGACAAACATTGATTTTAGATATTTTTTCATGTAATATGCTCTTAGAAGTACTTTTGTATCGTCATTTTACAAGATTAATTAAACGTAAATATTTGTGATGTATATTCTACCTAGAAGAAAACAAACTTAGTACCTAACTAGTTAAGCCTTCAGACGGATTATATGTGGATATGTCAATCCGTACTATTGCTATGTATTCATATAAAAGTGAATAGTCCCTGGTGTGCTGTAAGGTACATCGATGAAATTCAACGACCGTTATACTCAGGCTTAAAATTCAAATTGAAAATCTGTATTCAACATAGAACCATTAAATTTACTTATTGATTGTCAAAAATCCAACCAGTTCCAAAGACACAAAGACGGTTCAAACCTGAGAAGAAACCGCAGAATAAACCTCAGCAAGATTGGTTATTCTTATTGTGAAACTTTGATTATGATGATGTGTGGTAATAAGGATGTAGGCACATTAAAATAACATTAAACCAAAATAAGGATAAGATAAGATACACCAAAGGCATGGAAAGACGTCTGTGAAGAGACAAATAAAATAAATATATATATATTTTTTTTAAACGGCCTGAAGGCAATCGTTTCATTTCCAAGGTGTTCTATCACATATAAAGTCGTTAGTTTCTTATTAAAGTTTAACACAAAAACGTTCTTTGTCAGTTTGACTCGTAAAGTAAGTCCTGAGTTCATAACTTGATTTATTTTAGCGTGTACGATGGAATAATAAAGTTATCGAGGCGCGGGCAGACGTTGCCTGCGCGCATTGCGAGGGTCGCTTTGTGTCGCTCGGCGCTGCATTAGGTACCCGTTACCCGTGCTGGTTAACAAAGCACTTATACATTTCGTGTATTGATTAGCTCTACACAGAATGCCATTTGTTTTTGAGGCTTTACTCGTTATTCGGCCTGTAGCTTAACCGCAAATTCACGTAACTTGTTAATTTAAACCTTAAAAATTTTATCAAAATAAGACAATTATTTTCAATGGTAATAATAAGTAGCATTGAATACTTACAGCCTCTTACTTTACTCTTATTTTAAAAAGCTAGATAGGTGTGCCTGCTTGAGCTGTGGTGAAATTTTAAGCTTTGGTGAGTGCAATAAAATAAAAACTTTATATTCATATAGCAACTTATTTTTTTCTAATAATTTGTAATGTGTTAATATTTTTTGTGTTTAAATAATAATCGAAACTATAATGTTTCGATTATTTAATTCAAATTAATTATATATTAGGACATTGTGACGCTTATTACTTATATTCTTATATAATATTTAAAAAACGTGAGATGAAAATTAATGTTGATAAAATAAATTAAGACATACGAATGAAGGATATTATTTCTTTGATTCTGATTATATTTTATGTATTTATATTTATGTTTGTAGTGGATATTAAATATTCTTGTAGGTAAATACCATATTTTTAATAAATACAGCTGTTAAGCCATATTAAAATTAACAAATAAATTTCGTAAATGAGAATGATATTAAATTCTATAGTACTGATACCTATTTATTATATAATATGAAAAAAAAATTATTGTTATAAATGTGATTATTTTTAATTCTAAATATATGCGTATGTGACGATCAAAAGATAATCTTCCTCAAATCTACTTTCACCGGGGATGAGTTAAATTTTCTTTTGACACATATAGTCATTCGTTTTTTAATGGTAAGGTTAAGATTAGAAGAGACATTAGAACGTCACCTGGATCAAACCGAAAGGACCACATTGTCCTTCTAAAGACACATCGCGAAATAAACCCAACTTAAGTCAAGAATAAATATTTTCAACTTATTTTCTTACTCAAAAATAGTTCAAATTGCAAAAAGATGCTCAAAATCATTTTTATTATAAGAAATAAAAAAATTTGATAAGAAATTGAAACTTGTTCACTTTATATATATTATTAAAAAATAATTAAGTTGCAATAACAAAAAACTATTACTATTCCAATATATCCATAATATAAACGAAATTGTAAAATGAAATCTCTTAGAGCGCTGTGTGCAGTTACCGGCGGCGCGCGGCCCGATCTTAAAATCATTTAAATTTTCAATCTAACAGACAACCTTTACTAAATTTATAAAACTACAATTGGTTAATAATTTTTATTTAATTTTAACGATATTTAGTATTGTTTTAATAAATGATAAATAATTTGCTATTTAGGACTTGAAAATATTATCTTATTAGAATTAAACATTTCTTTCTTATTTAATTATGAACATAATCTATTGATTAAATTAATCAAACAGGTTTTCATTCGTATTATTAATAGATAACATGACTACTTATGTATTTTATTTTCTAAAAATATGAAGAAAGTTCATCGTTAAATGCTTTTCGTGAACATTTAAGATATCTTAATAAATCAATACCAACATCATATGGCGATATTTTTACCAATGCTTTAGAAGAAACAAATAAAGATGCAAGAACTCTGTACGTGTTTTACATTCAGATGTGTGTAGTATTTGTCAAGTTATTTATTTAAAGGATTAAGTATTTAAAGGTCTTTTTTCTTTTTTCCTTTTCATACGAATGGATGAAATAATTTATACAAAAATAGCTTTAATGAGATTAATTTATAATTTCCCATAAATCAAGTATTTAAAATTAAAATCAGTTCTAAGGATAGAAAAATCTAAGCTAAACTTGGTCGTTCGTAAGCACTAGCTATAATAAATAGATTATTACGCTAAGGCTTCGTTTGTTCAATATATCAAATATCAATCAGCGTCAGATATTTTCTCAATTGAATGTCATTGTTATAGTAATCAATAACGAAGGCTAAGTGTACACTCCCGCCACTCCCGCGCCGTAACCCGATCCGCGGCCGCCGACACACGCACAAAGCGCATTGTCTCGAACTAAAGAGCTAATTATAATAAAGAAAAAACGCTAATTAAACACGCCAGCCGCCGCGCCAGCCGCCGCGCCCGCGACCGCTTCAGTGTTCGGCCTTTGTTTAAATAACGAGATATGTGTGGTTTAATACGCGTTGTGCGACGAGAAAGGTTCCGTGGCCTGGTTTGTACCAGAATAGTACCTGATAGTTATTCGCTAACGACTACTTTATTTGAAGACTCTTTGAATGCAACAGAGAAGTTATGGATGCTGATAGAATTGTGAGTATTTCTAATGTCAGTGTACTTACCAGGTGGTGGGTGTAGGAGCGGTGGTCCCGGGAGGAAGGCGGCTGCAACGGCCGCTTGTGCGTTGAAGGCAGCAGCGTAAGCGACTCGACTGGCCATCGAGGCCGGCAGCGGGAACTGAGGCGTATACGCGGACCTGGGCTCTCTGCTCTCCGATAGGTTCAGCACCCGGTCTCCGTCGCGGCTCTCGAAGTACCGGTCTCGGCTGTCGCGGTTGTCTGATAAGCCGAGGAGCTCTTGTATCGCAAACGGCGACCGTTGCGGCGCTCTCGGCGCACTTGCGTTTGCGCTCATCGCTTGCATCTTTAAAGTTTTGTGGACTTTCAATTTAATTATTTCGCATTATCTATGTTTCTTTGCTTCTCTTCATGTTCATTATATGTTTTTCTTATAATGTATCACAATTTCGATTAAATGACTTAAATTTTCTATTTGATTATATCTTCAAAACACACTTTGTTTAAAAGTTCCAAACTACACTAATCGGAGAAGTCTACTTTTGAACGCTTGTAAAGTTTAGGCCTCGCAATATTTTCGTAATTTAATCAAAGTCGAAACAATTAAATTTTCCGAAATGGCGGAAAAATCGCGAAAATAATGTAGTTCGCGTATTTTCCACGAAGCACGACACGAGCGCTCGCCGCGGCGTCCGGAGCGCTTCTGCCCGCGGCGCCGCCCGTCGCTTTGTAAAAACGAGAAAACCCCCCTTGAAACACCGACTCCGACCGCTCGCTATCGAAAAATCTTAATTCACAACCCTCGCGATACAGCGCATAGCCTTTTGGAACTGAGAAGTGAACCGCAACGCTATGCTAAAAACGGCGCAAAAACTTACGACAAGTGAGAACTATACGCCGTTTCGGAATCAGCATCGTAACCCCCCAGTGCGGGCGGGCGGAGCCTACTAATAGCCAATACGGATATTTTGTTACCGCACTCTATTGGCCAGATTTCTTCGCGGGAGACACGCCTACTCAACGTTTTGCCATGCAAATTTGAACTCTGAATGTCAGCAATAGACTTCAGTATACATCGCCGGAAATGAGTTTGATTTAATTTTGATTAATTGTAGAAATGAATAGAGCGAGTATGGGTAGCGGGGCGGGCGGGGAGGAGAGGCGAGTTCGGCTCGTCGCGGCGCGTATTATCAGCGGCAGGTGGATAGGCGCGTAATTTCCCAGCCGGTGTGTCCTACGCCTTATTTCGTTAGTCTCAATGGCCTAGAGGGAGTATTAATTTACGCTCGTCCGTCGTTTCACACGAGTGTATAATGTCCCATTATCGAACATTACCTACAGGCCGGTGGTGGCCCTCGTGTAGTCGAAGCCGAAACAAAGCGTATGTAGGTGTACTCACACGCTCGCAGTGGACCGGCTCCGACTCGACGTCCTTTGATGAGGTCTGGTCGGCGAGCCTGTGTGGGCTTTTGACGACGTCTTCGTATTGCTCTTGTATTGTACAAAAAGAGTCGGGAACGATGAGGTGGAATCACACATAATACAAACAAACTACATTACAAACTAACTTACTAATTTACATATAATTATTAAATTTAAGTAAAATTAAAATAGTTCTTCCACATTTTTTTTTCAAAGAATGTAGGTAGGTAGGTAATAAAATAATTAAAGATATATATATATATTTACAGTTATGTAAAACACTTCTAATTTTTGTCTATACGATTTATATTAAGCTTAATTTTATATAGAAAACTAACTAAAAAGTCAATATGATATAAATCTATGAAATCAAAGTAACTAACTTCTATTGTCGCATTTAAAACTTTACGGGTGGGTGTGTAATTCGTGCTACAATTTAATAGTTCAGTAGATACCGCCCAGGTGATCTGATGCAAGAGCTGACAGTTGAATAGTTGACTCTAATAGCTACCAGTAAGCACTTTGATTTTGTGTTTATTTGGTTTGTTTCTAAATATATATAAGTACCTATCTACATTATTCCTTGGTTATACCTACATACATACATACATACTTAGTTACCCATACATTACAATGACAAAAGTGTATTTAAATGATTTCAAATATTCTATATTTTTTATCTTTACTATCCTACTAACTTAGTCCTAACCTTTATCAAAAATATATTTTATGAAACTATACCCAATTTCAATTGTAATACCTACCTAAGAAAACAGTAGGTTATTGTTATTTCTAAAAATCATTCACTAATCAAAATAATTACCTACCAATAATGGAAAACAATTTATTACAACAAGGTTTTACCGGCGGTTTTTATTGTTATATCAATAAAAAGTTTTAGTTTGTCACGTCTGTGACATCTTATTGTATCATATGACGGATGATTTCTTTATTGACAGTCATCGGGACTATTTACAATTGACATATTAGACTTACACTGCGAATAATTAGTAGCGCTTTTATTTCTTATTATATATATTTAGTCACTATCGATCTTCTTCTTCTTCTTCTGCCCAGAGTTTTCCCGGCCTAGTAACGCCAGGGTTTCCTGCATCTACGCCTCCACTTTGCCCGATCTAAATCGTCCTCCTTAGTGAGATCGTGCTCTCTCATATCATCCCTCACAACATTTAGTCACTATCGATGTTGCCTAAATATTCTAATGAAAGAGAAAAAACTACCGCTTTTAAAAAAAGAAAAGTAATACTCACTTAAATGATTATTTTTATTATAAAATATTAATAATATTATTGGTCTTATTAAAAGATAATACTTATTATTAAAGTTATTTAGTTATATTAATCATATAAGAAAATGTTTCTAACTATTACTAAGCAAATCTTTTAGCACTAGATGGCGCTATCGAAATGTAGGGGACGCTTCCTCCCTTTCGTATATTCGTTATTTATTGCTCCTAGTTCTATACTTACACTGTAGAGTTTAGTCTGTACTTGTTTATTTAAGTATAAACAAAAATGTAATCTGAAAATTAGCTTTATTCAAACAAGCACTATTAAAATGTAATTTTACAAAATAAATTTATCTGATTGCAAAGCTACCACCATCTCGTTAAATTCAACCGCGGTTGACCGATAACTCACTTATATAAATAATAAAAACAAATACAACACTGGAGTGATGACAGAAACACTCCCCATGTATGAAACATAACTAGAGAGATAGTTAAAAATTAATTAGTAGAGACGCAAGCCGTGGGGAACGTCGCCAGTCCGCACCTTTGATCGTAACGACGGCCGCGGCACGCCAATCAATCTTCGAGTGGACACTTCAGCCTCCGAGATAATGAAGATAATATCCGATTATGTAAATATATAGATGCAACGAGTTTGGAAGAGTCGGAATCGACATGCTGTTATGTATGCAAGGGGAAAAATAGAAAGTTATTCGCAACAGGAAAAATCTTTGTAATATTACACTTTCACGAAAATATGTGGTGTGGGGCTTAATTTGGAAGAAGGGCAGACGATGACTGTAAGTGGTAACCAATGTGCAATGCACTAAAAAGGCACTATGAGAATGTTACATCAAATAAGATTTCATAGTTCTGAAGGCGTCAAGTCTCTTGTGCATCGCAAAACAATGACTAATAAGTTGGTAGTACCAACACAAACGGGCATCACACAAAACCCCAGCACCAGTATGATACTCAACACATTAATTTAATTATGTGTAATAATTAATGTGAATGAAAATAACCTAAAATACATGAAGAAGTAAATTATTTATCAAAATATTATTCAGAGAATCTTATTCTTTCTAATCAAAAACGATAGTGTAAGTATGACAGGGACAAAACTTGAAATGGAACTGTCAAGTTTGTTATTTTAGCTAAATTACATATATTAATCTATATAAAATTTCAAAATAATATTCGCTGTAATAATATCAAATATCTTTACAAAGCATTTTGTTACTAAACGAGACGTAACTGAGTGTTCAAGGAATGCCCGATATTTCAGTGAGGTGACGATGAGAACCGTAGTCTTTCCGAAATATGTCGAGAATCCCTCGATATATAGTATAAATGAAATCAAAACAATAATAATATTTTTTGTAAAAATAATATCAGCATTGAATAATTATTTTTAGTTTCCTAACCAAAATATAACGTGTAATTAATAATGTGATATATATTAATTAATATCTGTTGTTTAATATAGTATACGAAGTATACTATATATAGGTGCATTTACGGCACAGGTACGAGAAGGCACGACGGATCACGAGTCCGCAAAAAAAGCATCGTGTGAACTCCACACGGTCCAACATTCATTTCACAATGGTGGAGCGGCCATTGTGGTGGTAACCCGAGCCGCTCTGTTTGTGTGCAGCTACCATCGTGGACCGTCAATATTTTGATAACCATACAATCTTGCGTAGTTTTTATTGCAAAAATTTCTAAAATAGATTTGGTAGTACTTTTTAATAGCATATTTGAGTGTTTTATTTTTTTTAACACATCACATCGACTTGATCGTTGTGTTATTACGAGCAGAAGGGACATTGTATCTGAGACACTATGAGAGGTTGGCGGCCCATTTCACTCGACCACGTATTCAAATGTGTTTTCCGCTAGAAAAAAAATTTTTTAATGAAAAAATATAGTACCATAAGCAAGGTATGTGTGCGCGCCGTGTCAGCCGTACGAGACACAATGTTTTGTTAAGCGCCGGCCAGACTCCAACAGACAAGACTCAAGACGAAAAATAGAACAAAACACCGTGATGAGAGAGAGGTGGCTTTTCAGTGAGAGCGCTTTTTAGTGGCGCTTATTGTCTCTCGCGGGAGACAACCTCTGAGAACTACTTTGTTGTGAATTCAAGCTGAACCTAACTGTTATGTGGCGCCCGCGACGCTACACTGAGCTGCTTCGAGTTTTAACTTGTGAATGTTGAATCTTATAATATAATTAGGTTATTTATACTTATATTACTTTGTTTTCACTTTTTAAGGCTTTAACTTTGGACATTATAGTGACTATGCTTTGATAACTTTTTTATTTTAGGTATTTCATTCAAGTAGACTGTTACAAGCAATTTTAAATCGGTATGTGAGAAAGCAAATTAAATATAAAGCCATGACTGGTTCAGAATGTAGATTATATTTAGCCGTCAAGAAACCCAATACAATTTTCATAAATATTGTTCTTATTATAATTAAAGTTAAGTTAAAGTGATTAATCACGATATTATCAAGCTCCGCTATGACATATTCTTTCGAATGCAGGCCAATAGCAGACGTGCATCGCAATGTTCTTCATATTTTTGTGTATTAAATCAATTGCGTTTTTGATGATTCAATATAAGAAATTTTTACCTCTGTGCCAATAACTACTGTTCAGTTTCAACTAAATCGGATACACGAGGCGTGAGCGTATAATGTGAAGAAAATAAACATTAATTTTTATGTATGTGTACCGCAAAAAGAATTACCGAAGACATTAAGAAAGTAAATTAAAAGAATGTTTTCAAACTAAAACGAATATAAAAGTAAATTTATTTAAGATTATGTAATTTAACTATAACTTAAGTAATTATATAAACATTTTATCACATTTAAACCTAGAACTAATAATATATTATAAAATATGAATGTTTTGTCACATCAACTCGATACTATTCTACGTTGCAAAAGAATATTAATTAAACAGCAATTAAATTTATAAAAATATGTAAATAGTAAAATAATCTTTGAAAAACATTAAATAAAAATATAAGTTTAATAAAAATATTTTAAATCATATATGTAAATCTTTTTATTATATATATATGTAGCGATGTTCAGGCGTTAGCTGTGGTTTCATGCCGTCTTGCTCTAAGGGTTGCTTACTGAACAATACATGCAAGGTGTATTAGAGTAATATTTAACGAAAAAATAAGTATAACCAACCCTCCATGGTGGGATAAAATTCTGTCACAAACCAGTGTTTCAACGTGGTAGGTAAGCTCTTGAAGAGATTCTCCTCTCCAATAAAGGAAATGGTTTGGAGCACTGTCTATCTGTTATCAATATACTTCTTGTAAACAAAATAAAATTTAAATAATCAAATTAAAATCGAGATTGAAACATTAAAACAAATATAAAAAGATCAATGAAAGTAACGTGTATATAATAATAATAATATCCGGGGACATTATTCACACTCGGTTACCTGATCCCAAACTAAGCAGAGCTCGTACTATGGAAATCAGACAACTGATATAATACATATACTACTTTTCTTTTGTAAATACGTATTTATATAGATAAGATAATAATGCATGTTATAAATAGTAATTAATATTTAATGTGCCGGTAATAATCGTTTACAATTAACTAAAACACATCAACGTACTGTCGAGTTGTTTGTTTGTTAGATTTGATCAGCGCTCCTATTATAATGACTCGTCCAGCCATTGTTCGCTTGACGGACGGACGGCGCGTCAAATTAATCATTTCCCGCACCTAACAATACGTTTTATTAAATACAATGGACATCTGCTATATTAGTAATTGTTGACGTCAAAATTGACAATTAAAGTAGAAAAGTATTATTCATTTTAACGTAACAACCCAAGAGTGCCGTGTCACTTTTACTGACTTATATCATCGGTTGATCACAAATGTTTGGATAAGTCATGCGTTTATGTGTATGAGTGCATTTTTGAATCTCTAAGACAATGTTTTGCGAAGAGTATATTGTTGGTTGCCGTATTTAGTCGGTATAAGAGCCGAGATGGTCCAATTATTAGAATATATTATGAATCTTAGCCAAATTACCACTTTTATCTACCAATTTTTTATGTGTTAATTTGTGGTTGTGTAATGAACTCTGCACGTGCAGGATGAATATCTGCCGTGTACATATGTGTCTCTCTTTTGAAATATTTTTTATTGAGACATTTATTATATTAGTGGGATAGGAAAGATTTTTTTTTCAAAAAGACATCAAGACATAATTAATTTACGTTGATTACATTACATAATATTCAAAGAGACTAGCATCGAACTTATGAGTTCGACGAGTACATTAGTACGTCATTGAAGTCCTGTAGAACTATTCTAGAATGAGAAACTTTATTCAGATATGATTTTACTGATTTATTAATGAATTTCTGAATTAAAAAAAATACTATAAATAGTTTTGCTTTCTTTTCTCATTAAATTTTTTATTTCAGTTCAAACATTCATCGCTTTTATCAAATATGATTAAATTTATTTGACTTTATGGTAGGACTGTCTCCCTGGTGCTACCCACGCTACAACTCGTCGTTTATTTTATGGTGAATGTGCAATACTTTATAATGTTGTATTCTGGTTGTTGGAACACCTTAGATTATCCACAATTGACTGCGCATTGACAATGAAAGGAATGTATTTCTTTTACTGTCAATATCTTAGCCGTCCAACAAGCGGATGATGGTGCCCAGTTCTTGAAATATAAAAACAACGATATTAATTGATCTATGAGCTTACAAATAAAATATACCTATTGGACTATTGGAAGAGCTATTTCACAATAAGTAGGCAAATAAATAGAAAATGCATAAGGGATAATTTCATGACTTATTGATCGCTTAATTCATCCGTTTATTTTAAAAATGAGCAACCATTATCACTATCTTATGCTTCCGTTTATCCGCGGATACAATTTATGTGATCCTTATTTATAAAAATATATCAGAATTTCAATAAAATACGTAAAAGCAAATTGAACCGGTTTCATTTTTTAGAAATGAAAAAAGGTTATATCGCAAAATTAAAGCGTGTAATCGATATCTATTTTATATTTATTTTTATAGTAAACGTACCTAGTAAATAAATAAACAGCTCTATGGGTAATGAACTCTACATTCAGGTTTTCGCAATATGTCTTTTGCTTTTCCGCTAACCACTTCATAATCCATGGAATTAAAGAACAGACCCATGTGTCCCTGTTCTGTGTATGTGACTTCATATGTTTTTATTGGTTCAATCAAATTATAGGTTTTATATTTTATTTGTTTTAACCACTTCTTATTACAGAAGCCTTCTGTCAAATACCATATATAGCCTACACTTCCTCATAAAGAATTGGCAGATATATTATTTGTTTTTTTAAAACACCTTACAACCACAGATTTAGGAAAATACAGAGGTGCAAACTGCGATTTAAGTACCTAATCGATCTATAAAAAAGCGCTCTGCGTGGCAGAGTGTAGTATATATATTTAGTATGTATATATAATTGCATGAAAAATTCTGCGGGGCAATTTCAGTTGAGTTATACTTTTTTTCGCTGGAAATTCGCATAAATGTGTTTTCCCCGCATGAAGTGAGGGGGGGCTTTAAGATCATAAACTATGAAAGTATTATACATCTTTAGCTCGTTTTTCATTAGTGTCATTAATGTGACTCGATTTATTGTCCAATGATCTCGTAAATATACACACTTAGATAACCTCAGCTCCATATTATCTACAAATACATCAGATAGAAAATTCGTATTACTTACGATGGAGAAAAGTATAGAGTTGGTATTACTTAATTTTCTATATAAGTGAGTAACAGCCAGTGAATGCCTCTGTCTTTTTAAGGAGAAGGTTTGGAGCTTATTTAACCACGCTGCTCCAATGCGTGTGGGTGGAATACACATGTGGCAGAATTTCAGTGAAATTAGAAACATGCAGGTTTCCTCACGATGTTTTACTTCACTGAAAATTCAGTGGTGCATGCCCAGATTTGAAACCACGATCAACGGTTAAGATTCACGCGTTCTAACCACTGGGCCATCTCGGTTGGTATACAATTAATACAATTATGTCAATTTATGGATGGATAAGAGTATCTACTTAACTTTTTGCCGGTTGTTTTAAGCTTACTATACATTCCAAATCGATGGTAGCTTTGCATTTAAATTAATCTTGTCAAAAAAAACAAAAGCGCTTGCAAGATTCTACTCGAGTGAAGTATATTTGTTTATTAGTGTAAAGTAAATAAAACAGATCTCGCATGACTCTCCTTGTCCGCTCCACAGTCGAGTAGCGGACGGTTAATCAAATGGCGAGTTCGTATCTCCCGATATTCGTAACATTAATATCAGTTAGTCTTACTTACTGCTCGGCTTTTATCCACAAATCGAGTTAGTGACCGGCGATACAGAAGCAATCCTCTTAGTCGTCGATTGTGAGAAGTTGCGAGTGTATGAATCAACTTGATGTATCTTTATTGATGCCCGTAATTGAGATGGACTTATTGTTGAGCTTTTAGTAACTTCGGTATCGAATTATATAAAAATATATAAAAAAATATATACTTTTATTTTATTATACATTCGCTTTAATTAATTCCGAAATGTGATTTTGAAATATAATTTAAGGCGATCATTTTTAACTATTCAATTAAATAATAATATTTTTTCAAGCAAAGTTTCTCAAATAGAGTAAAACCTATAAAAATAAAAAAAATGTATTTGGAGGTCTCAAAAAATAATATATTCTATTGTTAAATCTCTTAGAACAATTTATTTCACATTTCAGAAATTATGTGAAATTACCACAACTAGACTAACTAAAATTTGAATCACTTTTGTTAATTTTATATTATTAAAAAAATACCATAGAAATAATTCGTTAAAAAATATATTTCCTAAAAAGCAGTAGCTTCACTAGACGTTAGTTAATAGAGACTGTTCGATGTTCATGGCACAACCCTAGCGAGTCATGGCCACAACACATTTTTACGAGGCCCCTCCCCCGAGGGTGCATAATTGCGATCCCCGTTCTAGGCATTTTGCCTTTTGCCTCCGACCAGCGTGACTGTTAGCTAGTTTTTTTAAAAGACTAGTATGCTTTGAAACTTCACGGGTTGCATGACGATAGGTTTATGGTAACAACTATAGCGTGTTTTGCGGTTTGTTATGAAAAGAAAAGATGTAGCCTATGGTGAACTAAGCTGAACATTATTAAAAACACTTAAATAATTTGTATCTTCAATAATTGATTACTTTAAAAAAATTTAAAGCGTAATATAACCTGATTTATAGTTAATTATTTTAATCATTAATTGAAGAACTAAATACATTGTACAGTGTATTCAGTTCTTTTGTGTAAGCCTCTTAGACATATATAACCATATATAAGAGAAAAAAAAACGGAAAAGGTAAATACTTCGATCGATATTATCAAAATAAAAATAATATCGATGTATTCAGATAGTCTCTTATCTTATCTTAACTTGTGAACGTGACTACCTCATTGGTCTAGTAGCTAGATATAAAGCCGCAAATCCCGAGGTACTGGATTCAAACCTTAAGTCACAAAGATAATCCTCACAAACACAGCATCCAACTTGGTGGATATCCACGAGGTGAGGCACGTGAACATTTGTGAATATTTGAATGAACAAAAAGTAGTTTCTATGTCACAAATACGAAACCACAAGGGCTGCTTGTTAGCCATTTATTACAGACAGTTAATCGTCTGTCGACGTGGCACTGGCTTGGTCAGATAGTGTACCTCATATTGTTTCACATCTACTCGCATTTCAATTACACTAATATAATGTTGTTTGTTTACACATCAACGTTGATATGTCTTGGGAGCTGGCGAGCAACGCGAAATTATTTAATTTCTAAAAAGAAACAAAAAAAGACCACGTCCAATATGGAAGCACCGCTTTGTTACATTACAGATTTTCGTGTTTGGTACTAAAAGTTGTATATACCTATATGATTTCACCAGTGTAGAAGTAAAGAAATATTAAAGAGGAATCCACATCTAGAGTTTTTAGTTTATCAGACTGTGTATTCATGTCATGAACACAAGCCAGCCACTTAAAACGTTCGATTAATTAAAATGTATACGACTATAAAAAATAGTCATTTGATATGTTTCCTTTGCTCTTTAGAACGATTCAATAATATTAAAGATGGTGTGCTATATAGTTTGCTCATGTAATATGTTTTCTTAATAAGCACGAAGGAAATCGATGAGCCAGGATATCTAGGACTAAGACTCCAAAAACAGATGACTTAAATATATTTTGGTTTTTGGCAATTATATTAAAAATTATGGCAAAAATATTAATGCAAATGTATGTTATTATATAAACAAGATATCTAATTATTATTTCATGAATTTTTATGAAACCTTTAGCTATAAAACAGCTACTTAAATATCTAGCCAGTTGTCGTTCGTATTAGTTATTATGAACCAAATAAACGCGCTGAATTAATGATAAAATTGAAATGTTAAGAAGATTTTTCTCGATTTTCACAACTACATCTAAGGCCTCCTCATTTTTTAGGATGATTTAGCTCATCGACATCAGAGCCAGACACGAGCAAACGATTTAGTAGTAAATCACTAAAACTAAAAAGTTGCTGTGACTTTTTATTTAAACCGTTCGACTGTCCGACGATAACTGATGCGAAATGCTTGCAGCTCACAAAATAATATTTTCATTTTCATCTTTCACATACAATTGAATACTTATGAGCATTTTCAATTTATTGAAGCATAATGGTATCTTCAGCTCATGCTCATCAAACATGTTCAAAACTTAAAGAGCTATCAACATAGTAGATGGAAGGCCTACGTACACAAATAAGTCATCAATTCAAAAACATAAAACTACCAATTACTTAAAACCATCTTTTTGTTTTGTGACACCTTCATCCACTTGTGCCTTCAATTCTACTTTTAGGTGTGCAAATATATGAACATATAATATTGTATTGTTGATCCTCGTATTCCACTACACCCTCCCACAGATGATACAAGCGGTATTACCTAACAGCATAATGTAACAGAGGGATTTCACTTACTCGCATATTAACAGTATAAGATTGTTATGTAAATTATTATGTTGTAAATAATGGTGATTATTCGTTAGTTAATTCTTCATTCGTTGATACACTGCAGATTGGTAAATATACCCACACGGGGCACTATTACATCAGATGTTCGCTTAAACTAGTGTTCGATTAGTTCTCAAAATTAAGGATAAGAATAAGAATCAATTGACCATTACAGAATATTCGAGTTTAATATATGTTTACATAATTGGAACATTTTATATTCTACTGTTATTACCAATTTATTTTATTGATACCAATAGAGCTCGTCAATAGCTCCCATTATTAAAAAAAGATAAGAAAATTGGTTGACAAACTGAAACGAAAAACTTACTGAACTGTTTTGTCTTACTGAATTTATATATAAATAATATAATATGTTATATACACATACATATTCCCTCACTGTATTTTGCTGTACCACCGTTTTTGTTTCTATTGTTGATAAAATTGATGAGTCTGTCACCACCGAGTTTACAGTTACAGAGTCGATACTATGAAATACTTACTCTATCAAAACTATTTAATTAAAACCATTGTTTGGCAGATAGAGACATGTATCTAATAAAAGTGTAACATCATAATGTAACCTTGGTCATGCAATATACGAATTTTAATACGAATATTATGAAGATAATTTGAATTATAAGCACTATAGCTATGAGACATGATTCAAACCCGCTATCTTCCAATAAAATTGATTCATAATATCACTAAGCTGATATGATATTTACAATTTAACAAGTACCTACTATATTTACCTGCATCAGCATATCTTTGTGACGTTGTTGTTTAATGACGAGCCGGTTGGCGTGGTTGGTAGATACTTCCCTTTCACGGTTGTGGGTTCGATTCCCACCCAGGACAGACATTTGTGTGCATGAACATGTCTGTTTGTCTTGAGTCTGGGTGTAATTATCTATATAAGTATGTATTTACAAAAATATGTAGTGTATCAGTTGTCTGGTTTCCATAGCACAAGCTCTGTACAAGCTTAATTTGGGATCAGATGACCGTGTGTGAAAAATGTCCCAGAATATTATTTGTAATTAAATATAATTATTTTAATATTGTTGAAATAGTAATATCGTTTTTAAAAAATATTGATCGCAAGTCTGAAAATATAGTAAAGGCTTTAGAATCACAGCTTTAATATGTATATCATACATACGTATGTTCTTATAATATTCACAATGAAATGTAGCGCATAAGAGGCGCTAAAACGCTAATACGACAAAAATGCTAGTGTATTGTAGAGTATTGTAGAGTAGCGACAAGTAAGCGCATTACGCCTCGTGAGTACTGAGCGCTGAGTAGAGCCGGCGTGGCCGCGCGCTGCGCCTGTGTGTGTACGCCATTATACCGCATACTAATGACAGGCGTTGATTAAAAAACCTTAGTCGGTGGTTGGTGGTGGGCGTGCCGGCGCAGGGTTCACACCTTTTATTATGCATTTACAGATATCGTATCGATGCCATTAATGACTTCATCGCAAATAGACCTCTCTCAGTAATGATTCCCTTTTTTATATATAGATTTTAATTATAACTCATGTTGTAGTTTACTTTTTATTTTAAATGCAACAGAATGTAGAGCTACTACTTGAAAAAATGTATTTTTTTTTTAATAAATTGATACTTAAATATTTGTTTATTATTTTGATTTTCGTTTCCTAAATTATAGCACATTATTTTGTTATAAATTGTATCCTGTTTGCTAAGTGGCTTAACAAATAAGCAAATATTTACTTCTTAGCTATAAAAATAATTATTTTCGATTAACATTCGTGCCGATGGAGACCTATCAGAAATGCATAATGTATTTTAAGCTAACAAACATAAGGTAATATTGTTCAAATATCTTGGTGGATTACATAAGAAATATTTATATACAATTCTAATGTATCAATAAAGTTATAGATTTGCTCGACATATTTTTAAGTAAAACATTTAGAGCAGTTTTATTATTCATATTAAATAAAGGTACACAATCTGCGTCATGTACGACATAACCAACATTTAAGCTGAGTTTTGTTTTTTGATAGCATCCGTATAAATGAACGGTTATAGGGCGTTGCATTAAAACATATCTCAATTCGTAATACAATAGATCATGGTATAATATTAGTAAGATATGTTTACTTAAGTTGTTCAAGTCAATCTATTTTTATTATTTTTCACCGGACACTAGATTCATGTAACAACAAATTATAAATCTATTATTTTTAATATATTTAGTATTTGGTTTCAAATTACCCATCAATAATATAATGTTATACGTTTATTTTCAAAACCACTAGTTTATCTCGAAAGCTGTGCTAAAATATAAGGTTTTTTTAAATTAAATATAAATATTTTGATTTTATAAATAGAATATCTTTATTGATGTACATTTATATTTTATTGTCAATTCGTAATGATTCTACGAAATAATTAAACTGCTTTAATTAAACAATTACTGAAAATAAAAAGAATCTATTTTATTATAAATTTAGGTAACTGTTTCCTTCATACTGTTTCATGCTTACAATTATACTAATGTAGTTAGTTATAAATATATTTAAATATAAAGTCCTACTAACCGAATTAAACAAACCAATTAAATAATTCACAAAAATAAAGTTATTTAGAATATTTCATAAGTAATTGTGCGGAGACAACATGTCAATTGTGCAATATCTTTACTCTCCCTCTCGCAGCCCGATAAGACGGCAATTATTCGACACCAACGTGCACAGTTCAGGACCTGGACTGTACGACCTTTTTCCGGTACAGAAGTGTAAAACCCAATCTTTTATTTTATATTATTATATTTCATAAATAATTGTTTGGAGACAACATGTCAATTGTGCAATATCTTTACTCTCCCTCTCGCAGCCCGATAAGACGGCAATTATTCGACACCAACGTGCACAGTTCAGGACCTGGACTGTACGACCTTTTTCCGGTACAGAAGTGTAAAACCCAATCTTTTATTTTATATTATTATATTTCATAAATAATTGTTTGGAGACAACATGTCAATTGTGCAATATCTTTACTCTCCCTCTCGCAGCCCGATAAGACGGCAATTATTCGACACCAACGTGCACAGTTCAGGATCTGGACTGTACGACCTTTTTCCGGTACAGGAGTGTAAAACCCAATCTTTTATAAACATTAAGTATTAAAAAGATATATAATTAATTCAATTATGTGTCACTAATGACTTTTGAATTATAATTTTACAATACACAATTAAAGATTCGTTTCGAAACGTAGATTTTACTGAGAATGAGCAGCGAGAAACATCATAGTTACTCTTTTATGCCAATAAAATTAAATATTTTAATTTTATTGTATATTTATAAATCGTTAATCCCACAGACTTAGAGTATTTAGATCTGTATTATATTCAAAAATATGTTTGTAAATATATACATTATACTGTGTAGTAGAACGCGCTTGTTGTGAATTGCACAAACTTGATGAAATAAGCTCTCAGTTCTCCGGAAGTAAGCTCGTATGAAAGTGCTGTAAGACAAATCAATTAGCTTGTAGTGCGGGGGAGGAAGTAGAGAGTGCAGCCGATGGACTCCTTGACTTAAGCGCATTGAGTGGGTAACTTTGTGCCAGTGCGGATTAGAGGGGAATGGCTCATTGTTTTCTCGCAGATAAAATGGATAAAGGGTACAAAATACTTTGATAAACTTATTACATCTTACTTTACGATTCAATCCTTCAATAAATTTCATTTATTTATTTATATTTTTAGTGTTAATGAAATTGTCAGAAATTAATTTGATAAAACTATAAAAAGCGAGTTATAACTGTAAAAGTAACCATATGCTATCTTCTATCTATCTGCTAAAATAGTCTGCCGTATCTTAACAGTATGTAAGTACATATGAAAGTCTATATTTATGTCGACATAAATATAGACGTATTATGCGATCCGTTCAGTGGAATGCTGATTCTTTAAACTAGCAATTTAACGAATATATTAACTTCCTTATAAGTACCTAACCACAACGTTTTTGGTCGGTTCTTATCGGTAAATTCTATATTCAGAACAGGTGATAGTTTTACATATAATCTAATCCCGTTACACGATGATTCAAAACTGCTCATAAAAACCAACTTGAATAGAAAATATTGAGATTTTGATTTCGCGTTACATCACCTGAATCTAAAACCTTCAAATGAAATCAAGGAAATAAAATAATTCTATCACTATATAGATTAGCGATTATATACAAACTATACTTAGACATATACTGTGTATTGAGATTTAAAACAGTTTCATTAATGCAATTTAAAACAACAAACAAACAAGGAAATAACAGATATAAATGTCTTCGTTACAAATATTTCATTCCGTACATGGAAATAACACATTGGAGTGTCGTGGAAATGGGGACGCCACCGAGATGCCGATACATAGGAGTCAGGAACACGGAAAATTACATCTCGCGGGACCGCGCGCCGCATCACGAGTAGATTATGCGATTACTTATTGGTTACTGCTAACAAACAGTATATACTTAGTAAGAACATACGTTGTCTGTGTAAGTTGCTGTTCAAGTGCGTATAATACTACCCGGTAACGGTAGATGGCGTTAATTAAATATTTTGTTTTTCTAAATCATGCAGGCCAGATAAATATTATTGAGGTCAATCAGGCTAAGAGCATACTCAGTCGGAAAAATATAAATGGTAAAACCGATCACATTAAAAGCCATATGTACGGTGAAAAATAATTTAAATTCATTCTGCATTTGATCTCAATAATTCGGTCCCTAAAGAATATCACTACCTATCAGAACGGAATTATAGACACATATAGATATGTTAAATAGAAATATAATGTGTTATTATATTATTAAATATTTTCATATTGTAACTGTCTTATAGACTTTATAGTTTTTTTAATTGACATTTTAGTCTATTTTTATAGACTAAAATGTCAACATAAATAGCCAATATTACTATTTCATTGTCGTGATGCCATAATTATTGAACTTCTGTATCATATTAATCTTAAAATATATAATAAATTGATTTTGGTATATCTCTTTGAGAGGAATAGACTTCGACATTGATCTAAATTAACCATGAACCATGAACGTTAGTCCCCGTATTACCTTATATTTTTTAAATGGTTTATACTGCAACTAGACAAGCTTATAAAGATATTACGATTATACTTAGGCTTTGTTTTTTTTTTTTTTATAGAATAGGAAGGTGGACGAGCATATGGGCCACCATATGCTAAGGTACCACATGGTAAGTGGTCACCAAACGCCCTTAGACATTGGCATTGTAAGAAATGTCAATGCGCCACCAACCTTGGGAACTAAGATTTTATGTCCCTTGTGCCTGTAATTACACTGGCTCACTCACCCTTCAAACCGGAACACAACAATATCAAGTATTGCTGTTTTGCGGTAGAATATCTGATGAGTGGGTGGTACCTACCCAGACGAGCTTGCACAAAGCCCTACCACCAGTAGCACAAAGCCCTACCACCAGTAACCTAAAGTACCTAAAGTACACACAATATACTGAACATAAAAATAATTTTAAAGGTTGAATAATATGAAAAGATGTATACATATTAAAATAATAACAAAATAATAAAAATATGTATGGTACCTAAGTATTTAAAAATAAAAACATTTCATAACTTACCGCAATTTTCTTTTCTGCCTTTTGAACAAAAGAAAAATCTTGTAGGTATTTCACATAACACTTAATCACATCCTTAAATTATCCAACGCTAAATCATTGCACTTTTACAAACACAGATTTAATAGCTATATTGTCGCGTTACAATCACAATTACAAATATTTTTGATAGCTTATAACATTAGAACGAATACAGAAGAAATAAAATGTTTTATTGACATCAAAAAAATCTAGCGTGTACGATCACGCCGCCATTACAACTGATCGATCCGATTCGTTAATAGATTTAAAACAATAAAATGCATCCGCCATATTAGTTGAATTGAATGCACGCGGCGTTATTGTTTTATTTTAACCAATAATTAGGCGCGCAGCCGCCGGTCGCCAATCAGAACTGCGGTATATTAGCCAGCTGCTACCAAAGGGACGGCCATTTTGTTTTTTTTTAATTTAATTAGCTATTAGACTTACATTATGATTGAAAAATAAAATAGTAAAAATACCTACATTTAGATATAATTATAGATTATAAAGCAAACTAAAATCTTATATTTCACTTTACAAATAGATAGATGTATAAATAAGTAGATTTACTTCACTTTAAAATGCATTTTTTAAAGCATCATCGATAGCCGGCTTAGCAACACGTTGATATTAGAATCGTATCGCATCTATTATAAGTTTTCAATGTATAATAATATGTCAAATATCGATACCGAATAAACTGAATACAAGAGTTACACATAATATAATTCACTATATCATATATCCACTGTACTTTAATGGAATAAAATGTGTATATTAATGTTCCGGCAGTTTTCGGTAAGCTTTTTACTTAATTAAAAGTTAATACGTTAAATGAATGATTTTAATTTTCTAATAATAAGATAAATAAGAATATATTTTTAAGTCTACCGTTAGTCATTTTTAGTAGCGCATGTTTGCAATTATAGTCCTCGGACCGACGGCTTCAACGTTGGAGAGGATCAGGATAGCCTTTAAGCAAATATATCTCAGGTCAACATTAATGTCGACACGAGTAGGAATAGGAAATGTCACAAAATAATATAAACCTTTTATATTCACTTTGATATATTTAAGCATTTTAAAGCTGAACTCATGCCATTACGAATTACATACATTTTATAATTACCATAAACTGTAATACAAGTTTGTCATGATAATGTAAAATATAGCTAATGTAACAATAAGTAAAGAAGTACGTACGATATGTTTTTAAAATATTATCGTTATAAAATACAAAATTAATTAAATTTAATTTATAACGCGTGTCTTTATCAACAATAGTGATTATTTTTTACTAAAACCTTATATTATCAAATCTCTAATACTAACCAAACAACAGCATCAAAGGCGGCGCGAATATCGAGAGGTTGCAGGTTAAGCACCAGATGAAATCTGAATAACATATTGAAACCCATACTAGAGCATTGTATTGAGATATGAAACCCTAATAGGGCCTTATCTGAACAACTTAGCAGGAGAAGAGCCGTGTTTCCAGGAATGAGTCATTTACAAGTCAGTATATCTTAAAACAGCTATAAGTATATTTAAACTTATTATACAATTTAAAGATCTTTCTTAACATTGATTCACGATTCCAAAATTTGTAAACTGATAGATGTTTTAAAACCAACATTACTTTAAAACTTATATTTGAACGTAAATCACTGACAAACTCTTTATTTAGTATTACACTTTGACTACACGTCGACAACCTATCATCGTTTCAAAATAAAACAACCTCAAACAAGAAACCACTGAGAACTGACTGAGGAAATTCAACAACACTTTCTAAAGAAATTACGACCGACTACGATTTTTAATAATTCATGAAAATATTGTAAGAAATATAATCCTTAAAAATTCAAAAATTACTCTTAAAATAACCCTAATAATACCAACGCTCATAAATATACTTTTGTATTGTATCTTTATTGTGATATAAATGTGATCGTTTCACCATTTGATGTACTGGTGATTGATTTTATGGAGTCGTGTAGGAGACACACGATGGTAATGTAATAGTTTCCTTGCGTCGGTATCGGACACATTGAATTAATGTTACCTTACCGTAACAGCCTGTGAATGTCCCACTGCTGGGCTAAAGGCCTCCGCACCTCTTTTTTGAGGAGAAGGTTTGGAGCTTATTCTACCACGCTGCTCCAATGCGGGTTGGTGGAATACACATGTGGCAGAATTTCAGTGAAATTAGACACATGCAGGTTTCCTCACGATGTTTTCCTTCACCGTCAAGCACGAGATGAATTATAATCACAAATTAAGCACATGAAAATTCAGTGGTGCATGCCCGGGTTTGAACCCACGATCATCGGTTAAGATTCACGCGTTCTTACCACTAGGCCATCTCGGCTTTTTACTCAATGCTTTACTCAATTATATTATATATTTTGAGATCTTATGGTTTGACTATATAAGTAGGTTACTCAATAAAGGAGATGATAAAAAAGTTTGGAGTTTGTTGATTTCTATGCAGGATTAATAATAAAAGAAATGTTATTAATTATCAATGTAATTTGATTATCTGAAAAGATTAACTACTAAGTTTTTTGCCGGTTATTCTCCGTAAAATCTTCATTCCGAACCAATTGTAGCTTGAAATTTTATTTAACAAAAGTGCTCGCAAAAGTCTTCTTAAATAAAGTATATATTGTTTTAGAAAAATTACAAAACGAAATTATCCTCCAAATTTTTGATCTAATCTGACCTATCTTATAAAATATACAAGATAACCCGTTGCTTAAAATACTTCCATTTTAGCTAAAGGTTGCGGTTAATCCAGACAGTCCGCACTAAATTTGCTTCTGTGTAATTGTGTTGTAAAAGGAACAAAATTTCGTGAATGCAGGTTGTCAGGAAGAGTCAAATGAAAAGTTGCTACTAGTGTTCATTTTTGAGCAATGTGGTAGAATAAGCTCCAAACTTTCTCCTCAAGAGTAAAGGAGGTCCAGCAGGGGAACATTTATGCTGTGTATGACATTGAACTTATACCTTAACCTTGTTAATAAGTTAACAATCAGATAAAGAATAGTCAGAAACACAAACACTTGTAATATTTAAAAAAAACTACACATTTGAATTATAATTCACACATTGAATAAATATCTGTCAGTGGTAAAAGATGTTGTATAATGTTGTATAATGTAGTACTAAACGTAGTTCGAATCAAAAACTGATTTTATTCGTAAATGGCGCGCGAAGACAGCGTGTATTAGGTACATAATTTATTTTGAAACATTTTAGAATGTCAACAGTGTTTTTATTAAAAGGTAAAAAAAATGTCTAATTAATGTTTTCAATATTACAATAATTGTATTTTATTTTCAAACAAAAGTAAGAAATATTTGTACAATATTTCAAATCATTAGTAAAAAATTTAAAATTTTAATTAAATTTAGAAAATCAATCTCAAAAACTTAATGCAGTAAATATTTAGTTAACTTAATTTTCTAAAACGAACAATTATAAAATATAAATATATTTTACAATAGCAACAAAAAAGACGTTCCTTTGGACATTTTTATGATAATAATGTCGATGATGACGATTTTATATAGAACTACCTACCCGACCCCGAGAGCTACCCGACCCGACTTCGCACAGATAAAATAAGAGTATATATTTTATATTACCACATAAAAGTTTATATCGTAATGCAAAATATGAAGCGTGGCATTACGCACGCCAGTGTAACCCAAGTTGGCATGACTTGTTCCGACACCTACAACCAATCATCGTCATATTTCAGACAACTTTGTCAAAACTTTAATGAATAATACACTTAAACCTTCCTCGTGAATTACTTCGTTCAATTCCACTTTTGAACGTTTTCGTATGAAAATACGTTTCATAGATTCTGAGTTTTTCGCGTTCAGAGAGAGAGAGAGACAGACGCGACGGGGTTACTTTGTCTTCTACTAAATAGTGATATGTAATTATAGTGTTGTTATGTATTAAAAAACATGCAAAAATGTTATTTGTAACTAGCAAATAGTGGCTCTATAAAGTTTTGTGAGCAATAATCTGATAGGACCCGCCACCTTGCACATGATTACGAATAACCATATACCTACGTCAACAGCGACTGAAAAAGTTTAAACTCATCGCTCAACTAATAACTAGTACGGTAATCTGTATGCGTTCCTAACGCATACAGATTAACAAAAAATATTCATTTTTGTATTACTTAGGGTTCTATTATTTTACCGTATTAAAAACGTGATAATACTTGGGTTATTGATAAAGTTTCAGGTCTATCGTGAAATTTACCACCAACATGCCTTCAAAAATCAACCACATAGACACGGCTGGACAGCAGTGAGCTGGAAACACAATGTTTATGAATAATGTTTCTTACGAGCCGAAATATTCATTCGCTTGCTTTATTTATAACTTCGGTAAAAACAAACGAAAGCATATATAATTTGTGATCAAACTGAGATACCGATGTTGTGTATTGGACTTGTTGATGCTCCGTTACTTATAATATTTATGAATTATTATTGATATAAAGCTCTGTCCACATAGTCAGTAAAAGTTTTCAAGTAAAACACTAAAACAAAAGGTCTGACGACGAAGGATTCAATTTGTCCATTAAAACAATTCCATAGTAACACGAAATTGCATATGATTCACTACGATAATATCTTAAAATACGACAATAAAAAACATTATAAGTACCTACGCCGAAGTTTTATTGCGATTATGGACGCGTGTATATTCAGATATAAACAGTCATACATTTAAATGAATTTAATTATATCAAAGGATTTTTTCTATTTAAGACGTAATCATTAAAACGGGATAATGTATTGTAATCTGTTTTAAGATTATGTTACAGAATATTATTGACAACCTTATTTATTATTAATTATTTTTGTTAAAATAATTTACTAGGTTTTGATGATTATATAAACAGAAACTGACTGTATTAATATTATTTTAATTAGCATGCCGTGTACACTAATATGTTCAGAAATGCAATCCAGCTTACAATTGCGTAACTCCGTAATTTTAATATATGTCCTGATTTCATTATATTTGTGTAACTAATTGTGTAATTATTTTTATTAATAAAAAACATTCGATTTGTAATTGAATTGTGTGTTGAAGGAACATAAATTCCAAAGAGGTTGGTCTGTGTTGGTCTGTTCTAAACAGTCTATAATTATAACTCTTTGCTAAAAGATTGTACAGCAACATGCCTGCGCTTCTGTTACACAATACGTGTAAGAGGAAATTTTTTGTAATATTATAATACAAAAACACCGTAAACGCAGCCGTAGACTATAGCGAGTGCTAAAGTAAATCCCGGTAAATGCTGGTTACGTAGCCCTGGTGGTGCGGGTTCTCGTAAACAATGGGTACACATTATTCAGGTGGGAAGCAAGTCGTTTTAGCCGATCGAGGGTTCGTATTCATGAGCTCATTACTCCATGTAGGGAAGAAGCTTTTCATGAGAAAATACATTTGTTAATGACGAGGTTTTATCATCTTCATTATTAAGTGTGACATTACATGAGTCTGTGTTTACATCGTACTCACAGATATAATTACACTTAAAAATACGACTATAATATATACTAAGACTATCACTCTTTCAAAGGAGTAGGTATGTTAAAGAACTTTCAATAGAATTGAAAATTATTGTTAAGCGTTGGAATAGAAGAATATTTAATTAACTTAAAAATTAAATTCATAAAACCAAATTTACTTCTGAACATATGACCTATCACTAGGTCGTAAGTGCATGCCCGTTGGTCTAGTGGCTACATGTAAGACCGCAGACCCGGACGTCTTGGGTTCAAATCCCAGGTCAGGCCACTAAAAAGTTGGCTTTTCTGTCGAAAATTCTCAGTAGCAGTCCGGAGTCTAGAAGTTAGAAGTGTGTACACTCCCGTGCCTCAGAATGCACGTAAAGCCGTCGATCCTGCGCCTGAAGTCTTCCCGGTCGGTGTGTTTGCGCACACACTTGTGCACTATAATACTTGTACGCTAATCTCTCTTGAGATTGGCCGCCATGACCGAAATCGGTCTCGATTACATTGTTATTATTATCTCTAGGTTAACAGAAACATAAGATCTCATTAATACGTACATTAGTGTCTATAGTAAATATGTAAATATTTACTACAGACTGTATCTAATTACGTATGTACTTATTACATATGAAGTAATGTAACGATTTTTATTAGACAAGCACTTGGGCTACTTCATGCTTTTTTCTTTGTCCATATAAATTTATTGAATACGCAAAATATACCTTGGAACTTGTGTACGTGTATAGTTTTCTGTTACTTATAACTACATACAATATTATTGTAGAAGGTAAACGTATGTATATTTTTAGACATTTATGTGGTGGCAGGGTTCTATGCATCGTCCACGCTTCACATATTCTACCGCCAATAAAATTTAGTGTTATTGTGTTCTGGTTTGAGTGAGCCAGTGTACAAGCACAAGGGACATAACACCTTCGTTTCCAAGGTTGGTGGCGCATTAACGATGTAAGAAGTGATTTAAATTTCTTACGGTGCCAATGTATATTACAGAAAAAAAGATCCAACTTAAGGCAACCATTCTTTATTTTTTCAATTATTATGAATGCATCGTCAGAAATGGGCTCCAAGATGTTATATCACTTATGCCTGTATTTACGTTCTAGCTCACTTTTCTTTCAAACCTTCAACAGAACGAAGTTTTGATGTTTTATGATTCAACATCTGATGAATGAGAACATTCATTGGATTTATCTGTTTTCCTATCTTAAGCTTTTTAAGTCGTTCATACTGTCGGTTAAATTTAAAATCAAATTTTATTTTTAACCTGACAAAAAGAATTTTAATTAAGTAAATAAACAATAGTTGTTAATTTATTGGCAAAAAAGTTAAAATTGCATAAAAACTTTTGTTACAACAAGGACATTACGTGGAGCGTCACACGAGCGCACAGAGCGGCGCTTGATTGGGCATTGAACATCGCTAATTGTTTCATCACAATGTCATCCAATTCGCTATTACTCGTACAATTGCCATGGTTTATTTGCTTCAACGTAAATTACCGAATTGTATCCAATTCATTTTACAAATTAATTATGCAGACAGAATGAAAAGTATTTTACGATTATTTGTTAGTACGATTTTTTATCTGATTTTACGTTGACAAAATAAATCTTAAAATTATAATAATTTTATTGTATCGTACGTTAAGTTTGTTGACGTAAAAAACCGATTAGGTATCTAATATTTATGTACAAGCAACCTTGTATATACACATAGTATTTACAACTCCAGCCTTAACAAACGACCGCGCAGTGCTAATAAATCTAATAGTATTAAAAATCAAACAATAATAGGCATAGATATCAATCTGAGAACTGTTTTGGAGTGCGTCCCCGTGGCCCGTTAAAATAAATATACAATTTCCCTCCGAGCGTCGCCCGAGGGCAGACACGTTGTGACATTATAATTATCATAGAACTCGTTATAAATAAGTTTAATCAATGCGTTCAGCGCTAATGCTCATTATCGCGTCACAGCGTCGCGGCGTCACGGCGTCCCGACGTCAGGCGGTAATGAGCGATCATTTTGTAACAATCGCATCCAATATCGCCAATAACAGATAAAGGATGTTCGCGTTCTTATCGTCACGTAATTTCTTAGCTACAACGTACAACTTATACTTTAAATTATTTTTCAGAATCATCAGGCCAGGTACCATTGACTGATCAAACATCTACCACCACGGCATTTTTTTATTAAGCGGGCAAATGGGCTACCTGATGTTAAGTAATCACCACCGCCCATAGACACTGGCGATGTAAGAAATATTAACCATTCCTTACAACACCAATGCGCCACAAACCTTGGGAACGAAGATGTTATGTCTCTTGTGCCTGTAGTTACTCTGGCTCACTCACCCTTCAATCCGAAACGCAACAATATTATTGCCGTTTAGCAAAATATCTGATGAGTGGGTGGAATAGGTTAAGGCGTAGACCATTCAATGGCTTTACGTGCGGAATGTAACAGTGCCAACTACAACTACAAAACTCCAGGCTGCTATTTCCATGTCAACAAAACTTATTAACCATTATGGTCCTATAAAAACAACGAGTCTATCTGTTACGCTTTCATCTAATCTACTAAACCACTGAATAGATTTTGATAAAATTTGGTATAAAGCAAGTTTGAGCCTTAAGGAAAGACATCGACTATTTTTATAACTAATACTTTTTTACTTGAAAATAAATAAAGATGCTTAAGAACATTTCCTCTGCATATATTGAAATTCAGAGAGCTTTCTTTACTTTTGACTTTCCTGGACCAGCTGGTTAAAAGTTCTTTAAAATATTAATCCAGCATACTGACTCACATCAGTGTTCACGATTCGCATTTTTTAAATACTTAAAAAATATCGACAATTTTCGATAAGAACGTACTGATAATCAAAGAGATAATACAAATGCTATTTGAAGTTAAATCAAAAATAATTTTTTAATACTATTATTTTGTATGGATAATTTTGAAACATTTTTCTTTTATATAAATTGAATAATGTAATTTTATAAATGATTTTATTCGATTAAGATAAATGAAAAAAGCACAAGTTTTTATTAACAACTTAGGTATATATAAAATATTTTATCCGTTGATATATAGTTTAAAGTAACAAGAATCTGTACATTGTGAGAGCAGCCTGTATACCCGCCGCCGGCGAGTCGATGATCGTCAATACGTTACGATATAGATAAATGGAGTCGGGTCGGGGCGCACCGGGCGCACCGGGCGCACCGGGCGCAGCGAGCGCGGTCGAATGTCACGATCTCACGTACCGCTGCCCGCGGCACTCGTACGTCACTCTAGGGTTGCGCTCACTCGACTGTCATAGTTGAAAAATATGTCTTAACACTTACTAAGTACTACTGTTTAATTATCTAATAAAATTATTAGACTGCTGTCCTATCGCCAACCTATAAAGTTTTTACTGTATTGTTAGGGGTGAACCAGATATATCATATAAGATCAGAAGTCGTGCAACGTTTACAGCCGAGTGCAATTAAGATAATAATGGAAAATTTGCTCGCCTGTCATATATAAATTGTTAAAAATGCGTTGCAAGTCCCTAACAATAAGTTACAATCAAGTATATTTACAGTCTTAGATGCACTTTGTATTCGGTTATACTGTAATAAAAAAGTAAGGTTATAGCTAATATCGCACTGCTGTGCTGGTCCTCCTATACGCCTCGCCTGTCGATTGTAGGTTAGTTGATGTGCACAATGTATAACAATATATAAAATAAAATAACACGCATGTGTTACTTCTACACTTAATATTCCAACAATGTTTGGTACGAATTTAAAGTGTAAAAGTGTAATAAGCAATGAAACTTGTTGAGATAGCTTGCCCGGATTTAATACAGCAAACTTCGTCTAAAATTATATTACGATGTTGATACGGTTCGCTTAGTAAATTTCAATTATTTTCACAATATAATGTCATTCGGCATTATCCGTAATCCGTAACAGCCTGTGAATGTCCCACTACTGGGCTAAAGGCCTCCTCTCCTCTTTTTGAGGAGAAGGTTTGGAGCTTATTCCACGACGCTGCTCCAATGCGGGTTGGTAGAATTCACATGTGGCAGAATTTCAGTGAAATTAGACACATGCAGGTTTCCTCACGATGTTTTCCTTCACCGTAAAGCACGAGATGAATTATAATCACAAATTAAGCACATGAAAATTCAGTGGTGCTTGCCCGGGTTTGAACCCACGATCATCGGTTAAGATTCACGCGTTCTTACCACAGGGCCATCTCGGCTTACATTCATTCGGCATTATGCTTAGGAGAAAATGCAATCTACAGCCTAGGAGCTAAAGAACTATCAGGCATACATTTAAAAATAAAAATTGTTATAAAAAATATAAAATAACTCTTGAGTGCATAAGATTATTTTACAGTTTATGCTACCTTTATCATACCACATTATGGCTACATATTTCTTTACTTTATTTAAAATTTGTAAACAACAGATCTGCCAAAAAATATGCGCTGAGTTTCTTTCTCCGGTTCTTCTAGATCAGTGTATTCTCTTTACCGAACCGGTGGTAGTTGTCAACTTGACAATCTATAAGCAAGTGTAAATAAGCTTCTATATTAAATAAATAAATTTGAAATTGAACAAGAAAATGAATTGTGTTATTATGTAATTTAAGAAGTAAAAGTCAATGGATAATTATATGTCATTTAATAAAGGACTAGATCAGGAATAAAAAGTAAAGCTAATTCATAAAAAAACAGAAATGTATATATTGTATATGACATAGTAGAAGTCAGCTCGAATGGAACAGAGTAATATTTAATATTGTTATCACGATTGTCAGCCCTATTTGAAGGAATTAGTCGGTACACGGTCTGAGCGAGTCAATCGCGCGGATGGCGGGCGGTGTCAACTTATAACGAGTTTGGACAACTCGCTAATGAGTGTAGCGAGACGTCACGCGCGGCGGCCACTTTGCGCGCTCGGTGTGACGGCGGCGTTAATATTGGCTTTATGTACTGTGTGTCGCTTTATTGATTTATATGATATCAGAAATATACTTCTTTTGTTACATTCATATAACAATTCATTAGTGATCCTCCTAAGTATTGATGGAGCATCAAAAAATTATGAACCGTCGATAACTATCTACAGATACGTTTCAAAAGTTTAATTTCTTTATTAAAACGAAGACTTTATAAGTTGATCCATGAATTTTTAGATCTAAATGAGTGAGAAGAATCTAGTTTCCTATATATATCGGTTCACCACACTATTGTATATAAGGTTCCTGGACTTCAACACTTAAACAGCTATTCAGAATATTAAAATAAAAGATAAACAAATGCGTAAGGCGGGTAACGTATAACAGAGCAGATAATGCCTGAAGAATGAAGTTGAAATATCCTGCTTCAACACATTTTTTTTTATTAAATAGGAAGGCGGACGAGCATATGGGCCACCTGATGATAAGTGATCACCAACGCCTTTAGACATTGGCATTATAAGAAATGTCAACCATCGCTTACATCACCAATGCGCCACCAACCTTGGGATAGTTCTAATCTTAGTAGATTTTATGTCCCTTGCGCCTGTAATTACACTCACTCTTCAAACCGGAACAAAACAAAACCAAGTACTGCTGTTTTGCGGTAGAATATCTGATGAGTGGGTGGCACCTACCCAGACAAGCTTGCACAAACCCCTACCACCAGTAAAAACATTTTACACGTGTACCTTATTACATTTTTTTTATTAAATATTCCTTTTTAACTGTGTGTGTTTTTTTTTTCTTATTCTAGATCATAATCTTAAATATAAAACTTGCATTCTTCACTTATAGGCTAACATAACATACATAGAAAAAAGGAACATTCTTTGTAAGTAAACGTTTTGTTTAAAAATATACATAAGCAAAAATAGAGGTAGACTATTAATAAAAACAAAACATGCAAAAATTATAACAAATAAGAAAAAAATCATTAAAACAAACAGGCAATTAAATTAATGAACGTAAATAAACAATCTTATCAACTTACCACTCGTACTACAAAAAGAGTATTGTCTTACACATTAGATTAAATAAGTAATTGCGTACAAGATTGCAAGTTCAAAGGCAAGCACTGTAGAGCTTGCATGTTCTTTATTTGTGTTTAAAATTCAATTCGTGCTCGACGGTGAAGGGAAAAATCGTTAGAAAAGTATCGGATGAAAATCTGCCACATTGGAGGATCGTGGTGGAATAAGATACAACTCTTCTCTTCGAGAGTAAAGGGGGCCTTTGCCCAGCAGTGATACAATAAGAGGCTGTTCGTTTATTGGAAATAAAAATTATTTGATAAACCAAGATTACACTAAGCTTACACTTTGATATCTAATACAGTGGATATCATGCAAGGGGTGTTGATAAGCTATCGGGAGAAGAGCTTCAGGATACTCCAGACTCGCATGGTGCGGTCATCGAAACAACGAAACTTTGTAATGTTTTGATTTTGCTTAATATCAGAGTGAGTCAGTATAATTACAGGCACAACCAAAAAACACTATGAATCCCATGGTTGGCAAAACATTGACAGTGTACGGAATGGGGCAGTCTATGAATCATGAGATCTGCTTACTATCTGAGAGCACACATGCTCGTCCTTCTTCAAGAAAGAAATTTATAAATAACTAATAATATAACGTAAAACATAACAATGCGTAAAAATAAAGGCTTCAAAAAATAAAATAAAAAAACGTACCTGTAGGTACCTGTTATTCATTCAATCACGATCACGACAATCGATCGATGAATGGAATCGAATCACGACAAGATCATTACTTGGTGGTAGGGATTTGTGCGAACCCGTCTGGACAGGTGCTTCCGATTCATCGCATATTCTACCGCCAAGCAGCAATACTTAGTATTGTTGTTGTTCCGATGTGATGGGTCAATAAGCCAATGTAATACAGGCACACTGGATATTACGTCTTAGTTCCAAGTTTGGCAGCGTATTGACGGTCTAAGGTATCGTTAATACTTTTTACAATGTCAATGGGAAGTGGTAACCATTTACCATCATGTGTCCACTCACCAGTCAGCCTGTCTAATACAATAATATATCAGATAGAAATATAAAATAGTTTGGAGTTAGTATTCGTTGATTTTCATTTTGTAAATTTTTCAAAACATGTAAATTTAGTTGTTTATTACGTCGACCCTGAGGTACAACTGACGAAAACTGCTAAGTTCCTGCTGGTTATTCTCGGAAGCATCTAAATTCCGAGCCGAAAGTTGTGTTCACTTTAATATAATCTTGTAAAAATACCTTTTTTTATATTTAATGCTTCAATGAATATACTTATAGTTTTCAAATCACATTTTGATGTTCAATGTTTAAAATATATAAATGTCAAACGTATTTCCTTTTTATGTAATAACGTTTATACACTAATAAAAATATAAAATAATACACTTTAACAATTGTTCGCTACTTTAATTAATATTTTGGCCTTTAAATTATATTTATTTCTTTAATGTTGTTATTCTAAACGAGATCTTTTCATAGTTGAAGAATGTAGTTTGTGACAAATTCATTATAAAATGAACAACACAATAGCATTACATGTTGTACATAAATTACTATTAAAGCTTCTAAGAGCCTACTTAAATAATTTATTTTGTTTAATATAGTTTAAAAAACAATTAAATCGTGTTATATTCTTTATAATGATGCAAGCATATCTTCAGGCACATATAATCTCTACTTAATATTATAAACGCTATTTTTAGTTCATCCCTTGTTAACGCAGTTACAAAGCAACAGATTGACGTGATTTACTGAGTAGAGATGGGCCGCAGATGAACACTTTTTATTTCAGATTTTTTTTAAAGCACAAGTGAAACCTTAAGTACATACAAGTGTTCCAACAAACATGGAAACAGTACATACAGTATAAAGTAATGAACGCACAACATACCACGAGGCGAAATATGTTACATACTTACCTTAAAACATTTACAAAGGACTCTTTATAAAATTAAAATACAGTTTCAAAAAGCTGTTCTGAGTTACCGCTTCATACCTCAAAAGCGAGGGCCCTCTGCCAGCAGTAGCTCTCACTGAGCGCCCCTCGCCCTCGGGGCTGGAGCCGAAACACTTAGCAAACTATAATCTCCTTTGCTGACGGTACAACCAACACAAAATGGCGGATGTATTTACCCGTTTTCATATTTCGCCCCCGGCTCAAAGACCCTCTATATAAACATTCCAAATAAAAATGCGCCATTACTATTTGCATTCATATCTAAAGAAAACATATATGCTAAATATTGCGCAAGCAAAACTACGTACTCATGTCCATTGCAATAACAACTTTACTGCACACAACATAAAACATAGTTCTCCTTACAAGTATAGACTCGATGCGTGCAGTTGAAGGCTCAGAATGACTGAATGCGTATCTTTCGTCTTGCTCTATCAAGTGAGTTCGTGTGTTTTGTCTCTCTCTGTCAGTAAGTAAAAGGTGGGATGATTGAGACGTAACTGCCAACTGCCACTGGTCCCATTATACACCTCGAGAATAGTAAACACGTCTAGTAACGTAGCTCCCATGTGCGTGCTGTCGATAATTTTATACATTTCGATTTTTTTAATGTATCTTACTTTACTTTTTTTATACTAAGAGGCTCTTAATATAAGTACAGCAAATATTTTTAATTTTTATTTGTATTAATTTAAGACATTGATGTAAATATATGTTATTTAATATTTTAAAGAAACTAAACTATTGTATTTAGTTGCAAAGTTAAAGTCATTCTTTTATTTAGGATAACATAATTCTAGGCTAGAAAACATGGTACCGTTTAAATAAAATACATGTGTATATACTACGAACGCATTTAATATGTCATACAATAAATTTTAAATTAATAGAGAAATTATCCAACAGTAAGGACGCTTAGTTTCGATATCCTTACCATGAACAGTATCGACTAACAAGCGAGGTCACATCACTAAGCAGACGGCTCGCTCATCCAACCATAACTAATAGTCGTGAATAAATCGCCCGAGTCCGCACAAAGCCACATTTTTTTCCTCGCACCACTTCCACCAATCAGAGAGCTCCGTCAGCGACCGCCTGGACCAATCAGAGCCCTGCTTTTCAGAAAAAGATTCTCAAAATTATGCTCGGTTCAATTCATCGCATGTTTTCACTTCAGCCCCGGGCTCTGGTCGCGGTTTATTTCGTATGTTGATTGCAGTTATTGTAAACTAATTTGAACTCTCGACAGAGGCGATAAGGGTCAAACTCGCGCTTAGCACTATTCATTTTCCTGAAGGGTGGCGATGATTGTAATTGCGATTGCAAATGGCGTCGAAATACGCACGGTTAATCAAATAATAGGATTGCTTGAGAGAATTTTATTATAAAACGTGTAGTTTTTTTTTTAAATATTAATAATACATCCTAATTATTCGAGAAAGTTAAGTTGTGATAACAGTCAAGCGCTAGCCTATATATTTATATAAAAAACTCTAAAAATACTTAACCAAATACATACAGCGGTTTCAGCTAAACTATACAAGTCTATATTATTAATATTATACGTGGCGCGTCCAATACATTAATAGCTTAGCCTGTTCAGTTTTGCAGTTATGTCGATATTTACATATAAGTCTGACCTCATTCGGTTAAATGGAACTGGTTTCCAAATCAGCTGCAAGATTTGCAATAGCACTCTGTAAAAACTCACTTCGTATCTCACTTGTAAAATGTTGGAAACAGACTTACAGTGATGTCCTGTTTTGATTCTTGTAGCCTTTAAATGTTATAATTCATTTTTATTATATATGGTCAATGTCGCATATCACTTTCTGACATTTCACAAACGCATTCTTTGGTGAGTGTCAAGTTAAAGTATATGCTAACAGATGAATTTAAATAAAAGATTGTGAAACGAGCTCTTGCAAATCAGTACTTGACAGAAGCTTAAGCTTGAACTTGCTCAAGAACCTATTACTTTGTAACGTTGCATATAGAAACGTTGCACTCATATATACTACCATGAAATTTTTCTCTCATCATCATCGTATTAAAATCTAATTCTATAAGTCTCGACAGCTCGGATTGTAAGCTTCAATTTTTTGCTAATGTCTAACTTTAATATCCAATAACGCGTCACAAAAGGCGAGCGCATTCTAAACGTCTCCACAGATCCATTCAATGTTATAATCCCATTATTATCTTTTGTCCGCTTGTGACGATGACCACACTTAAATGTGACAACACTTTCTTTATATACGATTCAATGGGCGCCGTTTTTATTTTGATATTTCAATGAAATTGACAATTTTATTTTGACATCTTTTAAATTATCAGTCACAACAATTTTAAACTTAACAATCATTTTCCATTTGAGGCCATATAAGAAATGTATTCAGATGTTTTTGAAAAATCGTTCTTCCGATTAGTTATTTTAGTAAACACCTACATTTAATAGTTGATGGTGGTGACATTATCTTTTCTAATTTCTGCCACGACGATTCTTCTCAACGGAGACCAGTCAATTGAGTGAGGAAGATGTGGGCTCTTTATTCCCTCACTTTCATAACGATACATTCCGGACAAACGGCAATCGAAACGAAGGGTTCGACGACGCGGGATCAACGACGTTTACGTGCTTTCCAAGGCAAGCGAAGAAAAACACTGATAACATCCAAACCGATTATGTTTTAATTTTAAGCATAGGACCTCGGAGCTCTGTATCCTTATACTGCCGAGGAGGACACAGAAATGTCGGCTTCTTATTGCCAGTTTTTCTTTCACTGGTTCAGTAAACAATAGCAAAGTTTATATTCTATCAGTATTAAATATCAACTACTTTTTAATATTGTAGTATATTTAGCAGAATATAAATATAAAAAAATGAAAGCAAATTTGAAAAAATCTCTCATCAATGACTCGTTTTGACAGTAAGATCATATAACTTTACTACGCACACAATAAGAATGTTGCAATTTCACACGCCGCCCACTCGACAGACACTTCTAGCGGACACTGGCCCACAATGGCCCATTGTGGTCAATGACAAACAATGCCCGAGACGGCTGTTACAAAGATGACGATGTCAATGACTCGACAGACAGGCGAGTTGCTTCGCTCACCTGCCCGATAACAGTTTGATGTTCTTTTGATAAAATTATTGAAACGAAACGTCAATAAATTAATGTCACTCATGACAACGTGAACGCTTTGACGAAACTACTGCTCTTGTATTTTTTTTCTATCATTTATATTATGGTTATAAAATATCTCGAATATTCATATTGAAAATCATGCAACTGTTTTAATATTAGATTTAAAACTTTTATACTTATTTCTGAATAGAAAAGGATATAGGTAAGCGAAATATCATACAGGTGGCACTTCTCAACACGTGAATCGCGTTCTCTCATCGATCTATCTGGTGCTGTCAGATCATCAGAGTAATCTTGTCTATCTTGTGCAAGTAACGTAAAAAACAATTATTTTTATATATTTTTTTAATTAAATTACTCGAAGCTATTGGAAAAATCGTTACAATATCATCATATTACTGTGTTCTTTAAAAGTGTGTTTATCGTTAGTACGTCACTCTTGATACTATACCTACAATGCGTGAAATTGTGCCTGTAGTCAAATTGGTTTACTTTTTCAAGTTATATTGCGAAAACAACAGTTCGTTCACACCACAAGTATGACGCGCTAGTCGACTAGTGAGCGTTTATCTCTACACTAGCGTGTTTTGTTCCCGCTGGCCGTTGTCCGACATCGCTGACACTCCGAACAGTTCGCTAATTGACATCTGAAGACATCTGACCAGGGCAGTACTCTGTAGAGATTTGTATTTAATTGTTTTTCCATAATACGGTATTCCAGTCTGAATAAAGTATTAATAGAATTAGTACAAAATTATATAATATTGATTTATACATTCAATGCACATTGTTAAATAATTTAGATTAATCTGTCCTATATGTCCTATTTTTTAAATATTTTCGAAACTTCCTAAGTGAATTGATTGATACGTTTTTTTCTGAAAAAAACGTCTTTATAATTCTTCTTCGTCAATAAAATAGTTTCAATTTAAAACTTCCGGTAAAATTTCTGTTCTGCAATTTTTTTTTAAATTAAAATCATAATAATAATATCCTGGGACATTCACACACGGCCATCTGATCCCAAATAAAGCTTTTAAAGAGCTTGAGCTATGGAAACCAGACAACTGATATACTACATATACTACTTTTCTTTTGTAAATACATACTTATATAGATAATTACACCCAGACTCAGGACAAACAGACATGTTCATGCACACGAATGTCTGTCCTGGGTGGGAATCGAACCTACAACCTTTGGCGTGAAAGGCAAGTATCTACCAACCATGCCAACCGGCTCGTCTAATATGGATATTTCATCCAAATCAATCACAAATCAATATATTTGTATAAACATTAAAACTATAGAGACGTTTTTAAAATATACGTCTATTTAACTAGTTTTAATCGACCCAGAGGCCAAAACAATACCAAGTTATAACTTTTCAAAAAAAGACAAAACAATAAGATTTAAAAAATACATATCCGTTAAACATTCCGTATGCATCAACGGAAACAACCATCACAACAAACAACCCCTTAATCTATTACCCATATAAGATTTCAAATCTAAACCATAAACAAATTTTTTGTTGTGTGCGATTATTTAATTTAAAAATGCACAAAAACATCACTAGTTCGTGATATAAACGTGTGTGACGTGTTGTTTCCCGTTGTTCAACGATCGATTCTCAGCCAATGTCCCGAATATCGGGTTACAGTTCAATACTTCGTGCATTGCCATGTTTTTGTTTGTTTATTTTGTATTGCTTAGGATTACTTATTGATGAATTGATAAAAAAAATGTGATGAGAACGAAATTGCTCAAGGGTTTAAAGATTTTTTAATATAGAATACTCCATCGTAGTACAGATAACTGTACTACGATGGAGTAGTAATTTCAAACTTAAGATTGGTAATAGAGTGATATAATTAAAAATTAGTTTCCGCTCGCGACTTGGCCCTGGTGTGGGGGGGTATGTGTGAGATAACCTCTGACCTTTTTAGTACATCTAACACCGTGCTTGCAAACATTTCATAATGATTGATTTGTTAAGACTTGACATAACAAACAAACTCACCGAGGCATTTATAACATTAGAATGATTGAACACGACAGTATATATAAGCGAAAGCCAGGTTTTGATGTAGAATCAACTAAAAAAATTACGTTTTTATTTGTGGATCTAAGCGAACGACAACCAACAACAGTAGTTTAGATACCTCACTGAGATTTTCTATGATGCTGAAAGTAAGAAATTATAGTGTAAAGTAACCTTTGCTGTTATACATTTTATATGTATTGATAGTAGAACTTGGGTCACCAGTTCTCCTTCCGTCAGACAACAATACATTGTACTTTAGAGCTATTACAATGAACGAAGAAGACCACTTACCGTCCGTCTTCGAAAAATAAAAAATAATCATTTATCTACATTTAGTCACAGTCTGCGTGATATAGGTTTCCGAGACCTTTATTTAACTCATATAAAAATAACATTTATTTACTTTAACAATAGCATTATATACTTTCTTTTGCCGGTTCTTCTCAGGGCTGGGTGTTTCTTTTCTGAACCGGTGGTAGTTTTTAATTTGACAATAAGCAAGTGTAATGCTTCAATGTTGAATAAATCGTTTTGATTTTGATTGACTATTTATTAAACCAAAATATAATTAAGTAAAAGTCGTAAAGTATGTAATAATGAATATCGTTACATTTTACAGTAATCATGTTATAAAGGTTAGTCAACTAAATAATTTATGTTCTAACTGCTTTGTAATATGAAAATTAGTTTTAGTAATATTTTGATTATTTTCATGTGCTACGACATATTTCTTTGAAGTACCGCTACATCTATTAAAACCGTTCTTATTCTGCAAAAAATCTTTGCGAGCTCTTTATAATCTTGGATCAAAGTGAAATCATCTCATGTCGTATATACGCTTTGACACGTATATACGACTTACCGAGGAGACCAGGACCCCCTCGAAAAAGTCGAGATGGCCCAGCGGTAAGAACACGTGAATCTTAACCGATGATCGTGGGTTCAAACCCGGGCAAGCACCACTGAGTTTTCATGTGCTTAATTTGTGATTATAATTCATCTCGTGCTTTACGGTGAAGGAAAACATCGTGAGGAAACCTGCATGTGTCTAATTTCACTGAAATTCTGCCACATGTGTATTCCACCAACCCGCATTGGAGCAGCGTGGTGGAATAAGCTCCAAACCTTCTCCTCAAAATGAGGAGAGGAGGCCTTTAGCCCAGCAGTGGGACATTCACAGGCTGTTTCGGTTTCGGTTTCGGTATAATCTTGGAAGCGAGATGTTTTTAGTATTTCGAATTCGAATTGTTTTGGGTATTTCTACAAAAGACGAAATTTATAATATATTTACAACAACATTATATAAATTAAGAATATAATATAGATAAGTTTTTGTGGAATCAGTGATAAAATCATAGCACAAACACGATAAATTAAAGATGAACAATGTCCATATCTTTTCTTTTCTTAACACTAAGTTTCCTATTTCGCAAAGCCTGTAAATCCTTACTGGTGCAAGATACTCATTACTATTGTAAAATTACAAAGGTTTTAACTGTGCCGATTAATAAACTTAAATTTTATATTAAAAATTATTATTAAATAAGATTATATATGACCATATATGACCTATGATGAAGAAGGTTAGGTGATGGTGTTAGTGTTGATTTTCATGCATAGGTATATATTTTCCAAGTCTGTTATAATTCCAAGTCCTGTAGAAAGGCATACACGAGAGCGAATGCACAGCGCATTGTCTTGAGGATTGGTCATGACCTTGTTTCGCATCCTAGGGGCTCCCGTAGCTTCTGGCGTCTGACCAAGTCTGTGCAAAACAATTTCTGCCAACCTTCGCTGCCACCGCTCAGAAATCCGGACGGATCGCTAGCTCACAGTCCGCAAGAGCAAGCTGATCTCCTGGCTAAACTCTTTGCCGACAATTCCGTCATCGATGTTTGTAGTGCACTGCCACCTACAATACCTTCATGTGGCCATACGATGCCTGACATTAAAATCAGGCAACGTGATGTGCGTGCGGAGCTCCAATCACTTGATGTACGGAAAGCTAGCGGCTTGGAGAAGAGCTAATGTGCAAGCGGTTCCCAAAAAAGGGGATCGGTCTGACCCGGCAAATCATCGGCCAATAGCTATCACCTCAGTACTTTGTAAGGTGATGGAACGGATTTTAAACAACCAACTGATCCATTACCTAGAAGATCACTGTTTCGACCAAAACGGTCCACAGGTGATCTTCTAGCGTATGTAACACACCTCTGGGGTGAAGCTATCGACAAGCATGGAGAATCGTTGGCTGTAAGCCTCGATATCTCCAAGGCTTTCGACAGGATCTGGCACAGAAATCTTCTCTCCAAGCTGCCGGCATATGGTCTGCCTACTCAGTTATGCACCTGGATTGCCAGCTTCCTACACAAACGTAGCCTTCGTGTTTTAGTTGATGGTTGCGCTTCACAATTCTATGTAGTGAATGCTGGGGTCCCCCAGGGATCTGTGCTATCTCCCACACTCTTTCTTTTGCATATCAATGATATGCTCTCTCTTGGGAACATACATTGCTATGCAGACGATAGTACAGTTCATGGTGGATACCACGGACGCGCAGTGGCTGGGCGAGCGGAAATTGAGGAGAGGCGGAAGGATCTTGTCATTGAACTCGATAGGACGTTAGAGCTCATCACCAAATGGGGCTCTGATAATCTTGTTGAGTTTAATGCCAAGAAAACACAGGTATGCGCTCTCACGGCGAAAAAGTCAACATTTTTCCCTCTTCCCTCCCTCTGTGGTACTCCGCTGGTGATGCAAAGCAAAATCGCCATGCTGGGGGTTGACGTTCGCTGCGACCTTAGTCCAAGGGATTACATCGAGGCTGTTATAAAAACAGCTTCACGGAAACTCGGAGTTCTGACTGCACAAAACACAGGTACGGTCTTGCGTGGAATATTGCTCGCACCTTTGGGATGGCTCCGCTAAGTACCTACTTGAGGCCTTGGACCGGTTGCAGCGACGTGCCGTACGCATTATTGGCGACGTAAAGGTCACAAACACCCTTGAACCTTTACAATTGCGTCGTGAGATAGTAGCACTGAGCGACTGTATCACGGCGAGTGCTCTGAGGAATTATTCTCTCTAATTCCTGCTTCCCCCTTCCTTCTTAAGTCCACGCGAGCTGGTTCTCGATGTCACCGCCTAACTGTGACATCAATTCCATCGCGAACAAAGAAATTTGGCAACTCCTTTCTTTGTCGCACTTCCAAAAAATGGAATTCCTTACCAGCTCACGTGTTCCCCTCCTCTTACAACCCGGGTTCCTTCAAACGAGGCGTGAAGAGGCATCTTGTGGGCCGGCAAGGCGAAGGCGGCTAGTGCAGAACGTTTTTCCCGTCTGTACTGGCCGTCGTCGCGTTTGGACTCTACTACCACTTACCATCAGGTGGAGTAAAATCATTTGCCCTCCCGGCGAATATAAAAAATATATATATATATATATATATTTAATTATATTTTATTAACTATGTATTTAACTCTCGGAAAAGAGTAACTGACTTTCTTGTCAATTCTTTTCGGCAAAATATTTATTCCGATCCAGATGTCGTTTTACATTCTATATAATATAATTTTATGTTATACAATCAAATTAACGTAATTCAAATGCGCATGTACCTCGGAACCTATTTCGATAAATATATTTTTATTTGTTTTTATTTAATGTTGGTGACTTGTAGATGTAGATGGCTAGTTTCTGTTGAGAATAACTTCCGTGGCCGAAAGTCAGTAATCTAATCAAGCCATCATTTATAACGCTTTTTCAACCAGAATAAACAATGTTCAAGTTTTACAGGACGATCGATTGATTTGACATCTCGTCAATACAAACTGAACATGTATAATTATATTTTTCATAATTATTATTTGTTAAAACTAATTTAAAGTTGACACCTTAAATTATAATAGAAAATGTATTCTACATTATATTGTTATACTTATAAACCTACTTATTCGGGAGTAAATCTATACGCGTAGACTCGTAGCAGTCGTGTAGCGCGGCGTAGAAAGTGAAATGCACGTAGTACATAGTAGTGGTACAATGAGAATCCTTTGAAAGCATTAATTTTAATAATTAAATAATATACCGTTAAAACTACAAATTCAAGCAAAGTTGCCATAAGATCCAAAATATTTCCATAAAAGACTAAATAGTCAACTGCTGTCTGAGATGTGAGTAGAAATATGTAACATACACACACGTAAGCGTGACATATTTCTGGTTATGAACTAAATTGATTGTTGACATTTGGTTTTATGTTTAAATAACATATTACCAAGTTCTACGGCTCCCATATAAAGATATAACACCCTAAAAATCATAATAATGCAATTGATTGTATTACGTTAAACTCAATTTGTTTCAAATACATAAAGGACTGTGATTACATAACAAAAGAAAATATATTATATAATAAGAATTATTTTATAACAAACAAATTCCCAATTTCCATACAACAACATTCAACACAGCTGCTTATTACCGCGGCACGCCAACGGCGACACAATGCCGCCCCAACAGTCCGACACATCATTTACAACATTACAATACAATCATATACTTGAACACGACGCACGTCAAATAAAAACATTCGTGACGTTCGCATTGTGAACTACCCATTATGTAAATGGCTAAATATAATAATTTGGTCCGTGAGGGTGTGAACTAAGAACAAGTTTAGTAGAAATGTCATCATCCTTTAGTGTATTACACCAGTACATAAGAAAAACTTCGCTATGATTTGTATTTTTAGATATTGTTGAGTTGAACTAAAACGGTTGAAAAAGGTTAAGGGTTGGATATTATGCAATATCAATTTAATATTTTAATATTCAAATTTTATTATTAATTTAATATTCAAATAATAATAATAGAGCTCTACTGGGCACGTAATGTTCTACCGCTAAATAGCAATACTTAATAGGTTTTCCGGTTGGGAATGTGGTTGAGCCAGTGTAACTTCAGGCAAAAGGGACAAAATATCTCAGTCCCCAAGTGGCGCATTGGTGCTAAAAGAAATGGTTAATATTTCTTACAACATCCGTGTCTATGGGCGGTTACCATCAAGTGGCCCATCTGCCCGTCCACCTAACTATACGAATACAATTAAATAATTAAATACTCTTATTGTAAACCAATGAAACTTATCTATAGAAAATGGATCGGTGTACATCGGCCTCATCCCTGCTACGGAAGGGTTGGCTACTGTACTATCGAATTTGTAATTCGGGACGTGCACAGCTCGCCTGAGTATGTCTTCCTCTCCTTGTATATATGCTGGTGAATTCGGATGAACTACATTCTCAAAGTACCGTGCTGGCAGTTCTTCGAAGTTTTTCGGAGGTTTTCAATTCGAAGTCTTTATTGATGTCAATTGCACTTTGTGCATTCTGAAATGTGAGGATTCATAAATATTTTGTTAAAATGATAGGATTGAACGTTCGATGTAAATATTTTATTTCATACTTTATTTTGACACCGTTGTAATACTGAAAATGAGAAAAATTATTATAATTGTGGTTACTAGTTATTAAAATGTAGTGTACTAGTTATTGAAATGGAAATCATTACATATTTTTAGACAGTGGTCGTCGGTCGGTGCACCGAATAGTAAACACCGATTAAAGTGAAGTGTCTATTTAATTATTGTGTTTTATTTGGAATTCTTAACACAAAGAAATGAATTAAAAAATATTTTAAAACCAAACATTTCATCAAACAATTTCGTTTTACTTTTGGATATAAAAAATTCATTAGATGAATAAAAATAAAAATGTTATCAGATGAATGAAAATATTTCAGTTTGGTGCTATGAATTTTTCTATTTTCTTTCTAACATTATCAATAGCTTAAGATGTATATTATATAAGCAAGTTAGTGTGTATCGCGTGTGTGGTCGCTACGTACCATTTCTACGGTAAATATAATCTGTTGTAAATGTTGTTATGTGGACATGTTCCCGCAACCGAACACCTTGTCATAGTTTACGAGATCGAAGCGATAAAACACATGATTGACAATTTACTTGTACAAAGAAAACAAAACATTTGTTTACAATCGCCGACGATGACGATAATTGAATGATTTCACTTCATTTTGATCCCAGCTTCACCCGCGTTGATTTCAACATTAATTTCATTAAGCCTTGCAATTTTTTTTTCAGAATGAGTACGTTGAAGTAATTATTGTATAAATGTTACTTTCTGCTACAAATAAGCTGTAGTGATATTAATTATGATCACCTGGGTAAGTAGCTACTTAGATTTGCGATAAATGGTAAGTTTCTAAGTCAGTCAATATACTCCGTGAGGTTATTTTATGTTTTTCCTATTATATACTAGGAGACTAAACTCCACGGTTATAAGCCGCTGCTGAAAATGTCGACTGGACCAATACACTGCAGTAGTATTCAATCTATGTGATATCATGTCTATTTTTAATTAATATTTTTTGTTACAAATAAAATTTTGTGATTAAGTCACAAGTGTCTATTTATTTTTCTTATACAAAAATATATATTCGTTATCGATAGCGTTAAAAGAATATAAATAAAAAACAATACGCTATATATATATATATATATATATATATATATATATATTACAGTATTGATCTATATATATATATATATATATATATATATATATATATATAGATCAATACTGTAAAAATATTATTTATTATACTTAAACATTATCTTATTATTAATATTTCTATGATAGATAGTTTAACGTTGCGATAAATGCGTAAAAGTACCCACTTATGTACACATAACACAGTAGACGTGACAGCCACTAACCCTTCCCAATGTCATAACGTATAATCTTGTCATCCCAACATTTGCATGTACAAAAATATATATCTTATTAAAAGGAAATAAAGTCTAATCTATGGTCGATTATACAATAAAGAAATATTGAATTCAATTTTTACATTAAATTTGAATAGGAATATAAAATATGTATTGTAATGAGAGTTTTTTATTCAATTTTTGTTTCTTAAATAGTTTTTCTGTCAAAGGAGTACAAAACATGTTTTGAAACTTTTTACAACAATAGAACGTGACACGTTTTTTGTAACAAAATATTCTGTTGATAAGTGACAATCGTAGTTGGTCCAGTAAATAATAATCGTAGATCTAAAATGAATATCGAGAGATCGAATCAGGGCACCGTTAAGTTTTGTTATGCTTAGTTTTTGTATTTATAGGTAGGTAATAGGTAGGCGAATAGGTCTCTAATGGGTAGCATTGATACAATAACAGATGGTAAACATCTCGTACATCTCCAATGCGCCACCAACTCTAGTGACTAACATTATACGTTCCTTGTGCCAACTTTGTGTTACCATTGAAACAGAATACATCAAGGCTAGTAGATTATGATACTATATATTATATATATCACTTGTGTTCTATCACATCTACGACGTATGTTCATCATTCCCAAAATACGTTTTCACTTATATATAAATGTCATTTTATGTTATTTCGTTCTGTATTTTATTAATTTTCAAAACAAATAAATAATGAATAATTATTTTCATTACTATTCCTATCAAACTTTCATACATCCACTCTTTTACATCGCATCGTTCGTCACGTTAGTGTATAAGCGTTAAGGGAATTACAATAATATCGACTCGTAGACATGTACTAATGCGTGACGAAGGGCGCGTGACGGTTGCTGATTGCCAATCACGAGAATGATCGAGTTACCTTCACCCTAAGCTGCCCTAGCAAACCCGCCCTGACAAATTAAGCAAATTGCAAAGACAGCTAGCCGTTACTCGCGGCTTCGTCCACCTTTAGGTGGATATTGTGATGAGACAAATAAGTGTTTTATCAGAGATTGTTTCTTACTATCACAAATATATTATAGAAAAACTCTTCACCTGGTAGTGATGGCTGTGTAGCTTTTATATTATTTTCAGTTTCAGTTTTGCTTGCAACTACTACAAAAAAAAATACAAAATACCTTTTTGTTTTAAAACGATGTAAGCACTAAGCAGGTTGTGATTATGCTTCAACTTAACCGACCCAAGCGTCGAAGAGCGACGCCTCTTGAATATAAATTGACATCTCTCGTGGAGTCTCTGCTTACTCGGCAACGCCTCCTGGACGTACATTATAGAAAACACTGCTTATTGATATTTAGAAAAATCAAAGTCAAATAGTAAATAATTTTTTAGCAAATAATTTACACAATCGATTAAAGTCTTACCGCTGATAACAGTTTCCGTATTTTTTTAAATTATAAACGGCTACCGTAGACTACTGATGGTTTTGAAAATTAACCTCTGTTTAATATAAATAATATTAATTCTATAAAAAGGACATTTTTAGTTGACTACATATATATAATAATGATATAACTGGGCAAGGCGAGTCTCAGAAAAGAACATCTCTTGAAGAAATATGGGATGTATGTACTCGTACTCATCGTTGCGTACTTATAAGCAGATGATGCTCAACAAAATAAGCTTTAATGGTTTATATTTAAAGAAATAATTTCATAAAACATTCCATGTTTTATGGTGCAAGATGCATATTAATAATGAATGTTCCTAAAATTGCAGAGATATCAAACAACTTATTATAAATCGATCAAAACTATTGGTCGACAAAATACAATATTTTTTCAATAGCTCCAGGCGGTATAAGCGACAAAGACTTACCCATGTCGTTTTCCAGCTCTCTTCGAGAGGTTTCAGGGGAGATCGAGGGCAGGAGTGGTGGGGGAGGGCGGGGGTGCACGGTTACGTGGAGGGCTCTCGAGGGCGCGAGCACTCTTTAGGAAATCGCAAATCGTCCGATGCGACAAGTGCGATGCGCTGGCGTTTGACGGAGCTAAGAAACTATTTGGTAATAGAACATGTCAGCCTTTTACATATTTTACGTTTTATATGTTAAGACATTATTGGCGCACAAGAGTAAGAAGCGTGTAGCATGTTTATAGATAATCATTCATTTGTTTTTTTTTAACTTTCACTTTAAATTTGTACCTCTGTTAGTTTGACTAATTTACACATCTCTTTTTTATATGTTTATTATATATACATATATATATTCTTAAACTTAACATATATAATTATATCCATTTCTTGGTCAAGATTACATCGTTATCGTAAATGATCTATTGTTATTTGTAAAGTGTATCAGTGTATTATTCGTAATATTAAAAAAATATATGTCCCTGTTAAAATTGTCTTCTTAGCTCGGGGTGCCGCCGACAGCGGGACGAGCCATTAGGTTGCGGATAGACGATTGTCCCGAGAGGCCTAGAGGCCGACACGCTCGCAAATTATCACATTGCCTTCCAGCCGGCTTTTTCCTTACCACTCACCATCGCACTTAACGCTAGTGTAAAGTCAATTAAAACGCCGGCTTTGCACAGATTGGTCTTTAGAATTTTGGCACCTTGACAAAAAAATTCTATTCTACGTAACAATTTGGCGCAGTCTCGTTTAATTGTTGCCCATAGATTCGATTCCCGCTAGTGGCAAATATTTATGCAGAGTTTTCAGATATCGGTTCTTGAGCTCACGTTGGCGATGGTTATCGTCGTCAATCTGATCTCTCATTGTGCATTTAGAGGCGTAGGTTAAATCATTACTTATATTATTAGCTAATAAAAAAAGTTTTTGTACAACGGCAAAATTTTGGAAAACGTGTAATATGTTACAATAATAATATTTACACAATGAATATTATTGTGTTGAGTGAAATATGCCTAAAAACTGAAGTAATACTGAAGTCTTTTAGCCTAACATTCCGCATAAAGTATTAAGAAAAATATTGCTTTCTATATAAGGTATGAACCGAGATGTCCAGCGGTTATAACGCTCAGATATTTAACGAAAAACGCGAGTTGAAATCTGACCTTGTACACTGAGTCTTTATGTACCTACACAATTTATGTTTACGAACAGATGATAAACAATTGTTAGTAAATCACACGTACCTACTATGACTCACTTGAGCGGAATAGGTAGATAGCTTCTTCTTAAGAGAAAAGGAGACCGATGCCGAAAAGTAAAACATTTACGAACTGCTATATTCTTCTAATAAAACCATCACGGTTTTGACAATATATACAGGAAAACCTTTATTGCAGACTAAGTTTTTACTAAATATTAAAACGAAATTTTACAATAAAAAGGGAACAAACTACTTCTTCTTGCTCATGGAAAATAAATATATTTATACAAGCTGTTTGTACAGTACAGGTGTTTATCGTGCTCTAAATACGTATAAAATGTGCGAAGCGCTCATTTATTAATACTGTATTTATTTTAAGTAGAACGCTTTATTCACACAGCATACGAAAGTATTTTTTCCAAAAATGAATTTAATAGTCTATAACCAAATACCATCACAAGTGAATTGTTCGTTTCGAATGTCTCTTACATTCACTTTATTGTTTATTTATTTACATTTTATTGTTTCATTCGCTTCTGACCGCCTTCGACAACAATGGCCGAAACAACAGATTGTGTCTCACCTACTTCCGCAATTACCCTTGACTCAGTACCGGTTCCAATACACGCTCCACATAATTCAAGGTCATAGAAATCTCATTTTTATGAAGTAAACAGTCACTCGCTTACTATTGTTAAATAAAATAAGACGATAAACACAAGAATATCTTCAGCAAAAATAATCTTTGAAGAACAATATTTGAAAAGGAGAGGTATGCCAGTTGAGCACAATTCCATAAAGGTCTGTGCGGTTGCAAACAAACATGAATCATTATTATTATTAATTAAGTTAAACGCGACATCAAAGGCAAAATATTTGTTCAATATTATAAGCATTACATATACTTATTATTAGAACTGGTGGTAGAGCTTTGTGCAAGCTCGTCTGGGTAGGTACCACCCACTCATCAGATATTCTACTGCAAAACAACAGTACTTAGTATTTTTGTGTTTCAACTTGAAGGATGAGTGAGCCAGTGTAATTACAGGCACATGGGACATAACATCTTAGTTCCCAAGGTTGGTGGCGCATTGGTGATGTAAGCGATGGTTAACATTTCTTACAATGCCAATGTCTATGGGCGTTGGTGACCACTTACCATCAGGTGGCCCATATGCTCGTCCGTCTTCCTATACAATAAAAAAAAAGAAATCTAAAATAAACTCTGAAAATTATTGCTTATCTCAACATTTAACTCCCATAGACTTCAATACTTAAATTTTAAGATTATACCATTTTTTTATCAGAAAAATATAAATTCACCTTTATGTATAATTCAACAACAAATCAATGAGCAGACACTATCAACAGCTGTCAAAACTGTCACCATGTGTCCCCTTCCACGAATACACAGTGAAATATCAAATGGAAGCGGTTGTTGTTGAAAAGGACACCTTTGTTTGACGAATATGCGGGTCGTGGGCGTGGGCGTTTTGTACTAATACGAGTATCGCAAAGGTAAAGAAGTTATGTGTTTACTTTTAATGCGCCAATCTCAGAACTTCCATTTATTGAGGGAAGTTCTGGGATATATAAGTTCTCGCTACCCGATAGTAGCGGAGCGTTATCTATAAACGTATGTATATATAACTTGCGTAAAATATGGAGCTAACTAAAGAAGTACTGCTGGAACTACCGAGAAAGGCAATTGTCTTCATCGCCATCATCTTCAACGCTATGTTACGAATAGCGTATTTCCCGAGTGCGTGGAAAGTCTCAGAAATCATCATGATTTACAATTCCGGCAAATTAATGACTGAAAAAACGTCCTATCGACCAATCAGTCTGTTGCCTATTCTATCCAAGGTACTGGAAAAGACAATACTTCGCAGAATTATGCCTAGACTCTTGGAACGCAAAGCGATACCAGATCACCAATTTGGGTTTAGAGAACGCTATGGCATAGTGGAACAAGCCCACAGAGTATGTGACGTCATAAGAAAGTCCTTAGGACAAAGAGAATATTGCTCGTCAGCGTTTTTGGATATTCAGCAAGCATTTGACAAGGTCTGGCACAAAGGCCTACTATGTAAGATCAAGCAGAATATATTCAAATCTTACCTCGAGGATCGCATATTTTATGTGAAAGAAGGTGACGCAACTTCTAAGTTCCAAGAGATTGATACCGGGGTGCCACAAGGATCTGTCCTGGGCCCCATGCTCTACACGTTGTACACTGCCGACCTACCGCTAACGCCAGGGATAACCACAGCTACATTCGCAGACGACACCGCAATATTAGTAAGTAATAAAAACCCAAAACTGGCATCAGAGAACTTGCAAAAGGGCCTTAACAAAGTAAACGAATGGCTCCAAAAATGGAAAATAAAGGCTAGTGCTACAAAATCAGTACAGGTGACATTCACCCTTAGAAAAGGAGACTGTTCACCTGTAAAGTTGGGTCAATATACTCTACCCAACAGTGATCATGTAAGATATCTTGGCTTACACATTGATCGTAGATTAACCTGGAGGCATCACATCAAATGTAAAAAACAGGAGCTTCAGCTAAAGTACAATAGCCTATACTAGATGCTAGGAAGGAACTCCAGACTCTCTTTGGACAACAAACTCCTTATATATAAAGTCATCCTAAAACCCATTTGGATATACGGTCTGCAACTATGGGGCAGCGCAAGCGATTCCAACATAAATATACTCCAACGCCAACAGAACAAGATCATAAGGACAATTGAAACACATAACAAAAAGTACCATGGTACATAACCAACAAGGAAGTTCACGAGCACCTTGAAATGAGAACAATCAAAGAAGAAATTCGCAAAAAGACCGGCAGTAGCTCTGGGCAGCAGATGAGTAGACGCTTCCAATGGGAAGCCACTCCGCATGACAGCATCACTGAACAAATTTGCTCAAAGCCTTGGGGCTGATTGCAAATACAAACAGAGAAAAAAAAAATATGGAGCACCACAAGTCCGTTTTGAGAAATATATAAATTTCGTGACATCTGCCTTGCCTTGTCTACCGTTTTTTGCGATGAAAATGATACAATCTAAGCCGGCCTTTCCTTGACAATTATTATCACATTAAATCTTGAGTAGACGTCAGGGGTGTATAACATGAATGGATTGAATGCCTTAAAAACATCGCCGAATTGAGAAATTCTTCAATTGTCATCGTCTATAGTTATATAAAATAAAATATTTTATAAATTTAGAGCGCAATTTGAAGAACATTTTGTGATAAACTTATTCAATTTCAATCTCTGTACAGTAAGTATTGTTTATATTATTTAAATGAATGCTTGCTTTTTAATAATTATTTTTAAGATTATTATATTATCAGGTATTATAAAATACAATTTGTTTCACTTAGCCTACACTTACTTTACTGATTCTTTTTACTTTTGTAAGAGATGTGCTATGTCTTATAAAAGAGACAAAGTGAGGCAAAGTGAGGCAAATATGAACTATACTTATATTTATGGACGACGGATAAAATACTATTATTGTACTAAAACGGCGTGATATGATTTAATTTACATTTGTTATATTGGTAAATTCATATAGGTATGTATGTTAAAAATCTAACAAGATACATGGCTCGACTTTGCTTGACTTGTTATTACATAATAAAAACTTTTCCAGCTACTAATTCTAAAAGTGTAGATTAGTTAATATATATATATATATATATACATTTCGCAGCATGTAATTATAAGATGCTCTTGTAAGGATCTCTCTGAGATCGAAGACAAACAATGTGACGGAGCGCCCACTTCGCTGATGGACGCACACAATATCTGCCTTTGTGACGAACCGGGGTGTCGTACACCGCCGTTCATGCTAACATACATAGCAACAGCACAATATTTTCGTCAATTTTTAATGTCTAAAAAATCAACAAAACGACTCACGACAATGACAGTAACGAATAGACGTCAAATGTATATGCTTAAAAAAAACTTGATATAATTGTAGTTGTTAATAAAAAACACTTTAATGGACACAGTTGGTTCAATATTTTTTTATATTTAATAAAATTTTGATATAACAGGAGTAGAAATTATATTTTTTTTATCATGTATAGTTAAAAATTACTGAGAGAAAGAGAGAAAGTTAAAGTCATTTTGTTAACACAACTGAGTGTTTTGTGTCATAAGTTTTAAAATAATTTAATCACGTAAAATGCCTTATTCGATTCGTAATAAAAATGAAAAAAATACTTTTTCATTTTATATTTAGTTAAAGACAATCTCGATGGGCAATCTTCTCATAATATCCCGACACGTCTATCCTTGCAATCGTCCAACAGTGTAAGATATACTTTTCCGATGTTTAGAAATAGAAGTATTGTCGTCTGATTGGAGTGGATCGCTCTCTGATGTTTTCATTTCGCATTTCCATATTATTTTGTTTGAGGCGTATTCTTTGTGGCGCTGCTCTCCGGCTAACGAAGAGCCCTACAAAGACCTTTGAAAATGAAAACCTTCGCTTTGAAAACCGCCATCATTACGTTGATGTATAATTTACTTTCTACTTCTTATTTCGTTTTCATTATGTAACGTTATTTTTTGAGATATTACGTTTGACAAAGTTTTTGTTTTATGTACGACGTTTCCCGACTCCGTTCGTATGAGCCTTTAGACTTGAGATACACAAACATCATGCATTTCAAGATACGCAAAAGCACATTTCGTCGTATAAAAAAATGTTATGGATGACACGTTATATTAAAAAAAAAACTATAGATACTTCGCTTAGATAAACGATCATAATATCTTTTTGATAATGATCTGCCTCATAGATGTTTTTGTGTAACTTTGTTCTTTTTCTCTTGAAGCGTTAAACTCTTCTATATAATCTATTTACATAACTACAAATTACATAAAGTATCAATACATCAGATACATTATTTGAACAAATTATGTAATATTATTTTTAGTTATTAATGATGTCTGACAATGTTTTATTCATAGTTTGCGTTGATGTCTTTTCTATGTAATTGGATGTAAGATTTATTATAATAAGTAATTATACTCGTTAAGCATATTATTTGTGTCTATTATGATTAAGAGAGTAGAGATAGCCTAGCGGTGAGTCATATACGTCACTCGTAAGCAAAGATTGCGAGTTCAAACCCAGGCAAGCGACTCTGAATTTTCATTTACCTTTTTTGTGTTTATAATTCATGTGTTAACTTATGAAAACAACACAATATAATTAAGATTATGTGTTGTCAGCATGGTTAGTATTTGAAATTATGTTATAATTAATTTATTGTAATTATAAACAGCTTATATATATTACATTGTCGTAAAAACGTGATTATGTCCATTAAGAAATTTTATGCAAACTTTACGAGACTACGAATTTACGAGAGTAATAATAATATAATTATTCTCTATGAATTTAGTTGGTAAACCATTTAGGTAAATAAATAAATAATTAAAATCAGTGCTGCTGCTAAGCTTAAGATTCTTAAATGTTTAATCACTACATTAACTTCCTAATACCAATATTAACACAAATACCTTCTTAATTCATTTAAAAATCGGAGTTTATATCAATTTGTTTCATGAAGTATATTATGTCGAGAGATAAATTGTGATTAAAGTAGATTCCCCGGGGTAGGTTAGCTACAACATAATACTCTGGCACATTTATCACCTTATTCTAAAATGGTCACTTTTATAATAATAAAAAATATATTAACTTGTTTTGAAAGCACAGTGTTGTTGGTCTATTAAGTCTTGGACGCTCCCAAATATAAATATAAAAGTACATTACAGCATGAAATACCCTACAGCTGGACAAGCGCCTCCTTTCTTTTCAAGCAAAATATTCCACCATCCAGCACGAGGTGAATTTTAAACACAAATTAAGAACATGTAAGCCAAGTGTTGTTACGCGTATCTGATCTAAGACTTTCGTTTAAGGTCCACTCACTCATCTCACCTCTTAATGATGTAATATCTCCATTTTTTTAAAATCTAATTAAAAAACGAAAGGCATGTGGATGTATGTCATATCTCATTACAACGCTTGTGAGTAGTAAATATATAATATACGCTCTTAAAACGGGGTTATGTAACAAAGGTAATTGACGATGAAAAGACACGCTCTACTGTGTGCGATAAAACATTTTGGGACAATGTATGATTATGATTATGTACGATTTTACAATAAACCCCATAAAAGTTAAAAAAACACAATTGTAAAATTCAAAAAAATCGTTAACTAATATTTGTGTGTTAAACGATAAATAACAAAACTTTATAAATTTTCAGAGTAAGAAAGTCATGAATTTTGCAAAAAAACAATAATAAATTATAACTTATGGTAATGTTAACGGTAGTTTTATTATATGTACACAAAGGTCAAAATAATTTATTTAATTGCAATCTTTATTGAACAAAATTAATCAATTAGCCTAACCCAGAATGGGTGTCATTGTGTCGAGATTAAGAATAATATACTTAAATATTCAGCATCATCAACAAAGTAATTAATTGATGTGTTTAAAATCAAACAAAATAGCATACGTGATATAATTTAACAGGAATTTCTGTTAAACAATAATCACCAATAAAAGATAGATAACATGAAAGAATGATAACATACATTTATCATTATTAAATTATATTAGTATTACAAAGATTATATAAGTACATAATTACTAAATACACAACGTTGAATTAAATGATATACATGATAGATGACAGGTTACACTGACTTCTTATATTAAGACTAATATAAATAAAGATTATTAATAGAAATATAAAAAACGATGTGCTTACCATTACCTAATATCGATAAAAATCCTGTATTTAAGTTTAATCCGTAGGGGATGACATTCCATCGTATAAGTATATTATACGTGAGACGTGTGTGGATGTGACAATGACATTATACTCAGTGATGCGAAAACTTTCCATCCTCAGGAGTTGATTTATTATGCATGTACTCGTAGGCGTCGAGGCACAATCACTCGAAGGCGAAATGGAATAACTTCTCCTGATTTCCTTATTCAAATTCACAGATAGGTATTTTCGTAAGAAACGTTACTTATAACTTTTCAGAATATTTTCTAGATTTATTTTCTGAGTGAATATGTAACTATTATATGATGTATTTCCATGTGATGTGTTTCCGCTCAGGTAGTTGGCAATTTATGTATTTGCGATTGATTTTTATTCTTCAAAATGTCAACAATAATTTAACATTATTATTAACAAAGAAATTCACACTAATGTCTTCAAAATTTCATTGATTTTATATCATGTCCACCGATCAACGATGTGGTCGAGATTTAATTCGGGTCTGCTCCACGAGACATTAGCAAAATAATCAGTCAGCCATTTGATTTCAATTCCTAACACTTCGTTTTATTTTGCTACATTTACATTAACTGTAAACATTCTCTATATCATTTGATTGAAAACAATTATTTCATTAGCTTAATAAAGAATAATCATCAATAATGTAAAGCTTAGCCGATGCCAAAAAATCTGACCATATATAAAGCTCAAACGCATACAACCCGCACACGAGCGTCGCGTTGCGCCCGTCATAGGCTGTATTCAGTTTGACACAATACACATAATACAATAATACGAGAGTGTTTTGTGAACCCAACCGTTAACTTTTAAAGAAAACTATCACCTACGTAATTTACATAATGGTTGAAACCACCCACCGTCCCTCGCAATAAAGGATATTGCACCTCCGGCTACACAGAACTACTCCCACTATAATATCATTGTTTTGAGATGATGATGAGGGAAGGCGGGGGAGTGTGGCGGTGTGGGGGGCGGAGGGGAGTCATTAGCGGGAGGACATCGTTACTGGGCGGAACTGCGTCGTTACCTAGAGACAAAGCTTCTAGCCATGTGCCAGGCCATTTTTGAGCTGCGTAGCTCAGGAGCTAGCCGGAAAAATACACATGATATACTTTTTTTGCTTCATATTCAAGCTTTTTACTTAGAAGTATCTCTCACAAATCTTAACAACAACAGATGTAAGTGACAGGTGACAGCGTGGTAGTAGGCTCGTCGTGTAACAAATGTAAAGTATATAAGCCTAGTCAATTGTACCATCGTAGTCGCCGTTAAAATTAACGTTTTATTCAGTAGATCAATAGAACATATATAAATTATTTTAAAGCAAAATTACACAAATGGTTGAATATATGCTGTGAAAAACACAGCCGTCTCCCAGCCTATCCCCGTTATGTACGTCGCCTCGCGAATTCATCTCGTTCGTTAGCAAATGCATTCCGTAATGAGCGTTTTGTGCGCAAATGTAAAAATATATAAAATGCACTATCAAGTAATGTCTTCGTGCGTCAAGCGAGAGCGTCTCCTTCGCTTTTAGCGATTTCATACATTGCGAAAAAAGTCATTATCAAAACTGAGACAACTGTAAAAGCTTAGTGACATTGCTCGATCTATTTCATTTTAGTTAATGAAATATTTTGCAACATATCTAGAAAAATTAGTATCTAAATAATTCCATACAAGAGTTAATTATGCAATTACATACCAACTAAAACCATATATTGTAATTTAAGGTGATCAAGTCATTTTACTATTAAGACTATTATTAAGATACTTTATTAGAGATATATACTGTCATCTGTTATTTGATGATGAGGCTAATTGGCTTAAAAAATGTTCTTCTACTGCAACATCAAAGCAGTAATTTTCAAAATATTCTGCATTTACAAACCAATATTCTGATTAAATTAAAAAAAATATGTACGAAGTTCTAAAATGCAGAAAATGAAAATATTCGCAAGCGAATAATACCCGGCAGGCCCCACATCTTCATAATGAGCGCCGTAATCAGGGATCTGTCCTACAAGTATGTATGCGTTAGGTATATGTACCTAAGTTGTTATGTACACGAGTGCTCTCAGACCACGTGTATTGTCCCCGCAGTGTCTATATGATACTCCTAATTGGTGGTAAATTAAGAGAATGCGGATTATGTAAGGGTTCTTTTTTTTATTTTTTGACAAACAATATTTTTACATAGTCAAAGAAATGGTTTGCATCTAATTATTTGTTGTACATACATAATATGAAAGATAAGCTTAAAAAAGTTCTATTATACTTTAGATGAGCTGCATTTGTCTGTAAAACTCAATTCACAAAAATTTAGAATGTGGAAGTGGTGTTTTAATTTTCTTCTGGAACCTTCTTATGGAAACCAACATTTTCCAATAGAAAAGTTTTGCATTTACTTGTATCCTCGTGAATTTCTTCTAGATATAGATGAAAATAGATAAAAATTTGATACAATTTTCAAAAAGGCGTACTTAGCACGTCATCTAATTGATTTTGCTTTATCTGCCTTATCTTCTTTATTTTTAAGACATTTCGCGTAACAAAGAGTTTATAAGAAATTAGTTCCAAAACAGTTAACGTCGTGCTCGATGACAAATGAGTTTTCGTTTTTTGGTGTTTGATGATGAAGCAATCAAACATAATGCCTGATGATAGGCATCTTCACTCGTAAACGCTGGCTCGCCCACCATTGAAATTGGAACACAAAAATACAAAGTAGTCCAGTTTGGCGGTAAAATAATTTATAAATGGTTTTGCCCATTTAATCGGACCTGCACAAAGCCCTACCACCGGTAAGTGACATGGGTCGTTCATTAGCCGGGTGCGCTTGACGGAGTTCAATTTGTGTATGTTCCTGTTTCAGTTTGGTTCTTCATTGACATATCGGTATTGTCAGTTGTGCGCTGCTTCGTAGTAATACAAAAAAAAGTAGAAACTGACATTAAAACATATTCAAAATAGCTACAGTTGTAGTGTTAACCGACATCCAGTCAATGCACAGCTGTAACTGTAAAACGTAATATGTACAATGTACATGTGTTTGTAATAAGTGCAATTATTCATTAATATTATAATTTATACTGGAATTTCTCCTCATAAAATAAGTACTGCAAAATTCAAATCATAAAGACATCGGAAGTGATCGCGACCACTAGAAATAACTAGATAACTTATATCAGTACTTATGCAAATAGTATCAATAAAATATGATACTCAATTTTAAACACACGAATAACACAGAACGCGCGCTTTCTGTCTGTGTTTAGTTTACATCTGTGCGCTACTACTTCTTACGTGTGCCTCTACATAGGGCTTGTCTAACATTGATAGTGCTTCGACAAGTACTTCAAATTTATTGAAGTGCAATTTACATATAACAAACACAGGTTTAAAGTCGTTAAAAGGGGATGGTTTTGAATTATATTTACAGCATCAGTAAGTGCGTATACCTCGCCTTTAAAACTTTTATCTTACTACGAAATAAAAGGAATGAATAGTTTTTTTTAATTGTAAATATAAATGTTCGTCGAAAACTAGGAAGTAACACTTAGTTAAATGCTAATGGGCAAGGGCCTCCATTTTTCTCGAGGATGTCTGGTGCTTATTGCACCACTCTGTTTCAGTGCAAATTGATGCATGCACATGTGGCGAAATTACATCAACACACGCAGGCTTTTTCAAGATATTTTCCTTAATTTCAGATGGCTAAGAATTTTAATTTTTATAAAGAGTATTCTTTAACAAGTATTCTTTAACAAGATGTAAGCATCCAGGATGTGAACCACAAGGATATTGAAGAATCAAGATAGATTAATTTTGACGGTAGTTCAAAAATCAATTTCATCTTAAATTTGCAGGAAGGAAGACGAACAAATGTGACATCTAAGTTGTAACAAATGCTTCTGTAATTAATATAAATACTATATAAATACATCAATGTAAAGTGTTGCTGTTAAGCGGTAGTAAGTGTTGATTATGTGTACTCAGACCGGCTCGTACAAAAAACTACATACAGTAGTACAGTAACAGCCTCTTAATGTCCCACTGCTGGGCTAAGACCTCCTCTCCCTTTTGAGGAGAAGGTGTGGAGCTTATTCTACCACGCTGCTCCAGTGCGGGTTGGTAGAATACACATGTGGCAGAATTTCAATGAAATTAGACACATGCAGGTTTTTTCATGATGTTTTCCTTCACCGTCAAGCACGAGATGAATTATTATAAACACAAATTAAGCACATGAAAATTCAGTGGTGCTTACCCGGGTTTGAACCCACGATCATCGGTTAAGATTCACGTGTTCTAACCACTAGGCCCACTCGTCTTTTTAAAAACTACATATAACCGTTTATTATATATGTATATAAGCAGCCATAAATCTTCTACGGCAGAGCTATGAAACTGTATTTTGTAAGTGTAAGCTATATAAAGCAAAAAGTAGTACTCGTGTAGAAAACTATATTGCCTCAAAACATAAGTAAGAAAGATATAATACAGTAAATATGCCAACTGTTCTTTGTCGACAGTTCTCTGTTAAGATTTTTTTTCCACAAATGATAATTCAATATGAAAAATTGCTAAACCTCTAATAAAGCATTGTTCGGTAAACGAGGCTCCTTTGAATAAGTTTAAAATGAAATTGGTCGGAGGGAAAGAAATTATGCACGATTCACAAACGCCAGAGGGCACTGGAGGCGAGGGAATAACTTGCTTAGTATGTTCTTTATGCAAAAGGGGCATAAATAGAAAATGAAATGCAGGGAAGTGACTTTTATGAATCAAATAGGATTTTCATTGCGAGTTATTTACATATTTTTATATTTAGCTGTTTCTAAGAAGAAACAGTGGACGAAGGTACGGACGAACCGTATGGTTAACGGTCGTATTGTGTCACATTTACTGCTAGTTGGATAGAGATTGGTCCACGTGTAACTCTACCGAAGTAGTTTAACCATTTGTAAAAGGTTTTATCGTACATAATGTAACCTGTGATTGTAAATCACTGTTTTTTAACAAAATTCGACCAATTTTTTGTTAATCATCTAATTAATGAACATTTCTATCTATATTTTAATATATCCCTTTTATAATAAAGACAAAAATAAATATATTATGCTAGTTTTCACCCACGGATCCACCCGCGTTTAATGGGGAGGTATAAGGTACAAAAATAACCCATGTCCGTCCTTAAGGTTCAAGCTTGCTTCATACCAAATTTAATTTAAAAAAAATAGTTTCATTGGTTTAACCGTGAAAGTCTAACAGACCGACAGAGTTACTTTTGCATTTATAATATTAAGTATAAATTAAAAATACTATAAAATGAATGCTTGAGTTTTTTCGTATTTTCAAAGCAGTTGTGCAGCTCATGCAGCATGAGCTATACATATAAACGTGTCTTGCTCTCAATCGTCATTTTTAGAATACATAGTTTAATACCGGTGTAGGAATTGCAGATGATCAAAGGTGCCACAATCGGTTTAGTTAGCCAAGGCATACTCTGAGTTAAATGATATTATATATTATGAATGCAGCAATTTACTAATTCATTTGTACAAAATCAAAAACGTTTGAATTATAAAAAACATATTATTTAAACAAAGCCGTATGTTATCTAGGGTAATTAGAGGCTGTGAAAATAGATTGACTTAGTATCGAATGTCCTCACTAGCTTGTTGATATGATTGATACACAATCTGGTCTTCCTTCATAAGCTATTCAATGGTAGCGTTGACTGCAAAGAATTAATTTCATTTCTAACTGTTCATACTCCGTCTCGTTTGCCCCGACTTAGTGCCTACAACTACTTTCAAATATCCACATTTAAAACCAACCTCGGACACAATTCAGATATACCTCGAATATGTAGACAATACAACGATCTCGCAAAAAGCAATAACTTGGATATTGCCGATTATCGAAGTAAATTAAAAAAAAATCTCAGGCAATATTTCAAATAAAGTTCATTCATTCATTCTATTTGTAGTTTTAGTATTTTTTCTCTATTACTTTTTTTTGGCTTCTCAAATTTTATACCTAAATTTTAGTCATTCGACATATGAAGTTTTGTTTTTTGTTTAAGTTCTTTAAGTCGTATCATTTTAAATTTGTAAAGTTCTTCATTTTAAATTTTACTGTTTATATTAGCTGTTACTTAGTTGTATGTGATGGATGCTGTGGGTTCCTGTAACTGAGGGAGCACAGACGACTTACGATTCGCATAATGTATAACTTGTCATGTGTATTCCTTGTTGGAGATCCTGTTAAAATAAAAAAATTAAAAAAAAACATATAAATGCATCCCAGCGAAAAAGAGACCTCATAAGCTTAAAAAATTTACAGTTATACAATAGCGATTATTGCCAAATATAGTAGCTGGTAGTTATCGACATTGTATTTTTTCAAATTTAGGCATCAAAAATTTAGGCTTAAAGCGTATTGTCTTCATTAATCATAATTTATAAATAATAATACTTATTTGACAATCTGAACTTCAAATTATTTCACATGGTTTTGGTGATTGTGATCAGTGATTACTGAATAAATATAAAAACTTTAATTTTATTTTTGAAACTATTGTGCCAAACGTTTTCAAGTAAGACATTTACTTTTATACTTTGATTTATCATCTATCGTATCTATTATTCTATATCTATCATCTAAGTATTACTGTAAATAATAAATGTATAGCTTGAATGTAACAGACTTAAAAATAAAATAGATGCGTAGGGGTATCCCTTTATGTGTCTAGCTATGTGCAAGACATAAAAACAAGACTAACAAACAAACTCACTTGTACATTAATATGGTTCATTTAAGTTTTTATTTTATTTACTTCTAAATCAAACTTACATTTTTAAAAATTATTTCCCTAAAACAAATCATCCCCGTGCGTAACTCCAGCAGCCGTGGGGCACATTTTCATCAGGGCTCTTGATTGGATAATTCGTGGTGGGGTCGGGACAAAATGGCGACGTAGTTATCGAATTATACTCGAACAAGGAGCCCTAATACTGTAAGTGGCAGGACGGACAGGGCTGGCCGCAGCCTGCTTCTTGCTAGGTGACATATTCTAATTCATTTCGTTATTTCTTTTTCCATTATCTAACTGATAGATACCTAATATATTTTTGACAAGTTATAATCAAATCACGCTTATTGCCTGTGTATTTTCTCGAATAATCAAATAAATTATCACGAAAAATATTTTTTCTTTTTATTTACCGTTGACTTAATTTGGGCTTTACGGTGAAGGAAAACATCGTGAGGAAACCTGCATGTGTCTAATTTCACTTATATTCTGCCACATGTGTATTCCACCAACCCGCTTTGGAGCAGCGTGGTGAAAAAATCTCCAAACCTTCTCCTCGAAACGGGAAAGGAGGCCTTTAGCCCAACATTGGGCATGTGGGACATTCATAGGCTGTTGTTTGTTACGGTTACGGACTTCAATTTTATTTTAAGACGATTATGTCAAATATTGCCTCCGGTGCCTGCCTAGCCGCCTAGTCTGATTTATCTATACCAAAAATTCTTTTTTTTTCAGCACCGTTGGTAAAAGCCTTAAAATTTTTCATAAACCATCACGTTTAAGTAATTATGCAACTACACTAACAAACATCCTACCCTTATACTTCTTGCATAGATTGTTTTTGTTTTCCTTATAATAAAAAGAAGTGTCTCTGGGTGTTAATAGTATACACAAATAATACTACTTTTAAAATAAATAATAATAATAAAAATAATATTAAAACAATACATGTCTCGAAGCGGTACCCCTGGGAGAAGATATTGCGAAGATCGGAAGCAATTTTCACTACCGACAGCCCTGTCAAACTCTTATAAAGCTTTTTTCAGTCTTATTACAATCCAATAAGATATGTTTTTGTTTAAATTTAAACATTATTTTTGTAACTGGAAAAGTTCGAATATTGCGTTGCGAGATTGCGTAGATAATTTGATGGGAGAGGAAAAAATCCAAAACTAATGTGATTCCTCTAATTACGTTGAGCCTAAACGTATTTACAGGAATAAAGATTCTTACTGAATTACTGTTGAAGCATTGAAAGCTCCCGCTGTTAAGACTCTTCTTAAGTGTATTTAATATATTAAATAAGTTTTCCATTATAGATTATTTATTATTTTTGAAAAAAAAATATATTAGCTATCTAAATTAGAGAGATCAATCCCGGGTACACCTACACCCCGCATACCACATAAAGGAATTAAATAAAGAGATAATTGTTTCTATCATTGAAAACAATTATATATTCAAGAAAACTATGTCTCTTATATACAGTAGAAGACGCAGATATCCGAGCAATTTACACGAGTATATAAGAACTATATTTTCTCCACTTACGAAGACAAATAATACAGCCTGAACGCTTATGTATTGTTAACCAGCGCGGTACATAAATAGTGCCCGCGAATGCTTCGCCCCTCCAGCAATACGTACCGACAGAATAAAAATGATTACATACAAATGAACTAATATTCTGATTTTGTCTACACGTTCAGCAAAATTTATATATTTTATAAAATGTATATTATAAAATAAATTTAAAAATTTATGAAATATATTATTTTCTTTTATTGTAATAATTTTTTTAGTATGTTGAAAAAAAAACAAATTTACATTTCATATTGTAGAATTATACCGTGATTGAAGTATACAGTCATATTTTAAAAAGTAATTAAAGTAAAGGTGTTTTAAAATATTCCTGCTCTCCAGTGACAGAGGCATTCGTCAATTGGAGGTATTATAGCTTTTCGACAGTATAATAGCCACAAAGCTCTAGAGCATACCCATTCAGAACAACCTTTACTTTATGTAAGAAAAAGTCATTAACAATATTTTAAGAACGACTTATCATCGCGCCGCCTAGACATTTTTATATTAATAATAAAAGTGCAATATTTGATGTTCGCTCAATATTTCTCGCATGTCGTAATATTTGCACGTACGAGTTTACAGCGCCAACAGCGCGTTAAGAAAGCTATCACACGAGCGAGATGAGCGATAGGTACTTCAGAGATCTCGTTACACTCGCAGCGCTCGCAGCTCAAATAGACTTCTGGATAGCTTCTGCATTTTGCAGCCACGAGTTTCGAAAGTAATCTCACTATTGATATCGTAACTTCCATTAACCCGACTCTTTTGTCTCAACTATGAGCTACACCTTCCACGACATATAAATAATATACTCACTCTGTACCAATACGTCATTCATTCGTCTATTCACACAACGATTTCAATTCTTATTTATTTATTTAGTGTAAAACATAATGTTACTTAATCGAGGTATGGCATGACATTCTTTATACTTTAAAAAAATGCATATCGTATTTGTTAAAGCTAATCTTGAAATCTTATATTTATGGTAAAAAAACTTTACTCCCTAAAATGTAGGTAATAGTTATTTCTATTTAACAAAAAAAAACGCCGAACCATTACTCTTTTGCTACGTGAAACGACACACCAAAATTAAACGGGCGTTAAAAAGAATATTGATTGATACATACTATTTAACTACTTTAAAATATATTTTTTATTTTTTAATAAGATAAATTCTGTGCTTTACTACAAAGTTCAGATGGTTCAGTAAATAAATAAGTAAACAAAGTCGCGGCCGGCGCTAGTGATGGATAATGATCTATGTAGACGAGCGTCGGATGTACTACCATTATGAGACGAAATGATCTCATTAAGAGAGCCCGCCCACTCATTGCGGCCGCCTTTATTTACCTCCACTTCTATATACAATGCTATGTATTTCTGCTGTCACGACTCTTATTTATTCAGAATGTATATAGGAGAGGTTTTAATGTGCCTATGTAGAGCAAATTTCAAAGGCTTAAAGTTATATTATGAATAATAATGGAACTCGGAATGCATATTATGCATATAAGATATTATAAACTACGAGTACCTTTGGGTTTATTTATGAGGTCGTAATAATTAAATTTAAAAACCCCATTAACGCGCAAATGTATATTCTTTGAGAAATGCCTCAGATTTGGTGATGATTTACGTAATGTTATTCAGAGCATCATTGCACCTGTAGCACCACTACCACAAACACAATTCAAGAACTGGAACGTTCAAAGATCCATCCATCCATCAATGTTTGCCCAAATTTTATTGATTGTGAACAATAGTCGATTTAGATTCCTCGACCGGATCGTGCTCTCTCGTATGAGCTATTAATATATATTATCTGCAATTTGAAATTTAAATGTGATGCAGAAGAATATTATAGTAAATCGCACTGATACATACGTTAATTAATAAAATGTTTGGCTGACGATTAAAACCTAACGGCAGCAAGCTGAAATAAGGTAAGAACATCGGCGTGCGCTTGATTAATATAACGCTTATATTACTTGTGTGTATGTATCTTGAATGCATGAGAATTATTTGATATATAAATTAATTACATATAATAACGAGTATTCGTCATTGTACACTTCTTAGATACAGCAAAACAGTCATAAGTATATAATAGTAACAACCTGTAAATGAACCTCTCGAGGAAATGTTCCAGAGCTTTTCAACCACGCTGTTCCAATGCGGGTCGGTGGAAAAGAAATATTACAACAAAGATATAAATCTGTAATCAAATCACAATACACTTTATTCGAGCTGACTCTTAAACAATAACAATATACAGTGAGTTATTTATGTTAATCTTTATTTAAGTAGGTAAATACATAAGTAACAATACCTCTTTTTTCTCCGTTTGTCAATCGATTTTCATTTTCTTCTATCCTTAATTTCACGATGTAAATACTGAAGGGATTACTATCAATAAAAAAAATTCAAATAAGAGGTGGAATATATATTCGAAACAAGCAGATTCGTAAATTTATGTTTTCTTCAAGTTTCGATAATGATTATGGTCCACAATCAATTCAGTCCGATAATGATTATGGTCCACAATCAATCCAAGTCAATTTCGACCACATTGCGAACACTTTTATTGATAATTTTATGTATTTTTTCTTTCTAAAAAAAGTGATAGTAGGTAGGTGCTGCGTTTCCTTGGACGTGTAATTAAGCCATTAAAATATAGGTTAAAAAAAATTACAATTGAAATAATTAAATTTCAACAATATGTAATATATACAAATGAGATTGAGGAGATCATACGACTGAATTGTATTTAATTACTAATAACTTATGACGAGATAGCCTAGCGGTTAGAACGCGTGAATCTTAACCGATGATCGTGGGTTCAAAAGAACAAGCACCGCTGAATTTTCATATGCTTAATTTGTGTTTCTTGTTCTTTCATATGCTTAATGTGTGTGATTCATCTCGTGCTTAACGGTGAAGTAAACCATCGTGAGGAAACCTGCATGTGTCTAATTTCGTTGAAATTATGTCACATGTGTCAATACACATGTGGCAGATGCGGGTTGGTAGAATTATTAATCCGCATTGGAGCAGCGTGGTGGAATAAGCTCCAAACCTTCTCCTTAAAAGGGAGAAGAGGCCTTAGCCCAGCAGTGGGACATTAACAGGCTGTTACTGTTACTGTACTTATTTTTTTTTCTAGACAAATTTATTACTCCAAAAAACATATAAACATAAATTTAATATTATTTAAAATTATATTTAAAACTTATTATATTTATTATATTTAACACTGAAATGTTAAATGTTTGAAATGTACAATACACGTTTACATTTGTGTTTATTGCACAACAAGAATAAATTGCAGAAAATGAAGATAACGGTCCCAATCTCTGTCCCAATCTCAATGACTACCTTTCACAGACCGTGGTGGCGTCACCAACAGCATATCAGTGGCAATTCTTGGCAACTTTACTAATTAGGGCACAAAATATTTTTCGACAGTGAAATATTATACATTTTCTAAATCGAATAAAAAAATAAATTTAATGCCGAAAGACAAGTTCGAATTGAATTAAGAAATAAATACATCATTATAAATAAAATCTAAGTGGTTAATTAATTACAAGGAGTTTTAAGAATTTCTCCTAGTAAATTCCTTAGATAGTTATTCGAGAAAACTTTAAATGTAAACAAGGATTTTATTAACAGAAACTATCATAATTCCACAAAATATTTTTCAAGAAGGAATGCTTCTTATTTTCTCTACTTGTAGATGTTTCAGGATGTACAAAATATATAGTCTTAAAAAAAATTGAACTGAAGCACATTGGTTTGCGGGTGATTTCATTAGTCAGTCAAGCCGTGAAAAAGAGTTTGATTAATATTGATTATGCCTTTGAAGTGACGTGAAGTGAAATCTAAGTGTTGCTGAAGTGGTTCTTCAGATTCACAAGTCACACTTTCATTTAGCTGAAAGTAAGTCCGATGAACAGATGAGACCTAGAAGTGTACAGTTACATCAGTCCAAGAACACAGACGAAGATAGTATCTGTCGTACGTCATAGATTGGCACATACCTGGTGACTTTAATTATAATTATAATATTATATTTCCCTATTTAAACTCGAGAAAAATATGAAGCGTTGTTCCTATATTTTAGAGTGATGTCTTTACATAGTCCCACTAGCCTATAAATATTTGAATACAAAAAACTTTTTTTGTATTTTGTATTTTTTCAGAACAATAAACGAAAAATAGATGACATTTTATACTCTAGCTGCACTAAAGCAGAACAACTTAAAACGGTAATCAGTCGGAGAATGGGCCCACCAAATTGTAAGTGGTCACCCCTGCCCATAGATATTGGCGCTGTAAGAAAATTTAACCATTATTTACTTAGCCAATGCGCTACCAACCTTGGAATATATTTTATCATATATTTTATCTCAATATAAGCCTAGCTATACTAGTATTTATCTATTAAAGCAGAGCTCAGTAAGTAGTTTTCATCGATCATATTCCTACTTATCATAATCACATACAATTATATATCTTTTATGAAAATCATTAAATACTAAAAAACTTTTATCATCTAATTAAACTGTTACAAAATAATATGCCTTATCTATTCGAATATTATTTTTAACATGAGCTTTAATTATTTGCAGGAATTTCTTATCTTCTTAGCTGATATCAAATATTTATTTACTGAGGTAATTCAGATGATTTTTATGTACATATATATTTCAGTCTCTTAGTAACTCTTTCTTAACTTACTGGTTACAATTCGAATATAAAACTTTACACAATATAATCGAATATTAATATATATAAATCGTATTGAATTCCCGAAGAATATCTCTTCAACGACAACATTGGGACCACAAGGATGTATGTCACATATGTGAAAACAGTGCAATATGACGAGTCAATATAACTCACACACGTCAACTGTATTATGAGTGACAAATATTATTAAAATTTATTCTTAGCCAGGAAGGATGTATTGAATGAAATTTTATGAAACAACATTTGCCATTGCATCTTTAAGTGTAATATTCTATAAAATGGGTACATGTATATGATGTTTTTTTTTAATTTTATTTTATTTGTATTATTGTTTTTTAACATTTTTTTAGTTTTAAAAATTGCACTACCTTATTTTTTAATTTTTTTAAATAAATTGTTGTAAATGTATTTTAAAGCGTGATATTAATAAGTTTTACTTTTTCTTAAAAAATATCTCAATAGTAATTTCCACTCCGACATTACAAATATCCCGAAGACTTTGGTTTTAAACGAAAATACAACAAACAAAAAACACTAGAACAAAATGTATATGTCAGGATAGTGAATATGCAGTATAATGTTTATAAGTAAAGTTTTTCTAGAGATTTTATTGAGATATTTATTATACCAATAATATATATGATGTGTATCCGATATCGTCTTCCAGTGTTCTCAAACGTTCTGCTCGGAATCAATTACAATAAATTAAAAGCTGCCGTGTCAAATGATCGCCTGTTTAGGAAACACTACATTAAATACGACGAGCTAGGTACTGTCGCATAGTACATAAGTAAGCATGATTAAAAAACAGTCCAGTGCTTTCAAAGTGAGAGCCAAGCGCCTACAATATAATAAACCGAGCTTGCTCTCGCACGAGGGAGGTGCCACCCTTCCTTCCTCCTTATCGCGCTCGCGCTAAATCTTAATAAATGATCTCACTCACGCGCACTGCGAAGAGAAATCATTTATGGCACGAAAGGTGTAGTATATCATTAACTTAAATAATTATGTAGGCGAAGTTCGCGTCGACGTAAATCGCGACGAGTGCGATGCGTGTTTCCGTTCGTCGCCGCAGGACGGAGCTGCAGGAGCCGAACGTACTCGTGGAGTAACGCGCTGACGGGGGTTCGGGACTTAGACGGCGAGGCTCGATGGATAGTTTCGTGATTACAGTTTCGCATAATGGAGTGCGGAGTGGAGTGACTCGGGCTTTAATCATTGGGGAAATATTCCGCGCTCAGCTTAAAGCGCGAATTATTTTTCAGGCGCATTTTGCGCCGCTGACGCTCGGCGTTCAAGTACAATACATAGTGCAAATGAAGCCCGCGGTACATAATGATTAAATCCTCGTCAAAGGCTTCGGCTCGCCGCGTGACGTCTATGTAATTATTTTTATGAAGAGCCGTTAGGCGCTTAATCGGATTGTTTGCTTACAAACGGTCTCAGTATTCCGCAAAGCTCTATACATTATGCAAGAACAATTATCGGCCTCGTTTGTCATTAAAATTTTTATAATTTCAAAGATGAGATGTCATCAACACGTTTAGGTACTCCACAATATTAACAAAAATATAACCAAAGTTTACTTACTTATAGTATTAAATATGCTAACAAATAAGTTACCTAAGTTATATAGTATTTTTATGCGTTAACACTTTTACTACAACTAAGAACTTTATACTGGAACACATCGTTAATTGCTACAGTCAACATTACGTTATTGATATACTTTTAAATCGTCATGTTATTGAATGTAAGGCTACCGTTGTTTCGGAATGTGGATTCTACCTAAAAGTATCGACGAGAAACTAAATAATTATTTTTATCAGATAAAATATATATCCTTAAGCAACGAATATGAAACATTCGCTTTTTAATACGTTTAAAACATAGAATCTGACAGATTCATTTGACTTGTTAAAAATGTTACAATCGTGATTCAGTAAGGGGATAATTTCATTCAAATTTAATGTAAATATCAATTATAATAATAAGAAGACAACAAAGTCAGTAAACAGAGTAAGTGCGAAATAATTTACATTACATTAAATTTCATCTCTTACACTTTAAACGCTGCAATTTCACAATTGCAGCGCATTACATTCGGCACTGAAATATTTTAAATGAAGTTTAAATTAATGTTAGTAATTGCTGAATATTTAAAACTTAGTTATTTTGTTCTTGTTAAAGTAACTTAAAGAATAATACTTTCTTTAATTGTAAAATTAATGGTCAACGTAACACATTACAGCGTATTAATGGTTTGCGAATGCATACCAGAAATATAATAACTTTAAAATAGTTGATAGAAGTAGAGGTATTCAATTTCTCACATCTGGGCAAAGCCTTCAGGAGAAAACACCACGCTGCTCCAGTGTGGGTTGGAACATAAATGTTTGGCTCATTTGACATAGGCGGGGTTTCTAACGAGGTTTTCTTTCACCTCTGAACAGCTCACAAAATAATCTCATGAAAACAAAGTGGTGACCGCGTTTTCTATCCACTGGGCTATTTTGTCTAAACGTAAACACTCAAGCCAAAAAAGAGAAATTGAATACTTGTAGATATATATATATATAGTAGTGATAGTGGTAGTAAAGTCCAAACGCGAATACGGCCAGTAAAGACGGAAAGAACGATCTGCATTAGGGCCTTGCTAGACCGCAAGATGCCTCTTCACGCCTCGTTTGAAGGAACCCAGGTTATAAGAGGAGGAGAACACGTGTGCTGGTAAGAAATTCCGTTGTTCCCAGAATAACAAGTGCGACAAAGAAAAGAGTGAAAATATCTAAATAGATATTATGAATACATTAATGTATTCACAATATCACAGTTTTAAATATATTCCCAACTCATTTTTAAGTAGCACGCTAATTATCTTTTCGCATCAAAAATAACAACATTTTTGGCTCTTCTTAAGATCAAACAATAAGTACATTTATTTGCACCCAATTAATAATTTTATTTTTTTTGGGAAAGATTTGGAAACCTTTTTCTTTTTCAGTGTACGTTATTTCCAACACAAACCGTATATCAAGAGCCTAAATCAGACATTCATATTTTATGTTATAGATCTTTTGTATCTATGAGTAATAACTTACAAAGTGTCAATTTGATTCCTAAACTTCGGGATCGTATCGAATCACGAGCTCTGTTGTTGAGATCAGCTTCATCTATATGGTACGAGTACAGAACAACATATTTAAATTAAGTATACGTTACAATGAACAGTTATTGAAACAAATGTTTCTCACATTGAAGAAAAAATTATATTGAAGAAAGAGATTATATGTATAAATTGGCTTGTCTATTTTCCTATTTTATAAATATAAAAATAATTGATGCTTAAGATTTTATTATTTTACAAACAAACAAACGAACAGCTAATGCAATCGTAACACTAAACTAAAATGTATTTTATACCAAAGCTTTCATGGATCGAAATAATATGATTTGATGACGCCCGGCAGAGCGCTGTCGGTCACGGGCCACGGTGGCCATTCCCATTGAAGACTGGCGAGCTGCGCCGGACAGTTTATATATATAGAGCAACAGGTGTGTTAGTGAGCACAGCTGCACGAGGTGCACGAGATTTCAAGTGTAAAACGGCTTTACGTGCTTATGTTGCAGTAGACACTCAAAATGAAATATTTTATAGTTTTTTCGCAATATTGACTAAAGCTATTGTTTAAAGAGAAAAAGAAAGAGGTATTACAAATATGATAAAATATATTGAGACAACTTTTAAAGGAATGGAAGGCGACCAGGCAACTAACAAACGCTTCCTACTCGTAGATGCTGAAGATTTTTCTTATTTATGCAGTTTATTATCAGAATAAACTGTCACATTATAATTAATTTGTAATGTCTACCTAATGGTTGGCACTGACACTGACACTGCAAATAATATAACCCACTCTCTGTACCGTCAATGTGCCCCTAACGATAAAATCTAAGATGATATGAACCTTGTGATACTGTTATGTCTATAATTATACTATTTTAGATTCCTAGAAGCTCAAAGAGCAACACAGCTTTACAACGTTGTGATGTTTATCCGTAACATAAAGGAAGTCAACATCTCGTTGACTGTGTATGTCTTCAGTGTATCTAATATTTTGGTAGTTTTATGTGCCTGCATATTTTTATGTTAGTTTGTCCATTTCTTGTTGTGTGTCAGTTACCTTTCTTGTGTTGTTGTCAAATGATCTAAGCGGGATTTTGGATTTCTAGGCTGTTGTGGATGCTATTCAGCCACTCTGTCCACTCACGTGTGTTAGGAATTGTAAGTTCATAGTCCAAAATATCTTTGGTAGTTCTCGTTGATTCTCTTTTAACTAGTCAGTGACATCAGTGTAGAATACGAAGTTCTTCATTTGGCGCGTTATTGCAACCACTACATTATACGCTGTTGGGCAATAGTAGCTTTTTCGTCGCATTTTATGAGAAAGGTCGTCTTCTAATCTAGTCTCGTACTGTAAGGGTCTTTGAACCTTCACCGTTGTGATATCCTTTAATATTAAAATATTCAAGTTTTTACTTTGTAACAACAGCAAATCCGTGACACTCCGGTCCATTGTTGACATAAGACTATGTATATTGCGAGAGGAGCCTTAATTAGATTGGTTATTGACGAGAAGTTTAAATATTGAAGTAAAATTAGTTGACACAACAAAATATTGACTAAACTCGGATAACAGTTTATCGATAAGTTAAGACAAGTATATTTCATTGTAACGTTCGCACAGTGGTCGAATATCGAACGTAATTACTATCGAAAATTTGATTACATCGTTCGCCATCCATCATCCAGCTTTTGGTTTGGAGAATGTGAGTCTGAAAATATTCGAAATACATGTAGAGTGCATTCGCAGAAAGGTTGATGTATGTTTAGGTTACAATTTATTGAAACATATAGTTTATTAATGATATTTCTTCCAAGGCAAAGCCAAAGATTGAAATCTTTGTTTAATTTTACATAATTAAAATTTGATATCATCAGTAGCGGTGGTCACAGAGAGAACACGTGAGTTTTATTCGTAGATTACGGGTACAATATGACTCATTTTAATAAGCTCCATTTTTTCGATGCAGAAAAACATCGTGAGGAAACAAGCATGTGTCGATGGAAATCCTGTACATATATCACTACAGTAACGAGGTAATGAAACAAAACATATAATATATTAACAATCAACACGTTCGATAAACTTGGACAGCTTCTAAAACGGGAAACAAAATTTCTTTTTATAAATATTGAAATATAAATAAATAACATACTTTATTCAGGGAAACTTATTCAAATACTTTCAAACTTGACAATTTGGGCCTGGACAAGACTTAGCTTTTTGGGAAAAATAATATTTAAATAGTTTCGATTTTTTTACATTTAATATTAATGTCCTCCGGACATTTTAACCACGGCGGCCAATCTCAAGAGAGATTAGCCAACTGCGCAGGATACATTACAGTGCACAAATGTGTGCCAGACCTGGGAATTTAACCCAGGACCTCCGGGTCTTCGGCCTTACATCTAACCACTAGACCAACGAGGCTGTCAATTATTATTTTATAATATTATTTATGAGAATCAAGTAACAACAATCCACATTTTACTTAATTTAATAAAAGTTTCCAACGATTGAGTAACACGTAACAAAGTGCAGGCGGAGATGCGATGGATAAAATTATCAATTAATATATAAAAAATAAAATTAAGCTATTGTAATACTATGTCTTGAGCAAAAAGCTATTTCATGTATTTTAATGAATTTAATTTAATTTGATTGTGTTGATTACTTATAAAAAAACAGTTTTAAATATTTAATATATGTATATGATATGAAAAATTTTAGTGAAATATATTTATATTATAATACTAAAGAATTTATAGTTTAAAAATATTTTTTGTGCTTTAATGATTAAATTTAGTATCAGTATGTTTTTCGTACAAACTTAGTTGATTTTGATTTTTGACACGTTGTAAGTATTTAATATGAATATATAATGATTCCCAAATAAATGTTACGTGTCCATAGACTTCCGTCCATGCAGAGATAACCACTTCCAGACGGCACGTTTTCTAGTCTACGTTATTCACATTAATTAAAAAAAGTGGGAATCTGTCGTACAAAGTTTGCATGTTTTTGGGCATTTAAATATTTCTTAATTAACCTAATTATAACCTAAATGCAAGTGTGAAATACTCGTCATAAATATACATTTCAATAGTAATTTCGATTCAATAGCTCCTTTTAATGGTTCTTTTTTTTTTTTTATATGCCCCGGGATGGCAAATGACTCTACTCCACCTGATGGTAAGTGGTAGTAGAGTCCAAACGCGACGACGGCCAGTACAGTCGGGAAGAATGTTCTGTACTAGCCGTCCCCGCCTTGCCGGCCCGCAAGATGCCTCTTCACGCCTCGTTTGAAGGAACCCGGGTTGTAAGAGGAGGGGAACACGTGAGCTGGTAAGGAATTCCATTTTTTGGTAGTGCGACAAAGAAAGGAGTTGCCAAATTTCTTTGTGCGCGATGGAATTGATGTCACAGTTAGGCGGTGACATCGAGAACCAGCTCGCGTGGACTTAAGAAGGAAGGGGGAAGCAGGAATTAGAGAGAATAATTCCTCAGAGCACTCTGACAAATATAATAAAATATTTGTATTTAATTTTATTTTATTATTTTTATTTGTTATTCGAAACAGTATTTGATTTTATACAAAGCTCGTCAATACATTAGCTTATTGCTTAATTATTTTTTTTAATTCATGCTATTAATTATTCAAAATTACACATTTTAATTATAAGCATCATTCGTAATTATTATTTTTTGTAATAGACATTGCTTCGTTTGTTTAACATGTTTCTTTTTTGTAAAATTTTAAGGTTGTAGACCAGATCCTTTAGTTGGTAAATAATGTACCTTGTAACTAATATAAAGTATCTCACCTTTTAAATAAAAAAATGTTCTTTTTTGGTTGGCTTCCTATAATTAAAATAATAAATGAGTAATAAACCTCGAACTGAAACCTCGACTCGTTGAATGCCCAGATGGGATTCAGAATGCACAGGATAGATCAGAGTAGTGCTAACTAGGGAAGGCCTGGGGGGGGCTGTGACCAGCTGTAGAATTTAGGCTGATTAATGGGTTAAAAAAGTATTGATTGTTATTGTTTGTATATATTTTGTGTTTAATTTATCTTATATTATTTTGTTTTATTTGATGTCATTGTCAATTATCTAGAACGTCATCATCATTTATTATTTTATATTTTTTATTTAAATGTAACATTTTTCAACACTTTATATATTTAGTTAATAACAATATTAATTAAATATCTTCGTCGTGTAATTTATTTTATTTATTAGGGTATTGTATATCCCAGGTAATCACGTACACCCCCAACTCGCGGGCCTTGTAAGAGTAGCCATTGGCGACCTCCGCTATTCACCTCCTGGCTCAATCGTCAGATCTGATCTTTGTCACCATCGAACAAATTATAGTCTTGACATCCGAATAACATACACTTGCTAATTTATAATCGATAAGACAAATAGTTATAAGTAGGTTATCATCGACTGTCTAGATTTCCTTATATACGGACCTTTTTAGTTACATACAAGTGAAACCAAAATCAAACACTTAAAAAGATAAACTTTGTAATAATGTTAGAGAGCTTTTTGAAAATTATCTTCCACCATATGGTGAAAAAACATCATAACAATGTTAGTGGGATAAATGTCGACACGCCACTTAACGTGACGTGCGCAACTCACGCGAAGATAATGTTCGAAAGTAAAAATAACAATGATAATTGTTATTTTTACTCTCGTCTCAATTTCAGTCCGACGGCCTCGACTAGACGCGACGTTTTAATAGATATCGATATACCGGAATACTACCAGGACTTCAACGACGTCTTGCCCGAAAGAAATGCTTATGTCCTCCCTGAGCAGGGACTCGACACACGACTCTATTTGAAGGAGATTTTGTGGTAGGGCCTCTTTTTATTTCACCAATCTGCTCTAATTTGGGTTAGTGGACATATAAATATATGTGGCAGACATTCAACTTACACATGCACGTTTTCTTACGATGTTTAAATTCCCTGCCAAGAACGAGATGAATCATAATCACAAATGAAGAAAATAAAGTTCAGAGGTTCTTTCCCGGAAATAAACTCTTTATCTTCGGTTAAGATTTACTTTCTTATCACTGGGTATATAAATAATACCTAACTATAATTATTCAGTGCAATTTAAGATATCTATATGCTCGCATTAATAATATGTATACAGTTACAAATATATGTACCAACACGTATTAAGGGTTCCCTATAAAATATAGATTCAATAAACATAGAAACATATTCGTTATCGTTGTATATTTATTATATATATTCATTTTTCTGACACTTAATTTCTAGAAACTCATAAATCATTTGTATATAAGAGAATGTAATAAAGCAAACCCCTCAAGACCGGAAGGAGTTCAGGCGCAGCACCAACGGCTTTACTTTCCAAAGTAAGAGTATGTAAAATATCACACAAGGTCCAAACTAGGAATTTCTTAAAACCTAATAAGTTTTTTATTGACCCAGTCCGAGATTTGTTCCCAAGATTCTGTAGTCTTATAAGCTAGTCGCCAGAGTACCGAGGTAGTTATGTAACGAGGTAGGTATATGTTATTCAGATCTATATCGATTTCAGTTACTTTTCTAGATCTACTTATTATCAAAATTGTCTTTGTTTTGCAAACAGAAACATACATAAATATAATGATGCCTCTTTGTAAATAATATTTTTAATTCAGTTGAATTTTTTATTCTTTCTGAAATTGATCGAATTCTTTTGACGATTGTCAAAAGAATTCGATTATTGCACATTACAAACCTTGTTTAAATAGTAATAGCTCAATTTCAACAGAGGCTCGCTGACAATTTTACATAAAACAATATTTTAACATAAATCTTAATATATTTGTACGTAGTGAGTAATAAAATATTCTTTTTTTAATCAATCGCAGGTAAAGTAGTGGTGTTCGAGGACTCGTCAATTAACGGTTTCCTGCGGTTAAGCCACCCCCTGCCCCCTTTCCGCACAGTGTGCACCTTCACCCCGCACAGCCCCCGTCTCATTATCATATCAAGCGCTGCTATATCTGTCGCTCCCCTCAACAGTTAACAAGACGTATCTTTATTTGGGCAATGTATACAGAAAAAACTATAATTCAAATTCACATTTTTATAAATATAAAAATTGTAGTTTTATATACTTCGCAAACCTATATCACGTACATATCAACGCAATGCGATGATTTCGAGTTCAAATCCGGGCAAGCGCTAGTAAGTTTCACGTGCGCAACTATGAAAAACCTACTTTTGATAAGATTTTTAATTTTTTTATTTACATGGATTATAATTATAAATTAATTAATAAGGAATCAAAAAGCCGTTACGATATGGTGATTTTTAAACAAAGTACAATAAAGTGATCGAATAATTAAAATAATACTCCGTATAAAACTAATAATCTAATGATTAAATACTTATTTCGTTGAAATATTTTTAAATTTAATATTGACAATATTCTTCTGCCGTACGACAACATTCAGTAATGTTGTGTTACGATTTGCCCCCCCAAACCGTAACACCAGCCAGTCATAACAGATACAAAGAATATCTTGTATCACACTGGCGGCATGTTGTGATGAGTTCTAGCAGGGTCAGTATCTATGTTTATTACTGGTGGTAGGGCTTTGTGCAAGCTCGTCTGGGTAGGTACCACCCACTCATCAGATATTCTACCGCAAAACAGCAATACTTGATATTGTTGTGTTCCGGTTTGAAGGGTGAGTGAGCCAGTGTAATTACAGGCACAAGGGACATAAAATCTTAGTTCCCAAGGTTGGTGGCGCATTGGATATGTAAGCGATGGTTGACATTTCTTACAATGCCAATGTCTAAGAGCGTTGGTGACCACTTACCATCAGGTGGCCCATATGCTCGTCCGCCTTCCTATACTATAAAAAAAAAAAAAAAAAAAAATGTGCAAAAGTGACCGCATAGACCATCGGGCCACATGTGGGATCCGAGTTATAATATCCACGAACAAACAATTATGGGACGTATTTTTTGTTACGCTGGAAAAACGCATTACGCGTTTCCCCCACGGGAATAGTGGGGGGGTATATGTATGGGGGTAAAAAACCAGCGGTACCCTTTCCGTCATAACGAGGAGCGCCACGGGATCACTTGCGCATGCTACCGCGACGCTCTGACGGGCGGCATGCGTATGCAGGTCTCCATTCTCTAGGGGGATTACCAGGGTACTGAGAACCCCCTAGTCCCAGCGACGCCTATTGCGGTGGAGGGAGAAGGTGCGCATAGCGCCTCATTCTTCTCCCCAGTCTTCTTCGGCGGAGCAGGTTTGCAGCGGCGTCCTCTTCCCGCTCCCGCTCCGCGGCCTCCTGCGACATTACATTTTCACAGAAGGAGACCATTTCCGACCAACACACATCGCTTCCGAGCATCGCATTGATGATGCTCGGCAAGGAGAGGTCTCCGCCGACAACTGCCGCCAGAGAAAGCCTCTGGGGCCCCCACGCGGCACACTCCGCCAGGGTGTTTTGCGCCGTGTCGGTTGGCGCACCAAATTATAGAACGTATAGTATTTAATGTAATTTTACCCACCTAACGATTGTAAGTGTACTATTTTGTTTTAAGTTATTTATAAGCAATTTAAAACATATATTCTAAAAAAAATAGCGGATTATGTCGAACCACCGATCCATTCGATATATTGTATTTACAATAATGTTATACATATCACAAAAAAATGTAACATTATATAAGCGCGAAGTTTTATCGACTAATTTGGCAAATTGTATCAAGTACGTGTAATGAAATCTGAAACTGGTGTGCGAGCACCTAATTTAATTATAATGATTTTTCATTTCAAATAATTAATTAACTTCTAGTTTTAAACAAGAGTAGACTTTCACACCGACAACAAAGTTCCTTCAAACGAGGCGTGAAGAGGCATCTTGCGGGCCGGCAAGGCGGGGACGGCTAGTACAGAACATTCTTCCCGACTGTACTGGCCGTCGTCGCGTTTGGACTTTACTACCACTTACCATCAGGTGGAGTAGAGTCATTTGCCATCCCGGGGCATATAAAAAAAAAAAGTTTCCTGCCAGCTCTTCAAACTCCGAATTAATGACAGCACTCCGTTTAATTGCCTTTTCAAATGACGACAACATAAACATGAAGGAGCTTACTTATGTATTTTAAACAGTAGTTTAGATATGATTATCAGTAGCCCCTTGGAGTTTGAAAATTAGAAGTCTATACACTCCCATGCTTCGGAAAGCGCGTAAGGCCGTTCCTCCTGCAAATGATCTCTCTCTACTCGTATGGGATTACCGTCTCATCGGTCTATGAGACTGAAGGAACAGAGTACACCTGTGTTTGTGCTCTTATGCATAATACATCTTGCTCAGTTTATGAGATGAGTCGCCACGGCCATTACGAGAATAATTCGTTTTCTGCATTTATATAATAGAACGTACGTATGTATTTAGTGAAGTATAAATAGTGGCTTTAAAATGTATTTTATTATTTGTAAAGTGTCTTTATATTCTCTGAAGTACTAACGAGGTGTACTTATAAGGAAACAAAACACACATTTCTTCTAAATACTTGAAATATTTTCTCTCAAAAGTATCGTCAAGTTCCAGAGGCTTGTTAAACCCGCATGTCAGAGTCAAGCGCTATTCTCTCCGTTAACATAAAAAAATCACACCCGAGCAAACAAAGAGCGTATCGCGGTTAGAAACTTTTATCATTAAAAGTCGCTCACTGCGTCAAGTAAGAATAAATCCTGCTCTTTAGCTGTAAGCGGCAAATCCGTTTTACCTCCATTGTCTTTTGAGTGTGAGTAACACTGGAAAATATAAAACGTAATACAATAGTGGTGCGTGGGAGGAGACTCGTGTGTTTCATATACACATCAGTAGATGTGTCAACCTATCACCGCCTACGTTTGTGTTAAATAAGACACTGATTACAAGTATTTATTATATAATTTTAAATAAATCTAAGTAAATCTGAAGCACATTATATGTAACTAAATAGACTCATGTTTGTTGATATAGCTTGATACGCGTCGCGACTTCGACTTCGAAATAGTGTTTCATGACGTCGGAATATTTAATGAAATATATCTGAAAATGAAGTATAATGAGCCAAACAATGTCAACGCCCGAAACCACTGTAATTATACACCTTACTGCACGCCCTATGTTTTTTTTTTAAAATCAATTGTAATATCTCAAAACAACTAATTCATATTGCGATGTGTTAACATCAACATTTATTTACGGAAAAATAATAGTATTATAAAATATTGTTATATGGATAATCGGGGTGTTATAAAATAATTTCAACTAAGTTATTGTTTAATTTGTAACATGTTACTAAATGCACACAAGGCTGTGGCTGCGGCTTATCTATTAAAGGTAAATAGATGAACTGTCGCAGGTTATATAATAGCGTGTAATTCAGTTTATGACGAAAATCGTTTAATATCTTCCATTTTAACGGACATAATGCCTAGTTCATTTGTCCATGTGTGTGTATAATGTACAGATAAACTAAAACAGTGGACAACAGATACATACGTTTGATTTAACTTTTGATAGACACAACCGATTTTGATGAAATAAAAACGAGACGGTACTTTGGAATATTTCTCCTTATAATTATTTACAATTATATTTTTAGTCGTGTTAAAATTACCCCGGACAAACACACAGACAATAAAATAATGTGTTGATTTCGGTAGCTTGCAAATAGCCATATCAACCAAAAAAGAGGCAGTTATTTTGAAATCACAGACGGACAGACACTTCAATTTTATTTATTTGTATAGATATAGTTTTAAAGTTAATCTGTGCTTATTATAGTTTTGATAGTGTTGACTTAAAACGCGCACAAATATATATAATACGATGTATGTATATTGCGCCCTTTCATATTTCCTGATACTATGACCTATCATTATATGAAAGTTCCATAAAAAATGGATTATTAAATTTTTAACTAACTGGAAAATAAACTAACAGACAAAACTTTCCTGTGTAAATATAATAATATTATTATATTGTATGGCAAAGAAGCATTTGTTTTTATATAGACATGACTTGATAAACTTGATTAAAACAATTTTGATGTTTTGTAAACAGTTACAAATAATACGATCGTTTTCAACTTTACAGTGTAGATTAGTATTTTAATTATGCCACTGTTTAATATGTTTTGAGCTTGTTCCGCAACTGCGTGGGGAGTTCGGGGTGATACTCATGGAGTCGAATTTCCGATTCGACGTGTAAACAAGACATAACCAATCGGCGTGTTTCTGTACCGCTATACCGTACCATACGAACGATTTAAGTCAACATAAATTAAAACCATCTCAAAATTAATGACGCTGCCTGGAATTGAACCTCTTACGTTTGTTTAAGATCCACTTGCACTCTCAGCAAATTTTAAACCTTAAAAACACTAAAATTTAAGGTTATGCCGTTCTAAAATTAAAGACTTACTTATAAAATTGCTGATTTGTTAAAGAGTGTAATGTTGTGCCTTTTTTTTCGAATGACAAATAAATAATAGCAGAAACAGATAAATCATTGTTTATTTAAAAATGTCCTTTAACCGTCCTTGGTTAATTAATAATATTATTTTTATTCCGACTTAATAACAAAATAAAATTTGTTCTAAATATTATAACAATGTAGTCCTATAAATATATATTAAAATTTCGAATTCAATGAATCGCTTACTCGTTTGTGTTGAGGCGATTTATTATTTAGGTTGGTTAATTAGTTATTAGAGTCGATGTGTTAATTAAATGAAAATCAATTTAATCATTAAAAGTATTTTTACAGCTACTTCCCGGTTATATATTTATGTGTATATACTGTATAGATATGGAAAACATATGGATATAAAAAATGGTCCCTTTATTCCCGAAAATGATAAAAAACTTTATATTTTAGATAATAACACATTGGGAATTAAACGATCACATCTAGGGAAATATAAATAAATAAATACAATTGTTTAAAAAAAGGGCAAAACAGTGCCCACCGCGTGTCTTTCGCCGATTTTACTCAGAGAAAATAGATAAAATATGAACGGAGAAAATGAGTGCAACATTTCACATTGTAACGTTTCATACATTACGTGTCACGTGTAAGTGTCACTTCTGTCCACGCATGATTCAGTTGAACATGAACTTTAATTATATTTTGTTTTGCCCGTCGGTTTGTTTCTGATCTGATTAATTCTTCAGTAAATTTTTAAAAACTCTTTTTTATGTTATTAGGAGCCAGACGGGCAAATGGGCTACCTGATGTTAAGTGGTCACCACTGCCCATAGACATTGGCGATGTAAAAAATATTAACCATTCCTTACATCGTTAATGCGCAACCAACCTACCAATACAATGGGAATGAAGATGTTATTCCTGGCTCACTCGTCTTTCAAACTGGAACGCAAGAATACAAGTATTGCTATTTATCGGTAGAATATCTGATGAGTGGGTGCTACCTACCAGACGGGCTCGATACTTAGATGCTTTGATATCCAATTCATATTATATATTCATATTCATACAAGAATTTTTAAATACGGAGAATATATCTGAAGGTGAACGAAAAGTCTAGTAACAAAATGTTCTGAATACAAATTACAGAGGAATCAATTTCCAGACATCATTTGTTACACGGATTACTTTTGAATCAGTGACTTACGGGCCGCCGGAAGCTTATGACATTATTGTTACAAGCTTACTGACTTAATCAACCATCCAAATCTAGCAGGCTCATGATAAGGACTGTGGCTCCGGCCAAAATGAACGAATTTCATTTAGAAATATTCAACAGAGACATTTTTTGTTACTGTTAACGTTCTCTCTATAGTAAGGAAAAATACAGACTTGGCCAGTGCAAATGCCAAAGAGATTGTATTTTTTATAATTATACCGTAACAGCCTGTGAATGTCCCACTGCTGGGCTAAAGGCCTCCTCTCCTCTTTTTTGAGGAGAAGGTTTGGAGCTTATTCCACCACGCTGCTCCAATGCGGGTTGGTAGAATTCACATGTGGCAGAATTTCAGTGAAATTAGACACATGCAGGTTTCCTCACGATGTTTTCCTTCACCGTAAAGCACGAGATGAATTATAATCACAAATTAAGCACATGAAAATTCAGTGGTGCTTGCCCGGGTTTGAACCCACGATCATCGGTTAAGATTCACGCGTTCTTACCACAGGGCCATCTCGGCTTTTTATAATTATAAATTAAATAATTTTTATAATTATAAAGGCTATTAAACTCTGGAACGATCTTCCTTTAAATATTCGGGAGGCCAATTCCATAGATATTTTTAAAAAACTTGTAAAAGATCACTTTTTGTCTCAAATGCCTTATCACCAATAATTTCTTTTATTTTAGTATTTTTTGTATTATTCATTTGTTTTTCTTTTTTCTTTCTTGTTATGTTTGAGGACTTATCCGTTTTATCCATTGTTGCTGTATATAGTATATATTTATATCATATACTTGTTATTTTGTATGTACTGATAATATAATTTATTTATTGATATATAATATGTGTATTTTATATTTACATTCATTTATTGGTTTTGTTTTTATTAAATATTATTATTATTTTATTCATACCACCACCTACCTATCATATCCTGTCAGTAATTACTTACACCGTTGGTTGCCTGGAAGAGATCGCTATGTAGCGATAAGGTCGCCATAATTGTACATTTACTTAGACAGTATACATGTTTTGTATTTTTCTCTTTGTGGTGTGGTGTACAATAAAGTATAAAGTAAAGTAAGGTGGAACGTCAAATGAGCAACCTGATGGTAAGTAACCACCACTCATATATTTTGGCAATGTAAGAAATATTAACCACTCCTAAATGTTGGATGATTGCACAACGAATGTGCAACCAATCTTGGGAACTAAGAATTTGAGCATGTAGTTACACTGTCTCACCCTTCAAACCGGGATACCACAATACTTATTCGACCCAACAGAGGTCAGGATAGAAATGCAATTGAAATTACTTAAACAAATATCAAGGTTAAGTAAATAAAATGTTCAAGTATTATGAACAGTACGTCTTCAAATGAACTACACGCAGAAATATATAGAGCATAAGCTTCGGTACAAATAAAAATAACTGTATTTATATTGACTGATTAAAAGACATGAGAACAAAACCAAGATCATAATAAGTTCCGTTTTATAAATGCATCAATTATAACAACAAACGTCTCGTAAACTTGTCACTTGAAAGTTGACAGATCACAAATGATTACAAAGAGCCTATTGTTTGATCCTCAGATGAGCAGAACAGACCGACGGCTTTAGCTTCTGCTAATAAGGTATTATGCCGCGAGTCACTGTCTCATAATGAAACAAATATCGTAAATATTATTAGATTTAGAAGCTTTACTGATACGATTACAACTTAGTCAGATGAGTGAGACGTTGTCCGAGAGTGTACCTAGTCTTCCGCTCGCCACGCATCGGCGGCGCAGCAGCATTTTGCCAACATTTAAATAAATAATTGTTATTCACGTCACAATTCCAGAGTCATTTTCTTCGTTGAAGAAGTATTCATGAGGAACGCTGCGAGCGGTAGCGCAACGCTAAATGGACTTCATTACGCGCAAAAAACGCCTCATTCCGACGCCGAACATCATCGCCGGCTGTGGGCTGCGTGCACGAATTATGCAATTTCATTTCAATTTGCGGTCGCAAAGACTCGCGGAGGGTGGCGAGGTGGTCGCGGGGGGAGCGCCGGTCGGGATGGGGGGAAGGATCCACCTATTAAGGCGGCTGCACACACGACGCAACCACACACTTTTTTTACCACCCCCCGGGTCACGCACAGACGAAACTCCGCCGTAAGTCGACTCCTTAAAAGCGACGACGACGAGAGGGCCGCTGATTAAATTATTTCTCCATTATTTGATTCGCCACCTCTTTCAAAATGGCGACAAACATTTTTACGTGCGAACAGACGGCTTTAGTGAGCAATATACAAACATTCAGCTATAGCCTACGTCACCTCTCCCGTTTTTTGATTACTGTGATTAAGTAACTATAAGTAATTAAAGTGAACCCCTTCGTTCACTTTGAAGATATCCATAACATACCTATTACTATAGTTACTGTGACAACTTTTAATACTATTTTAATTTATGGCGATCCCAGATACATTTATATTAAATATTTAATTACAAAATATATAACACTGATACTTAATAAGAAAATCAGTACTTATTATGTCATTTTCTTTGCAAGATAATAAGGAGTTCGTCTGAAACGACATTTGTTGTTACCGAGGAAGCCGTTTTTAATCGAAAAATGAAAAGTGAACTCTTTAAAATTAATACAGTAACGAAATACCGAAACGCGAATATTTTATAGAGTAAAGATATCTAGGCAAACTTGCCTCCCGTTTACGTTCTGGTTACAATCGTACCCACGCACTGCACCTAACTTATACATCGTATATTTAATTTTAAGTAATTATCTCCATACCATTCCTTACTGTTATCTGATTCAATAATAATTGTTACAAATTAAAAGGGACATTATTTACTATAAAATCAAACCTCAAAGGTACTAGAATATTGAGTTAAATATATTTCATTTAAGTTTTCTTCCAACCGATAGCAAAATAGAAGCGAAAAAAATCTATTTAAATATATATCTATCTAGGCGTACGTAGTAATAGATGTCTAGAAGTATATATTTAAGAAATTACCAATACAATTACCCAATCTTAATATTTATTATTTGGTGTTGAATGGTAACACGAATACAATATTGTAAAATTAATTATTAATCTTATTATATTAGGTATGTTCCAAAACGGTATCATTAATGATGTCATAATAATGCTCTTGTTTTTCCGTGGAGTGAAGACCTGGTGACTTGTAATTCAGACGTTCATATGCCTAACTCAGACGCCAGCTCTTTACACATTCTAGATTGTGAATTTATATCATTAGATACAAATATCAGCTGTTAATTATTTAAGGTATGTTTTTGTGAAGAGAAATAAACACTAACATTAAATTATTCAAGATAATAAATTAGAATTCCTATTCTATATATTTATCACGAGTGAAGAAACGACCAGGACCCAAAGAACCAAAGGACCAAAGAAGTCCCACACGTGTAGTCGTCGCTACATTATATAATAGTTTATATTCAAATGTTTAATGATAAAACAAATGAAATAGACGAGCAGAGAGCGACGCGACTGCTCCCGACGGCGTTTTGTTTCGTACAATCTGTCGAAAGTAATTTAAAACAAAGACGTATGTAATTAATAAAAACAAATAATAGGTTCATAAAACACATTAAATATCATGAAGAGCTAATCGTAGGTAACATCGTTTATACGAAATTGTAGAAATATTTTTGATATTAAGTGTAAAACACATATAATATTTTTATTCTGTCAACTAATGCCTTAATACCTATTTATCTTATTTTAATTTATTTTATTTACTTAAGTCTGTTATTGTATACAAAAAATTATTATTATAATAAAAACAAAACGATCAGTACAAAACAAAAATCGGGCAATAAGAGAAAGAATCGACGTGACGCAGACAGGGAACGCGACACACGATCTAATCTAATCACAAAACCCGCGCTCGATACCCAAAACAGCTCTATTCTCTGCGAATTGTTCAAAGGAGCCATTGTTCGAGAACGAAGTGCGGACAAACAGACGCGTCTTCGGTTCCATTCGAAGATAGCGTGAAATGGATCCGGAAGAGGCCGGCCGGTGTTTGGACAGCGGCACAATAGCCACAATGCGGCGGATGCGAGCATTATGAGCCACAGAAAGCATTAAAAGCTTTGAGGTGTCGTCCCTCAACCCCTAATGACGTAAATCGAGCTCGCACTCTTTTGTTTTGTTTCCGATAAGCGTTCGCGATCCGCTCCTTATTGGGTTACCGCCTTTAATCATTGACGCCGAGCGCTGAAATCGAGAAAGCGCTCTAACGAACGCTCAATCAATAGCACCTCCGCTCAGATCCGTAATCAATACGCCTTTGATTTTATTTGATAAAAAATGAGAACGAAAACTTTAGATTATTATTGGTGACAGCTTGACAAGCTCCAGGGGAAATTGGCGATCGCTAACGAGCCGCGACGGTAATTCGAGGCGACCGATGCGCGATGCGCGTCTGTTGCCGAGATTATATTATTGTTATTATCTACCAAGACCTCTTCCTCTCTGACGGATCGAATTACTCTCATCAATAGCCAAGCGGTCCCATTGTTTACACTCCTTATCTTTGAATAATTATTTATTGTATTATAAAATAGGTTATTAGGTTATAAATACGTTGAGTTAGAATGTTTTCCTTAATATTCATTTGTTCTAAAAATTAAATCCATCCAACCATTCATTTGATAGAATCAGTGATATAGTCATATTTTCGACACGAGAAGTACCTAAAGATAAATTTATAATATTAAGTTTCGTACTCCGCAAAGTCAATAAACCCTTCCTTCTTTGTATTTGTTTCTACATTAATACTCCGCAAGTATTTTTAGCTACGTCAATTAATGATATATAATGATTTATTTTATTTAAAAAAAATTGCATTGAATAATTAGTTCTATCTTGTAATGAATAAATTAGGTAACTACATTTTGATTTTTTTTATATAGATATTCTTTTTGGGTATTTATTTTTATTGTATGAATTTATTAATTTAATACTTTATAACGCTTATTTATTACATACGTACGCTTATACGGTTGTACCCAAATTTGGAACAAACTCATGCATGATCCCCAATTACACATTTGTGCGCTGATCTAAAAGTACCCAAAAAGGGCACAAGTTGATACTACACATGGCCTATGCGAGGCATAAACGAAAAAAACATAACTTTATGATGATCATATATTCATGAAGGTTAATAATACATAGGAGGGTGACACATGTGGTTAAATTTTGGTAGCGTTTGCTATAAAATCGCCCGGATCGCTATAAACATAACATTATAAAGCCTAGTACCTACTGTCTGATTGATCTAAACTCTTTCCTTACATAATGTTCCTGCTTATTTGAAATTTACATAAAAATTGGTAGTGTGTAATTCCACATATGTTGTTTTTTGATGAAAATAAAAATAACCACCGGAGTGAAAATTGATACAACTTCTCATGAAAAAATAAATTTTAAGTAAAATTGTTTAATAAAATTACTTATGAGCGAGTCAGAAAATATTGAAGTGGGATAACTGCGAATTGCTCATTATAGGGGATTACAAAAATGTGTAGGTATTCGATATGTCGTCTATGTGTGCATAAAAATTATACCAGCGACTGCATCCCAGCCAACAGCATCCTAGAAAGATTCTCATTAAGTAGTGTTCGTATTTTCTTTAAGAACATTGTGATTGTGGGCAGACAGGGTTTTGTTTTTATAAATAAACGTTTGTCAAATAACAATTGTCATAGATAGACAGATAGCCATGGTCAAACAGCAATCGATCAATCTTATTATCATTTACATAATTGTTCTAATTCCAACTCCAACTTTGATAAAATTTAGAATTTGATATTTCAATCTCAAATTGAGACGATGACAACAAAGCAAAAAATTGCTAGTATGAGGTTTGATATTCCAAATAAGGTCAAAAAGTAATTTACGCCAGAAAAGCTTCAGAAAAGTTCAGTGGCTTACCTATATCAAACGCAAGTTCGTTCATGCATAGTGGACTGCAGCCAGATCTGGCACGGGTCTGTAGAGTAACTAAAAAAATAAAGCCTAAGTTGCTTCTTTATTAATGATATTTATTGAAGAGTGCGCTCAGAGACTTAAAAGTCTATAATGCTCTATAACTAACTAATACTTATTAAAACTGGATCTAGATTTTTTGTAATAACGTACGGTATAGGTATTATAATATTACAGTGAGCGTTATTTTGAGTCTATTGTAAGAACGACACTTTATAATTGCAGTCAGGTATTTATATTATTTGTCATAAAAAAGGATTTAAATACCTACCTTGTTATTTACTCAATGCTCAATTAAGAGACAAGAAAGAATTTAGAAATAAAATATGAAATGTCGAAAACTATACATTTCTGAACGTAGCGTGCATAACTTGATATTTCCAAATCAAACGTCACTGTCATATATGAAAAATATAACCTTACTTTTAAACGAAGTACTGAACGAACATCAAAATGTTTAGGACTTTGATAAGTAAAATAAGTACAATTCAATCACATGGCTTTCACACGACAACGTGTTTACATGAAGTACAATTACTGACCCGCCTCAGAGTAGTGGATAATTCTGAAATAGGCAAGCGGGCTATGGCAGAAGGCAAACCACCCAAAGTTATTTGTGTCTACAACAAAAAACGTACGTATAACGAAAATATAAGTCTATACATACTACAAAAACTATTCTCAGGAAGGAACTATTGGCAAGAGTAGTTTACAATCAACTACTGTATTTTGTTTACAAGTTCAAATATTTGTTATAAGTAACTGAGACAAAGTACACATTTGTTTTAAATATCATATATATATTAGCATTGTTAATTAAAGAGTATATTTTTATTTCAAAATACTGTGCAAACAGAATTATCAAAGTAATCAGACTAAGATAATGAATGCAAAAGGAATCCTGTCACTTTGTTACCACATCACTATTAAACCACTGGATCGATTAAATCAAATTTTATTCAGATGGAAGCACAAAAAACAGCAAGTGCTTAAAATTATTCTTGAGAAATAAATAAATTATGTTTTGAGATAAAGATAAAGCTTGTTACTTGGTCTATCAATACGTATTAACTTAATAAAGTATAATATTATAGAAATAAAATTTATATTGAAGGACTGTTATGAGCTTATACCAATAGGATTATTATTAGTTTTTTCTATTACCTTGTATTTTAATAATATATCTTTTAATTTTCACAGGTGTGGGCTATATTGGAGATAGAGTAATGGTAGCTATTAAAGGTCAAAAAAAGAAAGGAATTCTAGTAGGTTTAAAACAAACCCAAAAAGTAAAAGTGCCAAAGTTTGATAGCAACAACATTGTCCTAATTGATGACAACGGCACTCCTCTCGGCACTCGTATCCATGTCCCCATTCCTACGATCCTGCGCACTATACTCAAAGAGAGGACCCACGCTAAAGGAGCTGACTACACCAAACTATTAGGTATTGCAACCAGATTTGTGTAGATAGACTTAGTAGTGTAATGATTGAATAAAGTTATTTAGTATTTATTTTTTGTTTACGTTTCATCTGCAAAGAGGCTTAATTACCCATGTTAAATCAAAATTTAAAAAATGATTTAATCATTATACAATTTAGTACTTAAATTGAATAACCAACCAATGAGCCCTATGTATATTGTAGCTTTAATTTTTTACAAACGATTTTTAGCCAGTTTTCTTTATTGTTTGTTCATTATAGTTGTATACTATTCATCTAAATATTGTAGTACTCAACAAATGGAGCCTTTAAAAATAATATAATTTTACTGTAACCACTTTGGAATTGGGAGTTTCAAATATCAAACTGCCTAAAATGTCAAAGGGGCCTTGGATCCCTCAGACCGGGCCTGTAGTACTACAGTGAATTTCCAAAATTTCTTAGAGGAGAGGGATAAACACATTCATACAAATAATACATATTTTTTAGTTAAAAAACTTAATAATTTTCAAAAGTATTTTATTATTATTCAAACAATATTGAAACTCGTCTAAATAAAACTTCTTCCATAGACAATTAAGAATTAATATAAAATTTTAAAAGAGGAGGAATATAAAAAAGTCATAAGGAAATTTGAAAATTTATTAAAACTTATAATCAGTTCCAATCGAGAACAGACTTATTAGGACACGCTACCTACTGATGGAGATGAGCAGACGACACAACATCAACTACAGTATAACATGTTCATATCCTAAGGACGCAGTGTAGTGCACAGAGTGCAGTACCGGGAACGACGACATCGAGGAAACGTTTCCAACACACTAGAAAATGACTTCATTTCTGTTAACAACCACTAACCGAAATACACGATGGCATAATTTAAAAAATAAAAATACTTTATATTGCTTTCAAAACTGTAGCGACACATTATTTTCCCATTACATATTTTTCACATAAACTTCAATGTAACCACGGCTCACCTTTACAACTTATTATAGTAATTATGTTTTATTACATAACTCGCTGACAGCCATTGTGTCGTTGGTTTCTTTTTAAAGCGACAATTATAATAATGGTCACAAAGCAATAGAAACATAAAAACTACTCGTGTCGAGTGCGTAATGTCGCCGTTTCCCGAGATAAGGCTTTAACATTATAGCTATAATTTTTATTCTATATTTTTGAATTGCAAACATAATTGAAACGTTCCTAAAAAGTTAAAATAATCCAGCCTCATGGTCTACCGATTAAAGACAAAAGTGGTCAAAATATCAGATCAAAATGTTTGTACTTCTCGGCTGATTTAGAAATTATATTTCTGAACATGCCGTAATAATTGAACGCAATTCGTTTCGGAGCAGACTAAGTAGGTACATACGCGTTAATATTACATATATTATATAATTCACAACAAATGTGACTAGATGTTTAAGATTCACGTGCGCTCGCTACATTATATCGTGAGGTGCCGCCGACCACAGCTCTGATTAGATCGCATCCAACGAGAGACGAATATGCATGAGTTTTGCTATTACAGTGAATTTCCAAAATTTCTTAGAGGAGAGGGATAAACACATTCATACAATACCATTGGCTCATTGGATGCAACCTCCCTTAAGTATTCTATAATATAACACACAACTAGCGGAGACAATCCATAATTTAATTATATCCATTAACATTCCCATGATCGGTAGAAGAAAATATTTTAAAATTGTATTTATGACCTATCGTTTATGATACGAAAATTGAATATAGTATATTTATTAGGAGATAAATTCCTGCTATGAGTTTTACCGATCAGTAAACACGACCCGCGCGGGAATAAAGATAATATACAATTTAAGGAAATTATGATATTATATTAATTTGTATACAACAAACAATTATTCCTCTAGAGTCGAGCTATTTATACACACAAACTTTTTAAATGTTAATATAACAAAAAATACACAATGCTTGTTAGAACTCCCTAACCGACACTTCATCGTTAGTGTTATCTTATTACTCATGTGAGTTTCATACTGGGCTAGTTTCCATGGTGATATGTGATAAATAATATATTTGTATACAGTAATCATATCATATCGGTAACACGAGGTATGGCACTGGGGGCTGACGGGAGCTGAGGAGGGAGGGGGGGTTAGGACGGATACGGAAACAGACGGAGGGACCGACTCGGCCACTACGTAAACCGTACGCTTTGGTCCTTTGCGTTGCATACACACAAAGGATTGTTTAGTTATTTCCTCATTCCGCAGGTGTCGGCGGGAGGCAAGTTTCGTAGTGGACGCCCCGCTCGCGGAGCTGTCGCCCAATATATATAATGTATTGATATAATAGCGCCTGGAGACGCTCGAGTTTCTCAACACAGTATAAATAACAGCTAATATTACAGTTTACTCTTAATTTATTTTTATTAAATTCGGACAAAGTTAAAAGATAATTTAATTGTACCTATCGTAATATTGTTTTTAATAAGCAGAGATGTTATGTGTTTTACATTTAACTTAATTTTGTTATAAATATCGACATTTTTCGAAGGTCGACGTATAGTTTATTTAAATATATTTTACTAATCTTAAATGTATTAAGTAAAAAGTTCTGCGCATAAAGATGAGCACTAACCTCGCAATTGAAAGAGCATTTGATGGGACAGGAGCGACTGGTGTGCGTTAACGAAATATCGGGCATTCCAAGTTGCGGAACAGCACCCTCCCGGCCGAGGCTAGGCTAGAGCCTACACACACCGACTGCATTGAAACCGATACCTAACGTAACATAAAATACTAAATAACAATACGAATTAATATTACTGCAACAAAATAATAAAAAAAAATCCATTTATTTGACTACAATAAAAGTTTCTCTAACGATGTATATCTATAATATAAAGTAAATATATGTATGTCTTATATTTAATTAGTAATGTATGATGATATATTATGATAGATTTGAGGCGCCTCGGTCGCCCCTAGTCGCTCCGGTAACTGTACAATATCACACGAGACGGACGACTCGGTTTAATAAATAAGTTATTTGGAAAACAAGTATGACTTGAATAAAATACATTTTCGCAAACAAGAAAACTATTCCGACGAGACGAGAGAAAATCGAATCGAAGTCACTCGATTTATTACGCACAGCGACGACAACCGCGTTCACAAACACAAGTTCACTTACAGTACATCGACTTAGGGGCAACAGACGCACAATTTGAATAGTGTTCTAGCTAGAGCGAAGAGGAGCCGACGACGAATGAGAAAGAGTGGCGTCTCCCTCCAGGGGATCTCGAGAACACGACGTGTCTCGTACGACACGCAACGACCGATGGGATACGAGCGATAGACGACGACCCTGAAATTTCAATGGAAGTACAATATCGTGGCAAGAAACTTCTCGAGAAACAGTGGAGACGGCGAGGGTCGCCTACACGTCGACGACCATTTTCTTGTGTATGTCCGTGTTGCCCACCACGTTGCAGAACTCCTCGAAGGAGATCTTGCCGTCCTCGTCTTTGTCGGCGAAGAGGATCGTTTTGTCCACGATTTGCTGGAGCTGAGTGTCCTTCAGGTTGTTGCCTACCATCATTTTAAGAACCTGAAATTATTTAATGGTTGAAGATCATTATAAAATGAAGTCGTTGCGAAGTTGTGGTCTGTTATTATTTACTAAGCTTTAGTTTAGGTTTGAAACTAAGAAAGTAAAGTTTATTTTTTGAATAGAACTAACGAAATGATCGAAAATAGTACTAAATTTAACAGCCAAAACTCTGCAAATGGCAGAGGGCAATTCAAAGCTTTATGTTACCTGAAAGAGTTCGCCGTTAGAGATGAAGCCATCGTTGTCCATGTCGTAGATTCGGAACGCGAATCGCAGCTTCGACAGCTTGTCACCCTTCACACTGAACTGCGACACTCCCTGAATGAACTCCTTGAAGTCCACCTTGAAGAGTTTCAATACTATTTTACAAATATAATTTTTACCATAACTTACTATTATTATTCAGATTTTAATATTATATTCAAAAGTAATGTTTTGTACCGAAAACACAATAAGTTCACATCACATTTTGACAATCCGGCACACGAACACGACGGACGTTAGTCACTGAATAACGGAAATGAGGAATCCATACTCACCGAGCCGTCAAAGGTGTCAACGAATAGGTGAACGTTACCTCGCCATTGCCGTCGGCGTCGAAGATGTCTATGACGCGCTGCACGAGCGGGTTCTGCTGCAGCTCCGGGAGCGACATGAACTCGTCGATGGACAGCGCGCCCGAGTTGTCGAGGTCGAGCTTCCGGAAGCGCTTGCCCAGCCGCCGGATCTCGTCCGCGTCGACTGCGTCGCGTACAAACATCATGCCGCGGACGCGCTCGCCGGCGCGACCCGACCGGACCCGGCCCGGCCCGGCCGGACCGCCCGCGGCGAGTGCAAGCGTACAGTGTAAGTGGCTTGGATACTACAATCTGCTATTTACAATATTGACCGCTATCTAGTGTTGTGGGTACTCGATATTTAATGAGTGAGTGGACCTATTTTAAATCGGTTGATGTTCATTTTCAATATTATTTGTTCGGGTTCGTCTCTTAACACTTCAAGGTCGAACCAGTGTTCGTTATTATTGTGTTCGCGATAACTGCGACTGAATTCGTATTGTTTTATGTGCGCGGAAGTCATGTATGCAAACTGCATACTGATTATCTCACAACCGGCACACAGCTATTTGTTATACTCAGTATGTATAACATAATGATGACAAATCGAGATAATATTTACTTTAAGTATTGAATTTAAACCAATGACTAAATTCCGTACAATATTAAGCAATAGAAGACTTCTATTTTTGTGTGTATTACGTCTATTATAGATACCATCAACCCGACTGTATTTCGATTAGTGTCGTTCTGTCGTGAGCGATCTATGAACGCCCACGTTGTATGTTAGTACCTGCTATTCTATTATTAACATACAAAGCCATTCTAAACGTTCCCGTGCTCGAAGCATTGCGCATCTGTTCCTGCCGAAACGGTACGAAAGCGATACCTGGCGGACAAACATGTCGCCTCGGTCTACACCAGCCACCAAAAATATAAAGCAATGAGAGAAGTCAGATACGAAAGTCCACAAAGAAGCTCATTTTAAATCACATTTTGAATATAAGAAGCACAAAGTAACAGAAATAATTTAACATAAAAAAATAGAAAAAGACACGGGGGATATTTTAGGATTCTCAAACCTAAGCTGGAAGTTTATCTCGACGGCGATTTGACCAAATATACGATAGACTAATTAACTTGTCGCCATTTATTTATTTAACATAAGAAAACTCACTTGTGACCCAATATTTGACATCTCCCATCACATACATTCCTCACGTCTGCACATGTATAAAACAATCTAACCATCACAAACATTCACAATATATTCTAAGAACTCTGTACTCTAGAGGCACTGGTGATGCGGATGCATTAGCCCAAACTTTAAAATAATCTATGTACATCCAGAACAATTTTTAATTTCGATTTTGAGCATAGAGAAGAGCATAAATATATAAAAATTACAACAAAATCATAGTACACCTAGAACAACTAGAATGAACAAACAGATAAGCTTTCATCTAAGAACTATGGCGTCCAGCTGCTTATGCACACATAGATAACATTTAACAAATAATGATAGCAAGCAAAATGTTTATGTTGTTAAACAACTGGCAATAGCCAGAATTACCATTAAATTGAATTCGATGCCAATACTAAACTTTAAGTTAGTTTACAAATCACCATTTAAATGCTTACACATGACACAACATTCACATATAGAATATGGTTTTCCTACACCATTCAAAAATATTAATATGCTGATTTTTTATATAATATTTAAATTAAATTTATGTAAATTAAGATTAATTAAGAAAAAATTGTTCTGGATATTAGGGGTGTACGTGCGGTGTGTCAACATGGAGATGAACATCAGCGAGTGACACTACGACACTCACAGTTCTCCACCTTAAAATCAATGCAGTTAACACGTGCTGAAACAAACCTCATGTTATGCTTCTTACGCACACCCTACTCCCACTCAAAATGTATCCACTACTCGTCTCCTCTTGCAACGGGAAGCTAACAATATGTTAAGTACTGGGGAAAACTTAATTTTATGCTAGTCATTACAATAGGGAGTTGTTACTCAAAGGATAAGATTGTTTTATCTCAAATAAGATTAGGTATTGGTAACGGAAAATAGTATGCAATGAAACACTGGTTATAATAAGGCAAGTAAAATAATCACAGAAAGGTGAAGGATTTTGCAAAACCAAAATGCATACTCACAGTTAGAACAGAGCTCCATAGGAATTGAATTTTCGTTGCCCTGTAAAAATAAAATTCATATTTTTACAGTTAATTAAAATTTACTTTAATATAGCCAAACATTAAGTGATCTAATAATTAATGAATGACACGAATTTTAAATATTCAAATTATTTCTAAATTCCTAAAATCACCGGTTTACACCCAGAAACACCAGTTCGAGCAACCAATGATGAAGTCGAAATTCAAATACCGTTGTGATTCTTACCATGGTGTTGTTTTTATATTACGTTCGGTTAAGAATGTAGCACTCTTGATATTTTGTAACAATTTTTAAATTGGGTTGATCCTATCACTTTTTAATGAAAAACGACTTGTCTGCAGAACACACCATCGATGATCGATCTAAATAAAGTCGACAGATTAAATAAATAATTTAAAAACATAGATAATAAACGGCAACAAGTGAAAATTTTATCTGATTAAAAGTATTCGGTGGAATTAATAAGTATATCTAATAAAGTTATAATAACTTTTTGATAGCTACGATTCGATTATCGAGTAAAAATTTAGAAGGTATATTTAAATATTATGTCAGTTTAATAATAGTTTTGTAGCAATAATTACGTTATCAATTAATCTTACGGGAGACAATCATTTTATATTCTTTTTGTAAATTAAAAATAACAATTACACTTAGAAAACATTAACTTTAAACTTAGTTCATGTTTTTATTTCTATTTGCTAACTAGTTTAAGTAATTTTTCGACGAACTGCAGTGAATGTCAATGTCAATCTCTTATACCCTCCCCCTCCCCCGTGATCTCTCTCTTTCCGAATACACCTCAACCATGGCGGCCGGGGTACGTGCTTTTAAATTTTAAATTATCTATGTGATCTAAAGTCATCCAGCGTTTTGCAATGAAAGACACTACCGTCAGTTTATGTTCTAATATGTTTTATATATATTTTTTCTAGGTACTTTATACTTATCCGGAAAATTTTCGTGCTTATAAGGCGTTGATCGCCGCACAGTACTCTGGAGCCGATGTAAAAGTAGCTCCTAACTTTGTGTTTGGCGAAACTAATAAGTCAGATGGGTTCTTGAAGAAGTTCCCGGCCGGGAAAGTGAGTGATGATTATTTAATTAGTGTAGTGTATGTGTTATCGGACCAGATGTTTTTGACGGTGACGTGTAATGATTGCAAATTATTTTAGGTACCAGCATACGAAAGCGCTGACGGGAAAGTTCTACTCACTGAAAGCAACGCAATTGCCTACTATGGTAAGTTATTATAATTTTTTAGATTATTTGATTACCTATAACCTTTTGGTAGCTATAAATTTAAATGTATAATTAATATTCAATACTTAATTATATTATGTATTTAAGTTAACTAAATTATTACAATACTGCTTTGAATGTCATGGTATTTTTGCAATAGTATTTTCCACACAGACTTAATTTTATTATTGAAAAAGTTATTCGTATTTTTATTGCACAAATTTTATCTTTTTTGTACATGCTTTTATAATTTAAAGTTAGATAACTACTTACTTTATGTAAATATTAACTTTTTCTAATTGTCCAATTGAATATTTTTCTTTTAAGTGGCAAATGCTAGTCTCCGTGGGTCAGATGTGGCCACACAGGCTGCTATCTACCAGTGGGCATCATGGGCTGACAGTGAGCTACTGCCTGCCTCCTGCGCCTGGGTCTTTCCTTACCTGGGCATTATGCAGTTCAACAAACAGGTTCAATCAGCATTTATTTACACCATCTTTAAATAATATTATCAAAGGCAGTGTTAGATAAGTGGTTACCTTATACAAAACATTTTTAAATATATATATTGTTTAATATTGCTGACAATGAAATACCGCCGCTACACAGAATTTTATTTGTTTAATGATTGCCAACCTCTTGTAATAACTAAACAAAAAACCAAACTGTTATTTGGGATTACCAAATTCGTATTTCATTCGATTTTGTAAGTATCTAAAATTGGATAAAAAGCTTTGTATCTCTCAACGGCATAGCCAAAAATTTTTTTTAAAACTGCTAGACAATAATTGCATTTTTACAATCATACATGTCATCTGTATTGCAATCAAGGTAACAAAATATTTTAAAACTCATTAAACAAACATTCATTGTTTCTCAAGAATAATACTATTTGGGATCGGATTTTTATTATATTGTAATTGAAATTCAAGAGTTTAATTTAATATAAGCTAATCCATTGATGTTATACCAATTTCAACTATATATAAACAATTTCAGTAACAATTCATTTTCGAAGTATTTATGCATTTATCTATGATATAATAACTTAGTAATGACATAGCTTCTGTTAACAGAATGTGGAGCGTGCAAAGACCGACCTGTTAGCCGCCTTGAAGGTGCTGGACGACCATCTGCTCACACGCACATTTTTGGTCACAGAACGTATCACCCTGGCTGACATCATTGTCTTCTCCACACTGATACATGCTTTCCAGGTATAACTTTAAATATTTGTTGATTCTAAAACACATAAATTAGAATGCATTTTTTGAATAAATTTCTGTTAAATTACAGAATGTGTTGGACCCCAGCTTACGTTCGTCACTAGTAAATGTACAGCGTTGGTTCTTGACACTGGCTAACCAACCGCAAGTGTCCTCTGTCACAGGAGCCATCACCTTGTGTGAAGCACCCCCCACCTATAATCCTAAAAAGTGTCTTGTTCAGTCCAAAAAGGTAACATTTTTCAAGATATAATGAAACTAAATGGCATGAATGTGGAGGTGAAATTAATATAATCTTTTTTTTATTAACTTATCCAACACTACAACATAAAATGCATGCAAATTGAAAGAAAAGGCTAGTTTAATTCAGTACCCTTTTTTTTAACGCTGGAAAAACGCATTACGCGTTTCCCCCACGGGAACAGTGGGGGGGGGTATATGGGACGCGCCGGTGTCCAAGGTGCCGAGTGCGCCCCGAACATTGGGATACCCACTAAAAACCAGCGGTACCCTTTCCGTCTTAACGAGGAGCGCCACGGGATCGCTTTCGCATGCTACCGTGGCAAATTCATTCAGTACCCTACCATCTACCCTAAAGTGCAAATGATAAATTAATAAATAAATTAAATTAAATACTTATATCAGATTCCAGAAATAAACATACAATTTATGTTTACAGGATGGTGATAAGAAGGAAAAGAAGGCTGAAAAGAAGGATCAGCCTAAAAAAAAGGAGGAGAAACCAGAGCCCACATTAGATGATGACATTGATGAGAAACCCAAGGAATCTAAGGATCCGTTTGACTCCATGCCCAAGGGGTAAGTTTTTGATAAATCAACAAATTACTTAAATTTAATTTAAATTTTATAATTGTAAAGTAAAAAAATAAAGTAACAGCCTTTGAATGTCCCACTGCTGGGCTAAGGCCTCCTCTCCTTCCTTGTGGTGAAGGCTTGGAGCTTATTGTTGGAATATCACCACATTGCTCCGATGTGTGTTGGTGGAATTACTGGTGGTAGGGCTTTGTGCAAGCTCGTCTGGGTAGGTACCACCCACTCATCAGATATTCTACCGCAAAACAGCAGTACTTGGTATTGTTGTGTTCCGGTTTGAGCCAGTGTAATTACAGGCACAAGAGACATAAAATCTTAGTTCCCAAGGTTGGTGGCGCATTGACTATAAGCGATGGTTGACATTTCTTACAATGCCAATGTCTAAGGGTGTTTGGTGATCACTTACCATCAGGTGGCCCATATGCTCGTCCACCTTCCTATTCTATAAAAAAAAAAAAAACATACAGGCTTCCTCACAATGTTTTCTTTCACTGTCACCTACAAAATGAAATATATACACAAATTAAGCAGATGAAATATTAGTGGTGCTTACCCGGGTTTGAACTCAGTATCATCTGTTAAGATTGACAAAATTATGAAATTAAAAATTATGAATTCTTTTAGAAATAAAAGTTATTATGGCATAAATATAAGAAGCTTCCTGTAAAAATCAATCATAGTAACTTTGGTGTCATGCCTAATAATATAGTATATATAATACAATCAGCATCACACAATGCCCACTCAGTATTAAAAATAAAATAACCCTTTCTAATTATAATAATCAGAATTCCATACAAATCTCAGTTAGTGCTTATTCAAATAAGTAACAAAACCCATTATTTTGTAATCGTTAAATAAATGTAATGTATATAACTTAATAAGTTTCACATTTTAACCAACTCCAAAAAAAGAACTAAGACTTTTTTAAATTCATGTGTATTTTTAAATATTTCAGTACACTAACAATTTTTATAAAATATATCACTTTATTATAACTGTGTAATTGTTGAAAAAATTTGAATGTACTGCTAACCAACTGATCAAAGTTATTTTACATAATTATAAGATGTGAATTTGTAAAATATCTTAGATCAGCTGTGAATGTTGAGTACCATTCAGGTATGAACAAAAATGTTAGGTTTTTTATAATATTTACAAGAAAACCTGTGGAATTTATGTATGTTTGAAATATTTTAAAAACATTTAACAAATAAATAAATTTTAATTTTCTCTTTGTTGATAGCACTTTCAACATGGATGATTTTAAGAGGTGCTACTCCAACGAGGATGAGGCAGTGTCTATCCCATACTTCTGGGAGAAGTTTGACCCTGAAAACTATTCTATCTGGTATGCAGAGTACAAGTACCCCGAAGAGCTCTCCAAAGTGTTCATGAGCTGCAACCTTATCACTGGTTAGTAATGAACGGATTCGAATATGTTTAACGACACAATTATGTTGTCATCTTCGAGTCGTGTCACCCGTGTGGTCTGCGCGCAGGCATGTTCCAGCGGCTGGACAAGATGCGCAAGCAGGCGTTCGCGTCGGTGTGCCTGTTCGGCGCCGACGACGACTCGAGCATCTCGGGCGTGTGGGTGTGGCGCGGCGCCGGCCTCGCCTTCCCGCTGTCGCCCGACTGGCAGGTGACGCCGCGTGTCAGAATACTGTCACCCCTATTTATTCTCACTGTATTTTACATTAAAAATTTGTTTTATTTCTAATATCTAGATTGACTATGAGTCATACGATTGGAAGAAGCTAGATCCCAGGAGCGAGGAGACCAAGAAACTGGTGCAAGATTACTTCTCGTGGTCTGGTACCGACTCCAAGGGTCGCAAGTTCAATCAGGGCAAGATCTTCAAGTGAGAGGCATATCGAGCTCCTATGCCGCCACTGACCTCAGTCCTCCCGTCTATAAAATATTTAAGAATAACTTTTTGATACTAAACTACAAAATGTTTCTATGATCACATAATTTATATATATAATAGGAATTTAAATAATATATATTATGTATAAGTTGTCTGAATGTCAGTGCTGGGCTCGGTTGTTTTGTTTCTAGTTCTCTACTCGAGTGCTAAGTCAAATTTATATGTAAAGTAAATGCATTTATATCTCTTATCAAAACAGCCATGATTATTTTTGCGTTTGTATGAAGAACTGTAACAAATACAAATTGGTTTTTTATTTAAGAAAGTTTTTTAATTCTAAATAATAATTGTGAAAATCATTGAGTATCGTATGTATCTCGATGACAAATGCCAAAGATGAACGGTCATTTTTGAGTGATATATACTATCAATCCTATTACAAATTCCTAACACATATTGAAGAGCCATAACAAAGCAAGCGCCTGGGGCGTTTTCTTTTCTAGCCCGAAGCACCAAAACATTCTCAATACTGAAACACTATGATTCTAAGCTGGATACCTAAGAAACTTTAAACAAAAATCATTGAAATCAAATAATTATCTACAACGTAGAAGTCTATATAAATACTTAGTTTTACATACTATTATACTGTACATTCCTTTTAGTTGCTTTTGAATACAGGCAAGGTACCATTCGTTTCATGAATGAAAATGAAATATATGTGAAAACATAACCTTCGTAGATTAAATATCAAAATACGAAGCGAAACTGAACTGTCATAGTTTGATTTTTTTTTCTTGGTAGAGGCCCAGCAACCCCTCTAAAAAATTACCAACGGAGATACTCCAATGGAGTAAAGATAACAAACCTTATATTTATATAGGTATTCCAAGCGATTTGCTAATAACTGTACAGTACAGTAACAGCCTGTTAATGTCCCACTGCTGGGCTAAGGCCTCCTCTCCCTTTTTGAGGAGAAGGTTTGGAGCTTATTCCACCACGCTGCTCCAATGCGGGTTGGTAGAATTCACATGTGGCAGAATTTCAATGAAATTAGACACATGCAGGTTTCCTCACGATGTTTTCCTTCACCGTTAAGCACGAGATGAATTATAAACACAAATTAAGCACATGAAAATTCAGTGGTGCTTGCCCGGGTTTGAACCCACGATCATCGGTTAAGATTCACGCGTTCTTACCACTAGGCCATCTCAGCTTTTTGCTAATAACTAATTTAATTTATTTATTTATTTATGGTCCACAAAACAGATTATAACTAAAGACACATTTAATATATAAGTAAACATTATAAGCAAGCTAAGTTATAACCCAACAACTATGTGAACACAGATTGTAGACGAAATATTTCACTTATAAAAATCAAATAACATCAGCACTTAAGAATACATTGTACACTTTACAAAAAACGTTTACAATAAATGAAAAGAAAAAATTATACAGAAAAATATGAACAAGTTATGACAATGAAAAATAAAATGAAATTATGAAATGTTGAAATGAATAAGAAAATAGATTTAATCACTATTATTAGTTGTTAATTGAAAATATTGAAACCAATTGTTTTCTAAATAGATTTAGGTTATTGTTGAAAATGTCAAAACCATCATTCGCGTCTTTTTCGAGAAAAATTTTGTTATATGCGCGACACATACGACCGATAGGATTATGATATGATATGTTGTTATTGTATGCGTCCAGGGTAAATATTCTAGGGTGTCGGTATTTAAAGTTAGTGTTTATGTTGATGGATCTTAAAAGCAAGGGTGAATCAATAACACCGTGTATTATTTTATGCAAATATACTAAGTTATTGCAGTCACGACGCATTTCTAGTGTTTGCAATTTAAAATGACTAAGCCTGTCATTGTAGCATTCGAGTTTACGTCCGTACTGATAGCGAAAACTGAGCAATCGTAAAAACCTTTTCTGTACGGCTTCTACCTTTTCACAGTGAGTGGCATAGTTAGGTGACCATATAACCAAATTATATTCTAAAATACTGCGAACTATGGAACAGTAAAGATGTATAGTAGTTTTAGGCCTTTTAAAACTTTTAGTGCACCTGCTTATGAATCCACACAATCTGTTACTCTTGTTAATTATGTACTCGTAATGATCCCTAAAAGAGAGTTTTTCGTCAAATATTACTCCTAGGTCTTTTGCGGTGGATTTGCGTGAAAGTATGTTTTCGTTTATAGTGTAATCAAAAAGTACTTTTTTCGATCTTTTCAGTGTAAAACTTATTACAAAGCACTTTTCTATATTTAGCGTCATATGATTATTAGTGCACCATCTGGAAAGAGTATCTAAGTCCTTTTGAAGAGATATAGCATCATTGACGTTATTAATCGAAGAATACATTTTAAGATCATCGGCGTATAGTAAAAATTGATACGACAACTCTTTAGCTAGGTCATTAATAAATATTATGAAAAATAAAGGTCCAAGGTTCGACCCCTGTGGTACCCCAGATGTAATTGTTGCGTGGGAGGAAGTGTACCCTTTGATTGCAACTAATTGTGTTCTCCTGTCTAGGTATGATTCTACCCATCTTAATAAGGAGCCATGGATTCCGTATGCTTTTAGTTTGCGACAGAGCAAAATGTGGTTTACCTTGTCAAACGCTTTTGAGAAGTCAGTATATATCGAGTCCGTTTGTCCACATTTCGCAAAAGTGTTGCAAATATAGTTCTTATATTCTACCAAATTTGATGTAGTGGAACGATTTTTTACAAAGCCATGCTGTTTGTTGCATAGTGCCGGATATACGTGATGATAAATTTTATCGTATACGATAGATTCTAAGATTTTGGAGAAACATGACAAAATACTGATAGGACGGTAATTTTCGCAATGTGAACGGTCTCCAGATTTATAAATTGGTATAATATAGGCAGTTTTCCAGTATTTAGGGAAGATACCATTGTTCAGGGACATGTTGAACAGAATAGACAGTGGAGTGCTAAGTTCTTGAGCACATAATTTTATGAAAGAAGGTGGAATCCCGTCAGGGCCTGCACCCTTATTTTGATCTAGATTCCTAATTTTTTTGCATATTTCATTTTTAGAGATAGAAAAGTTACTTAGTGCATTATTATTGTAATCGACCGCATGAAAATTATGTGAGCCTTTTAGATTGGAGGAACTAAATACTGAACTAAAATAATTTGAAAATAATTCGCAAGCGTCCTGGGCGTTTTTGGAAGTTTTATTCGCATATTTAACAACTTCCGGTATTGAGTTAATTTTAGAGCCTTTTTTATCATTTATGAATCGGTAGAAAATTTTTGAATTACTGTGTATTGAGTCTTCCACCGAACACACGAAATCGTTATAGCATTTGTCTATAAGGTTCTTACTCCTTTTACGTAGCAAAGAAAAAGTGTCATAGTCTCGCGGATTATTAAATTTTTTAAACTTTTTATGATATTTATGCTTTTCAGACAACGCTTAAGTCCATGGCTGAACCAAACTGGGTAACGAAACGATTCGTCTCGTACCAGAGGTGTGTTTTCCTTGATTACTTTGTTTAAGATCTTGTAGAATTCTTCTACATTGGTGTCCATATCTTCAAATGACAGAGTTTTAGTCCAATTAATGGTTTCCAATACCGATCGAACATTTTGGTAATTACATTTAAAGTAATTAAGTTTCATGCGCTTATTTTGTTTAATTGTACCCTGTGATTTAAGATTAAAACTAATGGTAATAGGTGGATGATGTTTATCAATACGACTTAAAGTTGAGTCTACCGCGCTGTTAACTTTGATTATCGACAGATTCGATAAGACGAGATCTAAAAGTCTATCATTATGATTTCGAATACAATTAAATTGACTGAGATTGCAAAAGTTCATCATATCTAGTAATAAACGTGACTTGTGATCTTGACAAGAGCTAGGTATAAGATCATTAGATGTGGGCGTATTGTGCCATGTTAAGTTCGGTTTATTAAAATCTCCAATAATTAAGAAATTGTTTTAATATTAAGCACGAACAAATTTTGATTGATATTTTATCTTTATTTGTAAGTTAAAAATGTTCTGATAACAATTTCGCCGACATTCAAAAGGTATAGGTAAATTTGCAATAAAAATACAAAACTCGAAAGCAAAATTTAATATTTCAGACTTTTGACTAAATTGTAGAAGTATTTTAACATTGGTACATACATTCTCACTTATTATTGCAAGAAAATAACTATCAAGAATATGCTGAAGAAAACGAAGGCGAGCGAAACGGACCAGCACTGGGTGACTAGCTAGAAAATGATTATTTAAATAATCTATTGCTCTTATTCATAATATACAAAAGCCAATTTTATAACTGCACAGACACGCGCAGGTTAAATTGCTTGGTCGCACAGTTCTGGCTGTAGCTTATACAGCTTCGAGACAAGGATGGATTGGAATATGAACATGTTAATTGAATAATTAGTTACATTCGGCAAATATATTTTTCTAAAAAGCATTAACTTTTAATTAAACATAATTTGTAATATTGCTATTTGTGAAATTTTCAAAATGCGATTTATTAATTTATCTATCATTTTAAAAGTAACCAATTTAACAAAGTATTAACATTTTAAAATGGTCAACAATAATAACTCGAAAAACGACTAAAACATTTGGTAGAATCATAAACAAACGCCTTACCATTAACGTTCTAAAACTTTGTTATCGTTTCCCATATTGTCACAAATGACACAATTTTTAAAACATTCGGAACATTAATAGATAGGTATTTGAAGTTTTGTTTATGAATCGTATGAGACTTTTTGTACATGATATGTACAAACGATGTTTAGTTCCACTGCTCCGTAATCGGGTTGAAACATTTAACAAAATTTAAAACTTTGACCCATGATATGTGAGAATACCATGACGAAGTTATAAATGCAGCTTGTACTGATATCTCTTTTCTTAATAGTATAAATACTTTGATAGTAAAGGTTTTATAACACTATTTAATTCGTTTCGCTCCAATAACTACAAAATGCACATTCATGTGACAAATTTTGTATTTGTAAATAAATGTTTATTCTTATTTTTACAATCGAAATTCAGCAACTGGTATATATTTTAGAATTTTTTTGTACAGATAGGTTTGAATAAGATATTGTATTAAGTCGATAACGATGTAGGTACTCATAGCGCTACATTAATTAGTCGAAGCAAAATAAAATTACAACAAAATATCTAATGAATATGTCTTGTAAATGGCAAAACTGCGTCACCAAACACATCCTTGTATCAGTAGGTTATCCCTATTAAAAATAGCCCATTCCTTCAATTAGACATACATATAATGTTATATATATTTCATCTCAGTACAACAGATATACGATACAAAAACGATCAAAAGTTTTAGTTTTGTTTTTAAAACCGTCCTTGTGATGTCCCCGTAGAGATAAAAACCTAAAGAAACAAATATTGTAACAATTTAGGTACCTATCTAAATTGTAACTCGAGTTATAGCGTTCCAAACTTAAAAATAAAAGGTTACTGTTTCGTAACTAAAATCAATTGATTTAGTTATTGCCGTGGAGTTTTTTTTTATTTATAGCGAAGCGAACGACTGAATATTTCATTGTCTTTGCCGTCTTAAATCTTACAAATACGACGACTAGACACAAATAGAGACAAAATAATGATTTATGTAAGAACTTCATTGGCTGTGGAATTCAAAATAGTTTAGTTATTTTTCTCTACGACGATATTACCTATTAATCGTACTTTAGAATTTAAAAAAAAATCTTGCTTTCTGTACAATATCTGATAAAGAGAACTGCACATATGTCATGTATATAAATATAAGCTGAAATAATAACAGCGGTAATCAGTGCACTGCTAATTGAGCAAATATTTTTGTTAAATTATTCAACCACATATTTTCGTCCAAACGTCGTTCCAACATACCTATATACACATAGTACCTACAATACCTTATTATTCAGAACAATCAATACTTTATTAATGCTAGATAGTGAAATTTGTAAATTATAATCGATTATCTAAATATAGATGTTTGAGACGAGCAATACTTTCACAACGAATATTATTAATTTAAAGTTTGAATAAGGATGCGGTTGGTCGCCACCGGTCACACTCAGCTAGTATTTAAAGCAGCTTCGCTATATCACTGTCCGTAAATCTTATTTACGTGCTATAATACAGTCGGCACATACGATCGCATAACGAAATAATAAACACGAACAATTTAATATAAACATCGAAAAATGCAAGGTCAACGATGGATAGTGGGAGTTACAAACGACACTATACATTTATATACTTAAAGGGTAAATTTACATCTCAAAATTGATAACATGTCGCATCAAGTTAATAGAGAATAATATATCTTATAAAAGTTAAACTCGTAGAGACACAAGTTGGTTACGGTGAGCGCAAGCGACGGCCGCCGGTCATTGAGGCAGCGTCTGAAACAATACCACAATACAATCTGCGTGTGAAACAACACGTCAAGATATATAAAATAATTATTATTACTATATTTAATAATATAACCGACGTGCCGAGATATTAACAGAAAAACCCAATAACTTTATATTTGACTCTAGAACCTCGTACAATAAAATATAAAAATTCAATACCAATTATATTAGCGCTGTGTGTTTCAAACACATTCGATAAAACAAAGAAGCAGAACTCGCCTGATTATAACATTTAACTTAGTATGTAAAGTCGGAAATACTGCAAGTAGCTTATGATAAACAGTGTAAGTGATGACAATTTTAATTTATCTTTTATATATATTCCTAAGAATCGAGCAGTGATTGTGTAACGCTAACACATAAGTACCGTATCTGCAAGGTTGTGTTGCAAGTCCAGGTCGGCGGTGAAGGGCGCGATATGCACATTGACCTGCACGTGGCCGCCGTCCTCCTCGAACTCCAGCGACGAGGAGCTGACGGTCATGTGCCGGGAATCGTCCTGCAGCAGTGGCAGCTCGTCGTCGGGTGGCGCGTCTACCGCGTGTCCATGCGCGTGGCACTCGCAGCGACACCGCTCGGGCGGCACGTAACTGAATACCACAGAGTCGCGAGCGGTCGCTGGTAACGTCTGAATGCGCTTCGGCTGCTTCCGTCGCTCCGGTACCTCGGAGAAGTCAATCCAGTCTGATTTGCCTCGCGCCTCCATGCCGGTTGCTATTTAACATCAATTATATATTTACAGTTAAATTGAGATTTATTTTAAGAATCCCTTAATTTTAAATGCAGTGATCTCAATCGTTCTATGTTCGGAAAGGCTTTTTCATAGTCATTAGGTATAGCTTCATAGTTAATGAAGAGATTGTAAAAAGAGACGTACTTTTTGGGCACGATGTTTTTGACTTAAAAGGTTAAGAAATTAAAAACTAAAATTTTAATGTAATTTTTTAGAAGTGTGAGTCTGTTATAAGCTTTAAGACATTGACCATTTATGTTTTGTATTGTAAATATTCGAATGGGTTTTCTATTTCCGCGAGTTATCAATTTATCATTTCCCAACAATTGTGTCTTTTCCTCAATCCTTGCAGTTTCCTTATGTATCGTATACTTCTCTTATTAAATTTTTAGTAAGTACATATTTATATTTATTTTATTTGTAATATGTATGTACTTCTTTACATCACATAGTCATCACTCCTTGATACCTAGGCTAAGCAAGTATGATTATTAATTTATTTAGTGACAATTTATGAAAAGTCGAAAATAAAATTATTACTATACTTAACAGTCACATGGAATGAAGCAGTAATTTTTATTAAAGTTATTTTATTTCTGATATCTTTTACGTTATTTTTTTTGTTTTTATATTAATTTGTATACAATAGGTTAATTTTCAAAATTATTTAGCCGGTATTTATCGAGCCGGTTGACTCGTCAAATATTAGTAGTTGGTTGATGTTTGCCTTTCACGTCGAAAGTTGTGGGTTCGATTCCCACCCAGGACAGACATTTGTGTGCATGAACATGTCCGTTTGTCCTGAGTCTGGGTGTAATTATCTATATAAGTATGTATTTACAAATTGTCCTAGGATATTATTATTTTAAAAGCAAAGTTATTGTGCGTTAACCTAAACTTGCATGCTGTAACTCTACCTGTAAGCGAAGTTATGTGCAACCGAAGCTTTGGAATGTTTAGAAATACATATAATTTTGTAGGTGGCTCTAAAATAAACAAATAAATAAATTAGTAGAAAATGGTTTACATGTTAGTGAAGATTCTCGTTGACTCCCTAGCACTTTATTGTTTACCTGTCATCAACTTATTAAAAAATCAATAAATGTAAATATAAGTTTTAAATTTTTTGATTGTTCCTCAAGTAAACCAATATGAAGCTGCAGGAAACAAAGAAATATCCAATATTATTTATCAATAAATGGATAACTAACATAGCGGTTCCCATGACAAATTGCAATGTCTAGTGCGTGTTACTTCTCAGTCATCTTACGTTTTATGTATGTAATTTATGTGACAAAATCACGATTAATATTGATATGATGCTAAAATATTAATAAAATATTGTTGTACTTAAATAATATATGACTGTACGAGCTACATTTTAGAAAATAAATTCATACAATTTGCTTACAAATACATTAAACAAAGCAATGGAAAACACGTAGCTTACCATAACCACCACTTAGAGAACGAGCTCGTGCGTTGCGCGGTGGAGGAGGTGGAGCCGCAGCAGAAGCGGTGGAAGCAGCACGTGCACGCCGTGGTAATCTGATGTGTAACCTCTCGCCGCTAAGTTCCGCTGCGTTGCTACTGGGCGTAGGTACCGACGGGGGAGTTAAGGCGCCCAATGCTCCTCCGGCACTTCGGGCTGCCCGTGGTCGCTGTACTCCAGCCACATGAATGTCACTGCGGTCGCGTATTGGGATCATCGGCAATGCTAGCGATCGTTCCAAAGGAAGCGTTGTTGGTACGTATGGCAACTCTTCAAATGATTCTTGTACTACAAGACCTCGATGCTCCGCTTCGCTCCCTCCATGAGTCGTCGCTACCTCGGAACTCGCTTCTGACTCTGAAGAGTCACGACCAGGGTCTGGAGGTGGACTTGTGTTCAATTGTCGGATCGTTTGTTCTTCTCCTATTTCACCGACCATTTCTTCGCTTGTTGGCAAAACCTCATTTACTTCAACCTCAATATTTTTTAAGGTCGATGTTGGATGTGACAATTCGTTCGATGTGACTTCTTCAGGGAAACTTGGAATCGATTCTGATATTTCGCTAGTAATACTCGGTGTTTTCGTTATACTAAACTGAGTGCTGAAAACCTGTTCTTTGCTTCCCACATGTGTCGTGAATATTATCCGTTCTTTTCTTTTAGGACGATCTGCGACATTTGCAACTGCTGCAACATCTTCAGATACCATTGCCTCCGTACATCCTGCATCAGAACTTTGTTCTGAAGCATTGGTGATACTTTTTTTGGGAATGAATTCTATTTCTGGTTTCCTTGCAATATGTTCAGCATCTGAAGTAGATTCTACATTTGTAGTTAATTCAGAAGAAACGGTCTTTTCAGTCGGAGAGTGTAAAGGAATAATAATGCTCCCATCGGGTAGTACAGTTCTTTGAGTCCGTTTTGGAATGGATATGGGAGCAACGGAAGGAATAACTGCAGTTCGTTCGAGTGGAGCCCGCGGTTGCGGTGCTGATGCAGGGCGTGAAATCTCACGGGAAGAAACTTTTTCGTTTATATTTTCTTTCGAATTAAGTTCATCAGGTGGCGTATGTAAGGGAATATGAATAATTCCATCTTTTGAATCCTCGTAATACTTAAGTTTTTCTCCTCTTTGTTTGTCTACAGTTGGTTGTGGGAACTGTCGTTGTTGTTGGACGACTGGAGACGCATCGCGAGAACCTGGTGAAGGAGAAGCACCACTTCGCCGTGGTGTTTTAAACAATGATAGTACTGAGCCTTTTATTTTCCCTGTTGAAGTGGGAGTTGCAGAACGATCACGGCTTTTGCTACGAGATCGTCCTTCATTAAGGCTCTTTTTACGACGCAATGCATCAGATGGTGAGTCTGGTGATGCGATAGTTTCACGTGACTTAAAAAGGGAACAGAAAGATGATTTTCTCGACACTGGTCCGCCACAAGGGGAAGGTGTTCGACTATCTCGCTGTCGCCTCAAGGTTTGTGGACTTGTTGGCTCATTGGGACGCGCAGGTCGATCGTTTAGTTCTAGCGTTATCGGTTTTCGTGCAGGTTCTCCACTTATCAAAGTTCTTTCACTTTCATCATCTTCGTCATCTTCATATTCATCGTCAGGCTTAAGTTTTATTCTTATTATGTCTTTCGAACGATTACCACGTCTATGTACTTCGGGCTGAACTGGTTCACGGCGGTCTCTGGATCTTGCACGGCGCTCTTCAACTTTTGCACGGTTTCTTGTTTCTTTTAATCGCTTTTCATCATCTAATGATGTAGTAGATGGTGCTAGGCCTGGAGCGGGTGCACTGTTAGATGCATTTGGAGAAGTAAGGCGAGATGCACTAGCCGGTCGCGTATTCTCAACAGTTACTTCTGTCCGCACCTCGCGACGGTCACGCGCGTCGACTGGTGGGATTGAAGCAGGTTGAATGGGCGTTGACTGAGGATCAGAAATTGAAGGTGCTGTTTCATTCGTCATTTTAGCAATTTCAAGGAGCCTTTCTTCAACAGCAGCTGTGCATATTTCGGGATCAGTCTCTATCGGCTTTGGGCCACAAAAAGATGTTTCAAGTAGCATTTTGTGCGGTGAAGGAGAACGAGAAGTACCCGACACTACGGAAAGCCTCGATATCCGGCTAGCGTGACTAAATCCTGAGAGTGCTGAATGCGCGGAGCACTGGGATCCAACACTAGAGAGTCGGCTAGTTCGGCCTGATACAGCGAGAAGTGCCACCTCAGAACTCTGACTATCCTTACGTGAGTGACGACGAGAAGGTGGTGCTGCAGATTGTGCACGCGTGTCTATACCACCAGGTGCACCTTCTAAAAATGCAAGTTCTTCAGTAGATGAACGAAGGTCTGCCGCTCCGTCTTCTCGAAAGCCAAGTTCGAGTCGAGCGCGTGTGTCTTCACTGTTACCTCCACCCGCAAATAGCGCCAGTTCAGGTGAGCTATCACGCGAATCCTGGTGACTAGAACTAGATGCACGAGATATGTCAATGCGAGGGGCGGCTGGCGTTTGTAGACCAGAAGTCGTTGGCACCGTCGTCGTTGTATGAACAGCGGGAGAAGAGTGTGACCTTGCGCGTTGTTCTGGCGGTGCGAGACTGTCGACACCGCCTGATGTCGACACAATGACACTCGACGTTGAACTCACTGGATCTTCACGAATCTCAGGTAAACGAAAAGCTTGTTTATTCTCCGGACTTGACTGCAAAATTAAATGATAAACGTTAATAGTCTGATACTGAAACCACATTTAAATTGGTGTCTATGTCAAAGGTCAAATTGATATTGATAGATACTTACTTCTTCCGACACGTCGTGATCAAAGGAGGCAATAGGCGCGGGCCCGCGGCGCGGCCGGCGCTCGGCGCCGCTTGTCGCCATGCGCCCGCCGCCGCCGCCGCCGCGACGCTCTGTTCACACTCGCTAACCACGAGCTGTTCTCCAAACTTTTCACATTTGCGAGAACTAAAGAGCAAAAAAATTATCATCAAAACCAGCCAAATATATTGTTGCACATGACCTTACGTATCTCTTTATATTTAAGATGTACTCGACACACAACGTATCGAATAATTACATTTAAATTGGTATTATTTATGGACCAATCATGTTTTCAAGAATATTTATTGAAATAAAAAATATGTGTTACAATGGAAACTTATAGTGGCTCATGTTGAGGAAAGCTTATAATCTTTATATGTAGATATCAGTAAGTAAATTAATATAATATTAATATAGGTATTAGTGTCACTGAGGTTCGGGAACATAAAAGATTTGGAGTGTTAGAACAAAATTAAATGTACGGAAATATATTACTCTATCCATAAATATTAGCAACACATGAGAAAACAATGCATAGTGTAATTTTTTACGTGAACGACTGTCACATGGAAGCAACACGGAGTGAGTTTCTCTAGATAATTGCAATGACTGTGTACAGTAGGTTAATAGGTCATTAAGTTCACGACAATCTCTTATCTACATACTCGGGGTTCAATGACATTAAAAACATTTTACGTTCGGTAACTGTGAGCCGACACATAACGTCATACGTACTGAAACTTAGGAAATTTGACAGCTCTGTCCACTGGTCATTAATCCCAATCGATTTACATCACTTCATCGCAGGCGGCGATATTCTCGTCCAGTTCCGATATTTATATCAAGTGTATCGACATAAAAATCGTGTACAAGATGAAGGTGAGTGATTCCAGGAGTACGTATCGAGTGGTCTTGTCGATTGTGGCCGAGTGGTGCGTGTCACGACACGGCGCAGCTGGCCAGAGCCACTCGTGCGGGCTCTCGGGCAGGCGAGCCGACACGGGCTGTGCGGCGCGGTGCGCGTCACGCTGCTGCTCGCGGAGGGTGTCGGCGCGAGCTGGCGCTCCGGATGTCTCCCTCCACCTCCGCCATCGAGCGCTGCGGGGCGCGTGCGCGTACCTAGCGCAAGCGCCCCTACCAAGTCAAACCCTACCCAATCAAAGTCTCCCGTCATCTAATGCGATGTCGCCGGTCAGGGCTGCCATGCTCACATTTATTAGCTAAATATAGTGTAACCTCCGCATCGAAATCGATATCGACATTTTGGACGTGTCACTGATTAAATTTTAGTGACATTTATAGTTATGGTCACACAGTAACCAATAATTCAAATAACTTATTGACCTTTTAAGAATTAACTTACAAAAATATATTAACGTAATATATATATAACTTTCTTAAAATGATTAAAAGATCTATTCAAACAGTTAAACTTTATTTGTCCAAGTCAACATCTCTGGCAACATTACATTTTTTATGTTGGTATGAAATTTCATTTATAAGATAGGTCGTAAGCGATGACGTACCCACATCACGAAAATATTTTGATTGCATTTCCAGGAGGGATCGTATATTGTAAATCACAAGTAATAAACGATGGAACTGTGACGTTAAGACATATACTTCTAGTATTGTTTTATAATAATAGGAGGTATAACGAGGAGAAGCGATTCATCGCTGAACATACTGACGAGTGTTTCTTGTTTAGTTAGTAGTGTAGTTAGTTTCATAAGAGTCATGTCACCAAAAACAAATACCCGGTGACCCAGTGAAGGGCCACCTACAGCCCTCCATACTCGACACATTATAATGTAGCTATGTAAGCAATATGTATATAATGTCAGATTATAATTAGAATTTAATTATTTACCAGGATGTTAGTAAAAACATCATTTATTGCTTATTTTTTAAAGACGCATCTGTATTAGTTGTTGTGCCAGGTTTTATATTATATACATATACTTATATAGTAAAGTTAATTTTATTATTATAAATGTACTGTAAATTAATGCTAACATCCATAATAATCAGATAATATTATAATTTGACATTGTTGTATTAACACTGTAGTGTCCAATGATTAGTTTGACGTCACCTCGATGTTGAGTGAATTCAATCCTAATGTTCCTTAAACCGCGCCATCGATCTCTGTTCTGTTCCTCGGAGTTTAAGTTGAACTATTTTCTTATTATTATAGCCTTGATATCTAATTCTCGTAGAGAATATAAGGGTCTATGAAAATTTACGTTACATTAATTCAAAACGGTCCGTAACATGCCACTCTGCTGAGAAGATATTGCAACCTATCCTCAATACCCTCGTGTTGAAGATACTCAAGAAAATACTCTATATATTAGATAGCTATCTATGTAGAATTTGGACAGACAAATGAAACAACATTTCGACAATCGTATTTATTTTATTGACAACACAACATTATAGTCCACATGCGGTGGATGGAGTGCCCGCGACTGTCACGGAGCCCGGCACGCGCTGTCGCCGTGTCGTGACGTGCAAACGTGCGTGCAGCTCATGTCACGTCGCGTCGTGTAGATCCAATCTACTCGTAACTGTACGAGTACGTCGCGTGACTTGCTCCGTGCGGGGCGAGGGGGTGGTCTAGTTATTTGGATACAACAATCAATATATCATATGTATTAGCTTCTCCAAACTATATAATATATGTTAACGCTAGATGTAACGATATATTTATGTCATTACTCTTATTTTATTATCAATGAATGGTTAAGAGAATATGACGTCAACAACAAACAATAAATTGTTTCACAATATACATCGGTAACATCTATACAATGACTACCACAGAAACAGATATATTTTATTAAGCTTATGAGGATACATACAGACATCGAACCAGCTTCAGTGAACGTCGAACGTCACCGACATTTCGGATGGTACTTTAGCTTATAAGTTTTATTTTTATTTTAATATTTTGAATATAAGATTTGTGCTCTACCAAATAAATAGTTAGTTACAATATAATTGTTAGTAATACTAGAACCGTACATATTAATGTCACATAGTTTGTATACATAGTACAATATCAATAACTCGTAGCAGGAGTAAATGACGTCTCAGCGTTAAGGTACAAAAGTTCAAAACTAGATAGTCCGAGTACACAAGTGTTACAGTATACAGAGTAGCGCTGTCGCGTTCAATAGGCTCCCATCGAAACAGTGAGAATAACCACTCGGGCATATTGTATGGAAGAAAAAGCTATCATATATAGTAAAGCTTCAAGCTAAGCATAACCAATATCGCTGGTGGCTACCCGTCAGTTATCGCTTCAATAGCGCGAGTCGATTGCCGTAGGTACACATTTTTAATCAATTCAATATAATTCTACTTTTTATATACGGTTAAATCTTTAAAATAAGGCTTCCTTCAAGTGTTATACATAATAGCTTCGTAAAATAAGTAAGTAATAATATATACTTGGACCATTCATTTGCTTAACTTTCTCTTCAATATTAAACACTTCAAAGGCATGGCAATTAAAATATATATTAAGGGAACAGCCACTTACCAGGTTCTATTTCACTTTTAGATAAAACTGCACATAGAGAGATTCGTTAAGGATATGCTCCTATATAAATATTTGTACATGCTAAGTAATGTTGCTTAAGATGTGATAACTCACATCGGGCAGGTGCGGCCTGAACCGACCGACACTATTGGCGTGGTACAGTGACCACTGAGATAAGCACACTTCTAACCGCAGCGGTGGGTTCGTCCAAAATGTAACTACTAAATTTATTTTTATATACAAATCTCTTTGGTCTAAACTCGTCCGAATGATCTCTCCATTTCTCACATAGATTTCATTCTCACATTTCACATTTCATAGATTAATTTGTCGTAAACTTTTATAAACTACGTGATATTGCATTGAACTACTACCATACACTTAAGTAAATTGTACAAAAAATATACACGTAATCCTTTAAACAGGTAACTCGCGAGCGACTCTACTGACCGTCTGTCCCTAGCCTAACTTATTCTCTATCACCTTCAATCACTTCGGTCACTTCTTGTGTTTTGTATCTACCAATACCAAATATATCGAAACAATATTTGAATCATATCATATCATGTGAATAATAATTAATTAATAATTTTGTCTACTTCTTTCTCTAATTAGTAACACACACATACACTATTTTGAAGATAATATTCGTGCGACTTTAGCAATTTATTTATTTACAGAAGCCATATAGGTACCGTCGCATATATAGATACTTATGTATATCCCGAGTTGGTATCGCGAAATATGAGGATATGCATTACTCTATGTTTTTTATTCAAGCATATTTTTTTTTAATTTACATAAGAGTATCAATCAGTAAGAGTAAGCTATTAAATAGCTACAGTATGAGGTTGGCAGAAGTCCCCCGTATCTCGTATCTCCTATTATATTATAGAGCGATATTACAAGTAAAAACTGCATTCACAAACTTCAAAAAATCTCTACTAGGTTTGGCGAACATAATAACCAAACGTTACACTTAGTCGACTGTCCGTTCTGCCCGTGTGCCGCCAACAGTTGGGTCGACAAATAATTTACTATTTTAAGACAACTACATAAAATGTTCCGTCACAATCGGCGAGACCGATGATGACACGGCTAACCGAGGACCAAGTCTTTTATAGCTGAGGATCAGAATACTCAGAGGAGCTGTCGCATCAGTGAGCAGACGCCTAATCCGAGTCGGAGTCAGAAGAGGGCTCGCGTGGAGCCTCTTTGATGGTCTCGCGTGGCGGCTCGGGCTCCTTGGTAGCGGCCAGCGAGTAGGCCGCCACGGCCTGTCCCGAGGTACGCTCGATGCCCACTCTGTACACGGACAGACGACATCGTCAGATTACATACTGCGGTGTGCAACGTTTCGGTGATGGAGTCGTGCGCGTACTCACATGTACTCGTGTCGTGCGAGGTAGCGCACGTACTTCTCGGGCGGATCGCCGTCGTGCTCCTGCAGCGACACGGAGCGCACTGTGGTGTGCGAGACTTGCGTGGCCGGCATCGTGAACTCCACGTACGCCCACCGCGCCAACTCCTCTGGCACCTGGTCGTATGACGTCAGCGCCATGCGGCAGACGAGGTTGTGTGTCGTGTATGCTCCTGCGAGTGATCATTATATCAGACTATTTCAAAGTTTGCTATATTAGTTACGACTCAACTCTGTATAATATAGGGTGAACTTTTTAAGAACTTGCAGTCCGAGAAAATTCTAAAAAATAACAAAAAAGAATATTGCAAAATAAGTGTGTAAGAGTCTCAAAGTTTCTCAGCATGAGTATATGGTCCCACCTTGTCCCTCCTTGGGTAGTCGCGGCATGCGCCACACAATGGCGCGGTGTTGGTGCTCGTACTTGGCCTGCCCCGAGGTCACCTCGATGAGTGACTCCTGCAGTGTGTCTACGGCGCCCAAGAAACGCTCGATGCCCTTGATCTTGCCGGTACGTCTGCTCGAAACGAATTATTTTACTTTATTAACAAAGTGGTGCCAAAGTGCCACACCAATTTTCGAAACTAACAAGTGCATAGCTTTAGGCCTGGTATTACACTGGCTTACCAGCTTTAAAATCGAAACACAGTTAAACTAAGTAGTGCGGCTTAGTAGTAACATACATTCATGATTGCGTGGTATCTATCTAAGTGGGCTAGCACAACAACAATTAAAGATGTTATAATATTTCTAGTTGGTTATGTTTTTACAAAGAAGTAAAAAAGTAAGTATCAATTTATAACGCAGCTCTTAGCTATAGTATTTTGTTTTAAAAACATCGTCGCATTCTAAAAATGAAATATTTTATGTGTACAGACTACAGACCGTGCCAAGAAATAGAAAGTCTACCGAGTGACAGTTGTCGAACATTAGTGCAAAACTGAGAGACGGTGGGAATAGCCTGATGTGGTAGTGAGACGGGTGACCTGTGCGCGGACTTGACGGATCCGTATCGGAAATGCTTCTCGACGCGGAAGAGGTAGATCCAACACTCGGGGATGGGGAAGCGCACAGCGACGTCCTCGCACGGCACTTGGCCCAGCTTGCGGGACGCGAAACCCGGCACCAGCGCGTCAGCGCGCAGCTCCACCTGACACACACACAGGAGTCAATATACGTGCTCCGGCCGACCACGAGCGACTTACCTAGGTATGAGCCCTACCTTGTTGCCGGTGACACACCACACGGCCTTCAGCTGCAACGGCAGCTCGCGATTCTTTGGCGGCCGCACTCGGAAACGCATCAGCTCAATGTAGCAAGCGTCGGGCGGCTTGAACCTTAACAGAACGGCGGTAGGAGGTGACGTGACATTATTCCTAACTGTATATTCTTAAGTAGTTCTAGCAATTTTATTTTTAAATTGTGTAAAGCTGCACTATTTTTCTACTATAGTATAGAATATATTAGCCTATATTTCATTTAATCCTTAATTTTTGTTAATATTATGTCTCATATAAAAACATTTATTCAGAGTACACGGGCTATACTTGATAATTTGTGATTCAGCGAAGGCCTGGGGCTGCACGCAGGCGTGGAACTCGACATCCTCGACGCGGATCCACTCCTCGGTGACGACGGGGATGATGTCGTGCCTGCCGACGACTTCCTTGCCCTGCCGCCGCAGGTCATTCACGCCAAGCTCCACGTCCGGCATGCCTGGCGGGAAATGGCATACACAGTTGGAAATAGTAAATATTCAACTCTGCTTCATACTTTAGAAAATATCATTTGACGGCGTTTAATTTTTGATTCAGCTTATTAGAAAATAAAATATATATTTTAATTATAAATTTTAAAATTAAAATGTTTTTAAATAATGTGTGTCTTACCACTGAGGAAACCAAGGAAGAAAAGTCGCACGCGAGCTATCTGCTTTAGCACAGCCCCCTCAGCGTCCTGTTCCACATACAACTCGTCCACTGCTGTTATTTGCACCTGCGGCCAGGTTGCGCAATCAATACTACGATAGTAATATTAATTAACCAACTCATTTTTGTGATCATGATGATGTCATGCTCAAGTTAACTCATTTTTGAACACAAAACACGTCCTGGCTATTTGGTTCGTTGACTTATCTGGCAGATTTGACATTAAATTATACACAGCTTATATAAAGATTTAAAAACACGGGAATCGAGGGTCCTCTATTAACGTGGTTTGAGAATTACCTTTCTAATAGAAACTATCGTGTAAAAATAGGCGATAGCTATAGTATCCCGACAAAGGGCACTGAAGGAGCAGCGCAAGGGTCTGTGTTTGGGCCTTCGCATTTTATGCGTAAGTCTAATGATAACACCCATTCATAACAAAGTTAAGTATCATATTATTTTGAAAGAACAAATCTTCAATACAGATTTTCGGAATAACGTTTCGCATAATATAAAAACCCGTTGGGTGAGAACAAAAAATATTAACTATTTCAGCTAACAATAAATATGGAGAGCGTACCAGCTCTTACATGATTCCTCGCTTAATAAATAGCTTAGATTGTTATCTTGTTATTTCATATTTGAATATTAAATATAAGTTGAAGATGTATTATTTAAAACAATTATAGCGTATATTGTATGTATCTCCATAGACGGAGAGGAACTCAAGGTAAGCTTTTGTAGTTTTTGTCGTGCCATCACTTAATAGTTATGTGGTTGTTTATATTGTTAAATAAATAAAATAAAAAATATATATTTCTTTATACTCATTGAATTACACTCGTAATCGTATATGACTACGAATCGTTGCGTAACCACAGACCCTACCTCCTCCATCTTGTAGGTGAGTGCGCGGTCACGATGCGCGGAGAGACGGAACAGCGCCTCCTCCACACAACACGAGAATTGCTTCACATCCTCATAGCTCAGCGAGCCTAACTTGAACATCTGCGACACCTGACATGCAAGAGCGAGGTGCTAAGCGTTACTTAATTATATATTACACAATAATGTTTATGCTCCTTTACCAATGCTCGCGACCAGATGACTTCAGTGTAGAAGGAAATAAAAAATAGCTCTCTATTTACTAATTTATTTAGAACTTATTTATCTTTCTATATAGGACATTTTTTAAGAATAAAATAAAAACGTCACATTGATTTTATTCAAAGAGTGTGTTATGTACATTATCTTATTCTTACGTTCCTATCGGACTGACTAGACCGGATCAGGTGCAGACTAATGGCCTGACTGATTAACTCCGGGCTGCTAGTGTGAATTTATTAAAGGAGATTTAAAACTTTTTACTATCTCGACTCGAGATTATTAATTCGGTTTCGGTTTATTTCTCATAAAGAACACAAAAGTTCACTTCAATTATCAAAATCATTGTCTAATACATGTAGCAAGGACAAGACGAGTTTTATAGTTAGGTTGGTTAACCTGCGGCGCATGCTCCACGGGCAGACCCAGCTTGCGTAGGTCGCTACCGAACTCCTTGACACCCTGGTAGTCACCCTGAATTGCATACGCGGCAAATTGCGACAGTTTGTTCGTAATACGCTCTGCCTTTGTCACCTGCCCAGGCCTACGATAGAATGAACGCTTATTTATTCATATTGATAGATTTGTAATGATTTAAAATTTTAAAAGCATGTAAGGAATTGAAATGAAACAGCGGACATACCGTACACCAGGCCGCTCCTTATAGAAGATCAATTGAAGTTTGACAGTGAAGATCTTGCCGAACTGGTCAAACTGCTGTGCTCCTACCTCGGACACTGAGTAGCACGCTTGTAGCGGCAGCTCCTGTATTGGCTCTTTATCGGTCGCGGTGTTTAGCAATTGCACCACTGGATTATCGCCCTGGTAGGCTAGGCGCACGAAGATCTTTTTCCAGAACCTAGAAGTATATGTTTACTTAAAAAAATTGTAAAACGTAAAATATTAATATTTGATCAGCAAATCTATGCATACTTTGTAATGTGTCTTAGTTAAACGAATATAAATAGATTATTCTTTAAATTTAATAATGTATTTTATGAACCTTTGTCCTGTTATTTTTTTCTTATTTGGTTGGCGGAGGTGCATCTCCCAGCCGGGCCCAGTGTACTTGGTGCGGGGGAAATCCTCGAGTGGCATCGACACGTCGTCATCGAACAACGGCGTCGGTGGTGTTTCGCCCCCGTTACCCGACCTGCGTCTCGATTCCTCTGATCGAATAACATTCAACAAAGCGTCATTTGCATGGAGTAAGCTTTGGCAATACCTATACTAGTCAAATAATATCGTATGTTATTTTTAGCAGTGTAATAATTAGCTTATAATTAATATTTGCTTAAAATTGATTAAGAGTTCCCATGAATACCTAACATCAGCAGAATTTGTAAATGTATGTAGAGTAGTATGTAACATTCATTAAACGTATACCAATTATACCTTGGTCAAAAGTCACTTGCTGTTGTATTTGCTCGGTTCCATTCTTATCAAACGGATTCACACGTGGTGATTCTGGAAGAGCTTGTGGCCGCGGTGGAGGTGCCAATACCGGCACCGCGGATTCCACTGAACCAGCTTCACTGTCCTTTGGTCTAAGTTAAATTATACAAGGTTAACGACACTTCATAAAGCATTATTGCATTAAATATATTATTGTAACTACGTTCATACCGAATGAATACCGAAAATGTGTCATCTGTCGAATCACGGGAGCCCTGGTGATCGAGTCGAGGTGTGGCGGCAGGCGGAGGTGGTGCACCCATACTTAAAAATGGGTCAAAAGCTTCTGCTTCGAATCCGCCAGGCTCTGAATCCGCATTGCTGTCATCGCCCCATGCATCTGCACAAATCGTTAACAAAATTTAAATTTAACGTTCATATTTAAGATATCATTATTTATTATTATTATTTCATATTTATTTTACCTGTATTCATATGATTTCCGCCTGTTGAATCAAATTTAGCTGAAAATGCATCAAAAGCGTCTTGAGATTCAGGAAAGGAATCTTGCACCATGTTGTCTATAGTATTCCAACCCATATCTGAAGTAGTTACAGATTGATCGGTTAGAATGTTTTCTTGCTCGGCACTAAAAATATTTGTCTGTGTGTTTTCGTACGTTTCTTTCGCCATTGTACCAAAAATATCCATTGGTGGGTTATAAATATTTGACTGTGGAGTAGTTACGAATTTTTCCTCAGTAGTAAATGGGGAATTAGTGTTCGATACCATGACTGAATCCTCAGATTTAAGACCACTTATATCAGACTCAGCCTGATTAAATAAAGCAATGTCTGCAGAAGTATTCAATTCAAATGGATTTTTCTCACTTTCATTACCCTGTACTTGGTAACTATCATCTGTAATATCAGCAAATGGCGAAGCATTTGGAGAAGTTGCATTTACTTCAGCCGATGGTTCAGAACAATCCATCGGAGCAGTAATATCATCAACTGTATTTGATTTTTGTACCTCAAATATAGTACTTTGTTCCTCAGGCTCTGTCGAACTAACTATCATCGATGAGTCCTCTTCGTTAAATATTAGATTGGAGGATTCAGTTGCTGAAGACGATGTAACAACCGGAAACGTGGTATCCATAGTTTTTGTTTCAATATCAGAAGATAATTCTGGGAGGTCATCACTTAGAAAATCTATTTGTTTTTCTTCCTTTTTTGGTGCTGAATATAAACTAAGGATTGCTTCTTTTGTGGGCTTAACATTTGTCGGAACAGGTGCGTCAAATAAATTAATATCATCACCGGTGGATTGAACTGTAACAGGGGGCTGTTGTGGTCTTGGTGGTGGGGCGGGACGTGGTGGACGTGCAGGGGGTGGTCTAGCAGGCTTATTACGGTTAGTATCAACTATAGACGAATTTTCTTCAAGTAAATCAGGTTCAGGCGTAGGACTCGGTGAATGAATATCACGTACTGATACTGGACTTGGTGTACGCGTTGGGGGGATACGATCAAGCAAATGAGAACTTGTAAATTCCATTTGACCCGTAACGGTCAAGATTAAATTTTGAGTTTCAGCCGGTAATGGCCTTGTCGATAATTGTGAATCTTTAATTTCCTCTTCCTCGGGGTAACTGCAATCTACCATCGTAGAAACTAGCTCGAGTTCAGTTGGTTTTACTAGACGTTCATTATCCATTGATAAATTTCCAAATATGTCTATTGAATTAGTTTCATCAAATTGCTTTGCTCCAATGCCTGTAGGTTCGGCACTTCCAAAAATATCAACAGGTACTGTATCTCCAGCAGGTGGTTCATAGCTATTCTCTAAATCAGAAAAAGGATTGCTTGTGGCAAATGGGTTATCACCAGGCGTAAAATTAGAAGTTTCTGATTCAGACATCATAAACGGATTAAGTACATCAGTAGTTACGGGAGCTGCTGGTTCATTCATACTCAAAAATGGATTATATGCCATCTTGTCGTTTTTTTACTAATTCAGAAATTCTGATTCCAGTAGTTTGATCTCTGTCCTTCCTGGGTTTAAGTCACTAGCAAATGAAGTATCAAAAGGATCAAATTCCTCTTCGGGAATTCGGGTTGTAGAAGATGGTTCAGGAGTTAATGCTTTCACTTGAAATATATCATCAGAAGGATCTAACAAATCAGTCTCACCTTCGACTTCAGAGGTATTATCGCATGAAAATTCTTTTGCTAATAGTTTTAACTCTGTTTTACTAGGCTTAATATCTGTAGCAAAAGAAGTATCGAAAGGATCCGACTCTACGTTTGTTAAAGATTCTTGTGTTGGTTTTGGACCAAGTGGTGTCAAAACTTTAGCTTCTAACTCATTCGCATGGTCGTGAAGAAGGTCTTTTGCCTTAAAGTTATTAATATTTCGATTTGCTTTTGGATATTCCGAATGTCTTCTTTTAGCTTGATAAGTTATATTTGTTGCTAAATCCTCCTCAGAACGGGTTCGCGTTAACACATCAGCTACTCGATGGTTGGCCTCGGTTTCTTCGTTTAAGTCCTCTGTTATAGATACTTCACGTGTATAATATGGAGTTAAAGGCTTAGCATGCTTTGATTTACTATCAAAGTCAGTAGTTTCTTCACCACCCACGTTAAAAACAACATTTTTACTAACTATTAAATTTTCTGGGCGCGAAGCTCTTCTTTCTACTTTTTTAGGCTCATCAGCTCTGGGATCAAAATCGGGATCACTTGGAACGCGATAAATTTGTACGGAGACAGGAGCTCCAATAAGCTCTTGTTCTAAAAGCTTAAGCTCAACTTTTCCAGGTGCAACAATTTTATCAACAATTGTTGTATCAAATGGGTCTATTTCAGTATTATCTATATTAACAGGATCCAAAGGTGAATCTCCAAGTAGTGTTAAGTCAGTTGTACTTCCTCCTAAAAGGTCACGCTGATTTTTATTTTCTTCATTTTCTACTAAATCATCAGATGTAATCGATTCCCTAATACCCGAGGGATTTATTAAATGGATTCGAACAGAAGATTTACGTCTATTGTTTAGCTTGATTTGTACCTCCTCTGCACGTGGATCAAAATCGTCGTCGTCCTCTAATATTGCAGCTTCTTGCTTAACTTGCTCAAAATTTCTTGACGGGACCACAGCGTCTGCAAAACTAGTATCAAAAGGGTCGTCTTGATCTATATAAGGATCTAAGACATCAAGTTGATCTTCAACTATTCCTTCTGCAAAAACTGTTTCGTTTTTATCAGCTTCAAACGCTGACCACGATTCCTGTAACACAGGTTCGATCTTTATTTCCTTCTCTTCTAATTTAGTTATTGTTGCTTTAATTTCCAAAGATTCTGCTGCCAATAACGTAAACTCATCGAATTCTGTTTCTTCAGTTTCTTTTGTTTTTTCCTCACTAACGTTTGCTGGAAAAACTTCTTCACTAATATCTTGTTTCTGTTTTACTAGTGCAGTATGTAAAGACACACTAAGATCGATGGGCGTAGTTATAGGTATATCTGTGTCAATGTCCAATATACTCTTTTCAATAGGCTCATTTACAGTTGTTGTTCTTACTGTTGTTGCGTCTTTGTCTTCACTGTCTAGCAATAAATCACCAGGTATAATCCTTTTTGGTTTTTTAGAGGTAACAGTAACATTATCTATGCGACCAGTGAGGACCTCAACAGCTACTCCGATGTCTAGACCCTTTTTCCCTTTTAATGTTTTGACTTCTTGACCTTTTATAAGTGCATCCACATGGGACGTATCGAAAATATCGTCGTCTTGAAACTCTTCAGGTGAATCCGGAACGTAAGCAAGTTTCACTTCTCCACGTTCAACAGCATCGACATAAGAAGTGTCAAATATATCGTCTTGATCGTCTTCGTCTTCAGACTCATCATCAGTGACGCCGTAGTCACTTTTTTCACCGTTCTCACCCTCAGCAACAGCAGCTGCCGCTAAGTGGGGAAAATCTGCTTCAGTTACTTCGACAACCGGCCTTCGTGGTTCTTCTTTTTGTACTGATTCAACTTCTTTTGGACCCGCGGGCACTCGTTGAAAGAAAGAAGTAGATTTTATCCGATCGAGATCACCTTGTGTTTTCTTAAGTATTGAATCAACACCAGTTGTCAAATCTTTAAATTTTGACCATTCTTCATTTTCTTTAGCAGATCCTTCACTTTCACCTTGGTGTTGATGTTCTCTTCTATACTTCTCTAACTCTTCCTCTGTAAAAAGTTCCTCGTCTCCTTTGCGTTTAGATTTTTTGCCCTTTTTCTTCTTTTTAAGGCCTTTGGGTAACTTTAGCATTATACGATCTTATAGTATTTTCTTTATGTTGCTGAAACAATAAAACATATCTAATTACTTACTGGTGGTAGGGCTTTGTGCAAGCTCGTCTGGGTAGGTACCACTCATCAGATATTCTACCGCAAAACAGCAATACTTGATATTGTTGTGTTCCGGTTTAAAGGGTGAGTTAGCCAGTGTAATTACAGGCACAAGGGACATAAAATCTTAGTTCCCAAGGTTGGTGGCGCATTGGCTATAAGCGATGGTTGACGTTTCTTACAATGCCAATGTCTAAGGGCGTTTGGTGACTACTTACCATCAGGTGGCCCATATGCTCGTCCATCTTCCTATTCTATATAAAAAAAAAAATTAAAATCTCAATATTTAAAATATTAAAACACAAAAGTAACACTTGAGCTTAAATATATTTTTTTTGATCGAGAAGGAATATTGACAGATTTTTTAACAAACCAAAATTTATTAAGTTTATACATTTAAAAAAACGCTTATTTTACGAGTCACTTATATTTTATAATATAGTCAGTCAATATTTAAGATTTTTTTAGATGCTTGTAATTTTGATTTAGATTATACTCATTTTCAAATCTTCTTTGTCTAACGAGATACATAATTAATTATTTGAAAAATAGTTAAATTGATATCAGTAAAAATTTATTGAATATATTTCGTATAATAGGCTAAAACGATTATCAATGTATACATTTATATACATACATATAACATCACCAGAATAAACCACAAAACAATTTAAATTTTATTACGTAATGCATTTTTGAATTTAAGAATTTGCATACGTTAAATAAAAAGTCTGAAGAATACTAAAAGACGGCTGACGTTTTTATCTTATTGATCGACCGAGGTGCCTCAATGTAGTCTGTGCGAGAACGACCACACACAGCGTTATACGAAACTGTACGTATAGCCATGCAACAATGTCTAATGTATGATTTAAAGACATTCGGTGTGCTGTGAATATTCGTAAAAGGAGAATACGGCTCTACATTTAATAGCTACGTGATATTTCAATACATATGCGATATGCATGCCAGTAGGTCAATGAAATCTTTTGGGTGGAGATATAATGAAATGAGAAAAAAGGAAATGACAGCGGTCGGGCGATCCGCAGCGACGTCGGCGGAGCACACACAGCGGCTAGCTACGGACACGTACCGGGACCGCCGCCACCTACAGCTAATTCATACCGCTAGCGCGCTACGGGTAGGGACTCTATACCTTCATTGCAACACACGGGTACAGAGGACTCGACACGATCGCGCTGCGTTCGGGCTGCGCTCGAGGGCGCCTGGCTCGGGACTGAGGCGAGAGCGGTGGCAGCGGTGGAGGGTGGCGCTATCGATCGGCGCCGCGCGCAGTCGCTGCTGAAACCTTCGCCCTACGCCGTCGCGCGCACCTCCTACCCGATGCGCCATCTCACGCTGGTGGGCGATGCTGGCGAGCTCCCATTGCCCGTTGGCCTCCAATTATGTAACTAATCTCTCACGTCCCATTCATTCACAGTGATTTATTGTAATACAAATGTAACCTTATAAACTAAAAATGAATAAATGCTTATTAAAAAATACACTACATTTTTAAACAAAACAATAACGTTATGCTATTAAATATTGAGATCGTAAAAACGATATTCAATTTGAAATAAATTTTAATATATTTCTATAATTTATTATTAGTTCTTATTTGTACAAACAAAAAACTAACTACACAACATTACATTATTAACTCAATTCCTTCATTGCTGACAAAAGGCTTGTTAATTTTTCGTCTGGAAAATCGGATTTCATTTCGAAGGGCGTTTCGGATGGTTAGTATTTGTAAATCAGATATTTTAATTGTGACCTACTTTTACATCCAGTTAAGTCGACAATGTGGATAATTCTTGTCTAAATAAGCCTCGTATAAAGTAAGCTTAGTACAAAAATAATGGACGCAGGGTATAATACCTATTGTAATCGATGAATAGTAGTAACAACTTACACGTGTATCTGATTCTTCTCGGAAAGTAAACGTAAAGTAGCTTCGCTAATTTTAGTTTTTATACAGACTCGTTGAATTTATTTTGAGTGTAATGCCTCAATTAGTATTCTAAAGTCATTAATGACTTATTCACATTAGAATGCAATAACAAATTTATTATTTATATAACTAACGTTAGATTAAAGTTGAAAAAACATTGTCAAAACAAGCACGTGGCTTACGTACGACTTCCTTCACTATATTAATACTATGTCATGTTTGAAGCTATTTTGACACGGAATTAATTACCCAATCTATCATTAATTATTTAATACAAGCGATGACAAAAATATTTTGATTATAAAATTGTGGTATTCTATGAGATCAATAAAAATGTGGTTTTTTAGAAATAGTAACTCGCAAACAATAATGTATTCAGTGCAGATACGAGAAAATTAATCGGTGAGCGTTAAATTATAAATGAAACGCTAGAAAAAACATTGTATTATAAGCATCGCCATTATACAGGCATAGTATTGGATTCGGAACCCATATAATTCACAACGCAATCAATTCCGCAGCAGATAATCTGTCAGTAGACTTTTAATGTGTTATTGTGGCGACATATTCCTTTATAAACCCGTTATGCTTACCGTAACAGCCTGTGAATGTCCCACTGCTGGGCTAAAGGCCTCCTCTCCTCTTTTTGAGGAGAAGGTTTGGAGCTTATTCCACCACGCTGCTCCAATGCGGGTTGGTAGAATTCACATGTGGCAGAATTTCAGTGAAATTAGACACATGCAGGTTTCCTCACGATGTTTTCCTTCACCGTAAAGCACGAGATGAATTATAATCACAAATTAAGCACATGAAAATTCAGTGGTGCTTGCCCGGGTTTGAACCCACGATCATCGGTTAAGATTCACGCGTTCTTACCACAGGGCCATCTCGGCTATTCGGTTCGGTTATGCTTAATGTTTTGAAAAACTTTGTTGATGAAGAAAGCATAAATATGGCAAAGTGCTGGGCTATATTTAAACGAGATGCTATAAAATGAGGTATAAAAATGTATTAAGAATTTAAAAAAATGACCTACATAGAAAGTAAACGTAAATTTAAGAGCTTGTGATGAATAGCTCGATAATTTATTATATCATATTTTTGAATCATCGATCCCAGTCGCTTAAGATCAGGGTCTTTAATCAGTGCGTCATGGAAACTCACCGTAGGACTTGTTTACAAATTTAAGGTCGCTCAGCGAGCAATGGAACGAGTGATGCTTGGGATTTCTTTCTTCTTTTTCGGGGAAGACATTCGCCACAGAACTAGAGTCACCGACATCGTGCGTAGAATTAGCTCGCTGAAGTGGAAGTGGGCTCGTCATGTCTCCAGGCGATTTGGAGGCCCGCATAGGCGGATGCAACCGTGACACTCTGACGGCCGTCACCGTGTCACGGTTACATACTCGGTGCCTTGAACACCGGCGAGCCCCACACACCCCTCCACTGTTCCCGTGGGGGAAATGCATAATACGTTTTTCCAGCGTTAAAAAAAAGTTGGACTAGCGATTTAAAAAAGGTGGCAGATACGAGATGGATGCGGACTGCCCAAGAACGGGATGGTGGAAAAAAACTAGCTGTAAATGAAATTTTATTTTTACTTATTTCGTGCGTTTTATATGAAGACCTTAAAAAAGTATTAAATAATTAATCACATCCTAGTAATTAATTATCATCCACACAAAAAAAAAGCTTTTGTTGAAATTTTTAATACCGTTTTCGCATAAACGTGGTTGTATTTCACTAATAACGCTTCGTATTTCCTCTTAAATATTCAACTGTTTCAGACTTATTCGCATACACCTTTTCGTTCACATAGCCCCAAATAAAAAGTAAATCGGTGTTAGATCGCACGATCTTGGTAGCCAACGTTGATCGCCAAATCGAGAAATGGACACGGCCTGGAAACTTGGTCTACAGTAACACCATTGTTTCACGTGCTGATTGGCTGGTCACACCGTCTTGTTGGAAAAATATGTCCTCCATATCAATTATATTCAATTCGGGCAACAAAATCTCTGTTAACATTTTGCGATACCCCACACCATTAACAGTTAGCGTTTTTTTATTGAATAAGTAGGCGGACGAGCATATAGGCCACCTGATGGTATGTGGTCACCAACGCCCATAGATATTGGCATTGTAAGCCATGTTAACTATGGCTTACATCGTCAATGCGCCACCAACCTTGGGAACTAAGATGTTATGTTCGTTATGCCTATAATCACACTGGCGCACTCACCCTTCAAAGCAGAACACAACAATACCAAGTACTGCTGTTTTGCGGGAGAATAACTGATGAGTGGGTAGTACTACCCAGACGAGCTTGCACAAAGCCACCATACCACACCAGTAGAGTTTCCAGTCCCATTATCAAAGATATTGTTTAATTATTGTTAAAACGCGTTACAACATTTTAACTATTTTTGTAATTGGTTTTTACAATAATTAAACGTTGTTCGTTTGAATACTTCTCCATATTCTTAAATCGCGTGGCATGTACGTGACAACTAAAAAAAAAACAACATACAACTCGTATTAACAAAATGGCAGCAAATTTAATTCCGGCGCTCTTGTTGGGTTACATAATTTTTTTTATATACTTTGATTTTTATATTATATATACTTATTCATATTTTATTACTTTGAAAAATAAGTATAATATTTTTTACGCGTGTTATTAAATAAACTAAAATATAATATATTCATCAAATATTTAGCGGCGTAACGCATATTATTATGATTTTTAATTTTTAATGCACAACTGCACAAGCAAAATTCCACAAGTATGATAAGATCCCATGAAGAAATGTTATTTATAGCAGCTACGTACAATTGTGATATATAATTATTTATATATATTTAATTTGCACATATTGTTTATACCTTGTATTTTGAAAATAGGCTACATAGTATAATTACATAATTTATGTCATATATATCGACAATTACTTATTATGTTAATGTCACCTAATGTAGTCGCAAAAGGGTCCTGGCATATTTAAATAGAAGATACGAAGGACACTTAGACACAGACTTCGCTACCACCGCTCAGAAATCCGGACGGATCGCTCGCTCACAGTCCGCAAGAGCCTATCTCCTGGCTAAACTCTTTGCCGATAACTCCGTGATCGATGATTGTAGTGCGCTGCCACCAACAATACCTTCATGTGGCCACACGATGCCTGACATCAAAATCAGGCAACGTGATGTGCGTGCGGAGCTGCAATCACTTGAGATACGGAAAGCTAGCGGTCCCGATGGAATACCAGCCATAGTGCTAAAGAAGTGTGCGGCGGAACTGTCTCCTGTGTTAATGCGCCTGTTCCAATTTTCTCTCTCTTCGGGATGTGTGCCGGAGGCTTGGAGAAGAGCTAATGTGCAAGCGGTTCCCAAAAAAGGTGATCGGTCTGACCCGACAAATTATCGGCCAATAGCTATCACCTCAGTACTTTGTAAGGTGATGGAACGGATTCTTAACAACCAATTGATCCATTATCTAGAAGATCACTGTCTAAGTAATGATCGTCAGTACGGGTTTCGACCAAAACGGTCCACAGGTGATCTTCTAGCGTACGTAACACACCTCTGGGGTGAAGCTATCGACAAGCATGGAGAATCATTGGCTGTCAGCCTCGATAACTCCAAGGCTTTCGACAGGGTCTGGCACAGAAGTCTTCTCTCCAAGCTGCCTCCATATGGTCTGCCTGCTCAGCTATGCACCTGGATTGCCAGCTTCCTACACAAGCGTAGCCTTCGTGTTTTAGTTGACGGTTGCGCTTCACAATTCTATGTAGTGAATGTTGGAGTCCCCCAGGGATCTGTGCTATCTCCCACACTCTTTCTTTTGCATATCAATGATATACTCTCTCTTGGGAACATACATTGCTATGCAGACGATAGTACAGTGCATGGTGGATACCACGGACGAGCAGTGGCTGGGCGAGCGGAAATTGAAGAGAGGCGGAAGGATCTTGTCATTGTACTCGATAGGACATTAGAACTCATCGCCAAATGGGGCTCTGATAATCTTGTTGAGTTTAATGCCAAGAAAACACAGGTATGCGCTCTCACTGCGAAAATTCAACATTTTCCCCTCTTCCCTCTCTCTGTGGTACTCCGCTGGTGATACAAGGTAAGATCGCCATGCTGGGGATTGCCGTTCGTTGCGACCTTAGTTCAAGGGATTACATCGAGGCTATTATAAAAACAGCTTCACGGAATCTCGGAGTTCTGAACAAGGTGCGGCGTTTTTTTACGCCACAACAACTGTGCCTGTTATATAAAACATAGGTACGGTCTTGCGTGGAATATTGCTCGCACCTTTAGGATGGCTCCGCTAAGTACCTACTGGAGGCCTTGGATCGGTTGCAGCGACGTGCAGTCCGCATTATTGGCGACGTAAAGGTCACAAACACCCTTGAACCTTTACAATTGCGTCGAGAGATAGCAGCGCTGAGCGCTTTCTATCGACTGTATCACGGCGAGTGCTCTGAGGAATTATTCTCTCTAATTCCTGCTTCCGCCTTCCTTCATAAATCTACGCGAGATGGCTCTCGATGTCACCGCCTAACTGTGACATTAATTCCATCGCGCACAGAGAAATTTGGCAACTCCTTTCTTTGTCGCCTAATGGATAAAATGGAATTCCTTACCAGCTCACGTGTTCCCCTCCTCCTACAACCCGGGTTCCTTCAAACGAGGCGTGAAGAGGCATCTTGCGGGTCGGCAAGGCGAAGGCGGCTAGTGCAGAATATTCTTCCCGTCTGTACTAGCCGTCGTCGCGTTTGGACTCTACTACCACTTACCATCAGGTGGAGTAGAGTCATTTGCCCTCTCGGCGAATATAAAAAAAAAACAACAATTAATCATAAAATGAATCACAGTGTCTTTAATAAACGGTGTAAGTAATTAAAAGTAAATTTTATGAACACTAAACAATATTTTAATAGTAAAAAGATCAGGTAAAAAGGAACGTAATAAAAAAAATAAGAAACAACGCCATTTATTCGCCTAGCGGCAGACACATGGCACTAATTTGTCAAAATAGGTTATTATGCAGCTAAATGAGTTGACGTATTTGTAACATTTACTCACTCGGATTTCTCTGTCTTACTCATGGTATTGTTCATATAAACTAGCGCTCATTGTTTTGTATTAAGTATCACTTCTATATTTTATCACATCACAACCGCGAGGCTACGTTGCTAATTCGTGTCGTTTTCAATACTAAAAACATTATTATCAGAGTTTCAACTCATCTGCAGACCAAAAAATGTTCAATATTTTTATTCGTAGTACAATCCAGCGTGGGTGAAAAACGCTCGTGGTGTACCCGAAGGTAAACGTGGTAGGAGTGTGGTGGTCGGTGGCGATTTGTTATCAAACAGCTCGCCAGAGCAAGGGCTGGCGGAGGGGCGGCTGGCGATGGCGGAAGCGGCGCCCGGATCCATCGTGAAGGAGGGCTGGCTACTGAAGCGCGGCGAGCACATTCGCAACTGGCGTGACCGATACTTCATCCTTTTTGACAATGGCGACCTGGTCGGCTTCAAAGCAAAGCCAGAGCGCAACTATCGCGATCCGCTTAATAAGTTTACTGTTCGCGACTGCCAGATAATGGCAGTAGACAAACCGCGCCCGTATGTCTTCACTATCCGTGGTCTCCAGTGGACCACAGTCATCGAAAGAAACTTTGCCGTAGCCACAGAGGAAGAACGGTTAGTAGCTCTCAATTTATTATGTTTTATAAGAATGTTTACACCATGCCTACACTAGGCATCTACATAAAGGTACACATCTAGTCTGTATACAAATAATTGTAATGTTAGTGCAAAAGGTTATTTATTATGTAAAAATTGTTTAATATTGTAACTTACTCCCTAAATACAGTTGTAGCTATATATGTATGTATATTTAATTATTAATAGAACAGGAAAAGTATTAATTTTATATTTATAAAACATAAGGAAAAATCAGTTCTATTGTCTGGTCACTAACAGTATAGTTGAGTAAAACTTTATTTGTCAAGTAATAGTTTTTATATAGAATGGAACTTGTGTATAAAGCTACATATAATGACATGTATCTTGGGGTGGTCAAAATCAGAAGTCACAAGTCCAAAGTCCACTTGTTTGTTTATTTACATTGACCAAGTACACTCACAGCCCTGACTTGGCAACCTCTTATTCTCAGGTTTACACCTATGGATTGTTTGTTTCATATTGTAATTGTTTATTTAAGATAGTAAATTTATCTAATACTGAATATTTTTACTTTTCTATTTGCTAGAAGCATACTATTATAATTGAACTGTCATTTTTTTTTTTAATTCTAATGGGGTCTGAATTCTTTATTTAAGTCTTTTTAAGAATATAACCGAGTGATTAATTTATCTCAAGGAATATTTATATGCTATTTATTGTTTATAAAGTTTTATGTTCTTTGTAAGAATGTTATATTTTTCAAATATTGTGGTCAAAAATAAAGTTTATTTATTTATTTCGAACACCATGATAAATTTGCATGCATAAATTGATGCAGTGTGACTACCACTACAGGTTTTTACAACAATATTAAATGAAAAGAGAAAAGTAATAACATATACATAACATCCTAAACTGACACAAACATAAACAGTCTAATAAGATTCTGAGTTCTAATTTCTTAATTCAGTTCTAATCCTCTAAATATAGAAACCAAAACAATAATAAATGCCTCAACTTATAGTGGATATTCATGATTTCTTAATTAATTCCGACACAAGCTTACTTAACTTTAAATTTATACTTTATTGCCATGTGCTTCAAGTAAAGGAAATTAAATTAATTAACTTCCTATACAGTTACAATCTAAAGTTGTATGTGCTCATATTATCTTATGACATATGTTGGTGTTTTTAATTGAAGATTCTTAAGGGAATTCAAATTAGGAATTTGTGAAAAATTTTAAGAAAATACCAAGGCATTTTATTGTATATATTTAAAATGTAAGGAATCCAAAATGAAATCACCTGATATGTTTCTGAAATCTGTTGTTTATAAATTTAATTAAGTGTATAAATTTTATATATAAACATAAATACAAACTCGAATATAGGTAGCATGATCAGAGCAAATTGAACCGAGACAATTTGAAATAGGTTAAAATATTCCAGTGGTGTGGTTACATTAGGAACATATAATTTGCCATATTTCAAACTTTATTCGTAAGTTTCTATAACTTTGTTGTAAGTATATCTTATTAATATAGCACGATTTGAACATATTTTCCAATAAATGTTAACAAAATATTTTTTTGAAATAATCATTTGTTAATAATAATAAGGATAATTAATAATATATGAATTATAATAATTTCCTAAAATAATTAACACTTCCTTTTATTACTGAGACAGCTACCAAGGGAGCTGGTTAAATTTTTGCTCTATGAATCATAATTATATTTTAATTTATAGACATTAAAACTGGTGCTGGCATTATCTTGGAAACATGATAACTTTTTTGAATTTTAATCTGTCTATATGTAAATAGTTCTCATGTAATGAATAATATATTTTTCTATATTATGTTTTCAAGCTGCAACAACAGTATAAAAATTAGTAAATAGCAAGCCAAGCCCCAACACCAGTAAGAGCTAACATAGCTTGCTAAGTAAAGAGAACATATTTGTGTGCTGTTAGTAAGGGATACAATCTGTATAACTTATATTATGTCCCAATGAAAACAATATATTGCAATAGTTTCCTACTTTGAAGTAAACAACAATATAAGCGAAAACAACAATTTAACTCTTCATAATGACTTCACAAATAAGTAAAGATCATTTGCATAATCTATAACAATTATATTGTTGTCTTGTATTGGCTTGTTTATTACAGATAAATATTATGCAGGCCTTGACAGAGAGTGACAGAATTACATTGTCCATTATTGATTCATTGATTGATTAGCCAGATGAAAAGCTCGCTTTCATTTCTACTTTATACTGTGAAGCTTAAGTGTGCTTGCCCATGGGTAAAGCAGCAGCAAGTAATTGAAGAAAATAACAACCTTTCTTATCTTATGAAACTATAAATAATAATAATATCCTGGGACATTTTTTCACACACGGCCATCTGATCCCAAATTAAGCTTGTACAGAGCTTGTACTATGGAAACCAGACAACTGATATACTACATATAGTATATATTTCTTTTGTAAATACATACTTATGTAGATAATTACACCCAGACTCAGGACAAACAGACATGTTCATGCACACAAATATCTGTCCTGGGTGGGAATCGAACCCACAATCTTCTGCGTGAAAGGCAAGCATCCACCAACCACGCCAACCGGCTCGTCGAGTAAATCAATATCAATCAATAAACAATTTAATGCAAATTTTATTAAACCCTACAACTATGGAATAGATATCTTAGATAGGCATCTTAAGTACCTTAAAAGTAAAAAGTAATAATCTATAAAATTCAAAATAAAAATATTACTAGAGCAGTTAATAATTGCAACCTAGTATCAACCACAAAGTATTAAATATTATTAATGCAAACTTTAATAATGAAATTGAAGAATAAACTTAAATCAATCGGGCGGAACGACGACAATGTAAATTTGAACGAAACGCGAATGCTTATATGTATGGTAGAAGGCACTACTCCAGAAAATCTGGATGCCGCAATTCAGAAATTGACGTATCTAGCACAACGCCATCTATGGGCTAATGGCCGCAACATATATTATAACGGTAAAAATACGTACGTTTTATAGCTTTTGATAGACTCAACCGATTTTGATAAAATGAAGACTAAACCGAACCTTGAAATACATCTTTTAATAATTCTGTTATTTCAATTGATAATTTTTAGCCATTTCAAAGATTAGCCCGGACAAACAGACAGACAAAAATAAAAAAGTGATTGTCAATATGCAGACAGAAAAACACTTAAATTTTATTTATTTGTATACATTCTTAATGTGAATATGAGTGACACTTTTATATAACATTTCCGGATTTTTATATAACATACTGCTTTTTTTCCCTTATTATTTGATTAATTAAATTTGTATTTTAGAAAAAAAAAATTTGCTTGGTATATTGTTTTGTGAGTTCTAGTTGTTTAGTTTCAGTGTTTTATTGTTAAAAATAGATAGGCCGACTAGTAAATGGGCCAACTGAAATGGTCACCACCGCCCATAGACATTGACACTGTGTAATGTATAAGAAATATTAACATACAAAATAATTTACTTAAATGATGTCAACACTATAAGGTAAAAAATTAACCTGAGCTAACTTATAACTTTTATCGTATTACATGAAAACAGATGTAATTTGTGATACACTTTTTTTTGTGTATGAACAGTGATTGTGATATAATGGTATGAGTGTTTCAAGACCTGGAAAGAAGACAATCTATCTGTCATTGCTGCAAGGCTTCTGAAATAGACAGATCAATGGTGTAGCTTTGAAAAGCCCAGCCAGCTACGGCTATCGATAGTTCTATATGCTGGAGATTTATAAGCTGTGTTTTGAGACCCTCAAATTTTTAATCAAGATAACGAAAGCGATCATGGCACGACATATTTGTATGTTGCACGTGATTGACATACCATACTCCAACACTCTCGTGTTTAGTTTACATAACTGTGTTTTCTTTTGTTCAAAGTTTTGATAAAAAACTGTGACGACAAGTGGAGCAAAATATTAATATTAGGTCATTATTTCCTGACTGTGTCATTTGCAGTTACTAATGCTCGTGCGATGTACATTCATAGTTACAAATAATTATCATTTACTTTAGGAGTAAAGAAATAATACACGGACATACGAATACTTTTGCATGTATTGTATTTAACAGGAATAAGAATCTCTTCTTTAATTCTGAGTAGAAACCGAAAGACTTCGCAAGAAGTCGTTCGTATTTGCGTTTTATAAGATCTGTAAATGGCGCGATTGACGAATGACTATTGTCTCCGCGGTTCAGTGAGCCGGGCCCCGGTGACACAATTTCGGCAGGAGCTCCTTCGTCTCATCGTGTGAATCCTTAACAATACATTCACTATTGCTGATTATTCTCGCTTGACTTCAAATCCTCGAATCGATTAAAGTAGCTCTTGAAAAGCATATTATAGATGTTGCGCTTTCACGTCTTACTTACTCAACGGATCGAGCCGCAGGCGGGCGCTAGTAATATGTAGCATATAAATAGAATATATATCGATAATTACCATTCAATTAGTTCGTACCAACATTTTAAAGGCGAGGCCCTCATATGTTGATCAATGAATATAGATTTGTATTTAACTTTTAAGGGTTTGTGCGGCGTCTGTTACAGGGAGGAGTGGGTGGCCGCCATCCGGTTCGTGTCGTCGCAGCTGAGCGGCGGCGCGGGCGCGCCGGGCGCGGCGGCGCTGGCGGCGCCCGCGCTCGGCGCGCTCGACACGGACGACCAGGACATCGCGCAGCTCGGGACCAGCTTCCGCGACCCGCGCCGTATTGTGAGAATCATTACTTGTACTAGCCCTTATTAGTATTGTACTGGCAAATATGTCTGTCCTCGTGTAACAGAACGATTGCGTAGTTACGCGTCAGTTTTACGAGTAAGTTGAGCGTCTCACGGCGAGTTAATTCTGGTTGTCGTTGCGAGTTGTGTTTCGCAACAGGCCGGCCGGCCGTTTGCGCTCGTCTGTTTGTTTACGTCGACTGATCGGCGCGTAAAGCGGGTCACAAGTCAATTCAACTGCCTAATTAGCATATCTGTAACCTAACACGCAAACGAATATCGACCACTGATGTATTTAAAACGTTTCAACGTATTTTTTCAAGTTCATTGAAGTTATCCCGCTGTTACATTATAAATAAACACACAAAACTGGTACAAAGAGTTTATCATTAGTATAAATTAAAGTTTTAAGGTGTGCACACAAACACCGCATATAATATTATGTTAATATTATAATTAAACACGTGTATATATTATATAAATACATACTTCGTGCGCTAATGAAAACAATAGTTGAGTCAAAAAAACGTCGTTCTGGTATTGTATGTCGCTAATAACATGTTTATGTTATGTTGAGAGGTGTGTGTGTGTGTGTGTGTGTGTGTGTGTGTGTGTGTGTGTGTGTAAAATTGCAGCGCGGCCGTGACTTTGTGTTTTATTTAGTTAATACTATCATTTGCGAGGGGACTTGCTATCGACATAACCAACATTTTGTTTGAATGTCTGGATACCGCGCGCCGCACGTTTACCGCAAATCCCGCAATAACTCGCAGTAACTAAACCGGAGTTCAATTTTCAGAATATGTACGAATGAGTAAAATAATAAATCTGAATGTCGACGTGCCGACGCGAATAGCTGCTCAGACATCCCAAACGTCGTGACGTTGACCCTCGTACGGTAAAGTAGGAAAAGGGTTGGAGCCCGATTCACCACGCTGCTCCAGTGCAGATTGGTGGATAGACATGAGGCTGAATTAATTGGTTACCTCACGTTGTTTTCCTTCAAGTGCGAGATGAATTATAATTATTTATAAATGAAGCGCAAGAAAAGTACGGAAAGTACTCGGACCTATTGGTCAGAAGAGGTGCATTGTCGATGACGTTCGGTGAGGAAGGTGACTTAGCAGAGCAGAGCTGAGCAATAAGTATAAACGGCGACCGATGTAATCAACTGTATAATGCATTATGGGAACAGAACTCGTCTGTAGGAGTGAATCCATTCATACAAATATTAAAAGGACGGCCAGGTAAAAAGTTTACCTAATACCCGCCCCCCTCACCCACACAACACGCTGTACTTTACGAGGTAAAGTTTGGTAATGAAATAGCTTTGAATATGTATCTATTTCAGCTGTTGTGTTATTGAAACGATTTGAGTTTAACAAGGCGATGGCCGATGTATGCATCGCGCTGTTTGGTATCAGGAAAACAGCACGCGTGACTCAGGTTCCGAGAAGCTCACGGCTACGACAAACAACGTGACGCCGCGATGACGTCACCGCGCGACTTCGCTCGCACTCTACTCACATCGACTATAGATACACACATTTAACGAAAATACGAACTTATAACGATACAGTAAAGGTTTGAATTATATTTGTTACAGTGCGATATGGGTGCTGGTGACCCGCACCCGTAATGTGGTCTATTTGCCAGTCTGCCCAACTATTTTAAATAAAACAAAAAATGTTACGCTAGGGTCGTTCGCGGCATTATTTAATTTCAGGCGAAATTAATATATATGATGTATTTAGTTTTGTTTAGTACTAGTAAGTACATCAGTATCAGTCGGCGTCTACGATCGAATAAAACCTTATACGAGTATATATAATTTTACAGACTTTGGAAAAGTTCGAGTTCGTCAAGGTCCTCGGCAAGGGCACGTTCGGCAAGGTAGTGCTCAGTCGGGAGAAGGGCACCGGCAAGCTGTACGCCATGAAGATCCTCAAGAAGAACCTGATCATACAGAAGGACGAAGTGGCGCACACCATCACCGAGAACCACGTGCTCAAAAAGACGAAGCATCCTTTTCTCACGGTATCCGCTAATTGTTCATCTATGTTACTCAATATAACTGTAACGGCAGTGCTCGCGACGCTATCTCTATTATTATTGCTCAAGCTTGTCACAGGCTGCACGGCGCGGTCGCACCACGCAGTGTCGCACATATTGTAACATTGTCCTTGGTCCTTCGAACCGGATCACCTACGCGGTACGAGGACCGCACTAACGCCGGCCGCCGGCGCAGGCGCTGCGCTACTCGTTCCAGACGGCGGACCGCGTGTGCTTCGTGATGGAGTACGCCAACGGCGGGGAGCTGTTCTTCCACCTGTCGCGCGTGCGCTCCTTCACGGAGGAGCGCACGCGCTTCTACGGCGCCGAGATCGTGTCCGCCCTGGGCTACCTGCACTCCGAGGGCATCATCTACCGCGACCTCAAGCTCGAGAACCTGCTGCTCGACAAGGACGGCCACATCAAGATCGCGGACTTCGGGCTCTGCAAGGTGAACATAACGTACGGGCGCACGACCAAGACGTTCTGCGGCACGCCCGAGTACCTGGCGCCCGAGGTGCTCGAGGACACGGACTACGGGCCGGCCGTGGACTGGTGGGGCACGGGCGTGGTGCTGTACGAGATGGTGTGCGGGCGCCTGCCCTTCTACAACCGCGACCACGACGTGCTGTTCTCGCTCATCCTGGAGGAGGAGGTGCGCTTCCCGCGCGCGCTGTCGGCGCCGTGCCGCGCGCTGCTGGCGGCGCTGCTGTGCAAGGAGCCCGCGCGCCGCCTGGGCGCCGGGCCCGACGACGCGCACGAGATCATGACGCACCCCTTCTTCGCCGCCATCAACTGGGCCGACCTGGTGGCCAAGAAGATCCCGCCGCCCTTCAAGCCGCAGGTGGACTCCGACACCGACACGCGTTACTTCGACTCCGAGTTCACCGGCGAGTCCGTCGAGCTCACGCCGCCCGACGGCGACTCCGGCCTCGCGCGCATTCAGGAGGAGCAGTTCCCGCAGTTCTCCTACCAGGTGCGTGTGCTCGTCCTGTCTCCGATGGTAACGAACCCCCCCCCCCTCTGCCGTCCGCCTCGCTCACCGCTCCGTCTCGCCTGCAGGACATCTGCTCGTCGGCGCACTCGGCACTGTCACACCTGTCGCAGCACTCTGCCGTGGCCGACCGACGCCACTAGCGTCGACCCGCCGCCACTCGCTGCCACTCGCCGCTACTCGCCGTCACTCGCCGTCACTCGCCGTCACTCGCCGCCACTCGCCGCCACACGAAGCGGGCCGACGACCGATGGCCGACATAAATTACGTTTCTATAGTTAAACATTCATTCGACGACTTCTCTTTGTAACTTGTTGTTCAAGGAAGGAAGTCTGCGAGCGAGTGTCCCGACGCTCCAGCCGACTGTACCGGAGCCCGTACCGGAGCCCGCCGGCCGCTCAGCATTTACTATCCGTGTGTTCATTTACGCAGTTTTAACGACTTTAGTTTGAATGCGTTCGCGAAGTGATATTTATAATGTAAGGTGATGAAGTATGATTATAGTCGTCTGACCACGACCACGACCACGACCACGACCCCGACCACGACGCCGACCACGACCCCGCTCGTCGTCTGTACATATATGGGGGAGCGATCACGTCTTGAATAAATTTATCCGATTATACACTTAGCGGGTAATTTTAAATATTTGTTTGTAAATAGAAAACGATATATCTCCGCGCATGCTTCGAACCATATGTAACGTTTATTTGAAACGAAACTTGTCCGTTTTCGCTCCCGACTATATGAGTATTTTTATTTTCGGTGAGAAAGTATATAAGTAAAGCTAATTCATTGAAATGTTTAACCCACGCCTGAATCGCGCAGCGGGAAGGGAAGAGTGACTTCTGCGTCAGATATACTTATTGTACAAACAAACGACGACCGATTGCGGTTCTTAAACCGAAACTACAAGCGGCTCTCGTTGAGTTCCAAATGGTACAAGACTCGAGTCGACTCCGCCCGCAGTGCTCTCCGCGTATATTATATTTTCTTTTGTATATATTAAAGTTAGGAGTTAAAGTACGTGTTTTATTTTTTTATAATCCTTTTTCCATTTTAGACACTAACTTTACTTTATGCCATTTACGTAACGCATACTTAATTCAAATAATATAAACATCATTCTTAGTTCTTACTTAGAAATTTAGTATCACAGTAAAATTGCGAATAAATAACACAGCTCAACAAAAAAAATATTTTGGAAAAAAATATAAAATAGTAGCACCCCGACTATAGACTTCCTACTTGCATTTAAGTTACTTGGCATAGCTTTCAAAATTTTGTTTGTAGTTTTATAGTATCATAACAAATTGAGTGGACAATGTTACCCTGTGGTTTTTACTCTTTTCCATGCAAAACCTTTCAAACGGTTTTAAAGTTTAAATGTTGACACATTTTAATTTCTGGAATTCATTAAGTAAATAATTAAACAATGTTTTATAATTTCCATAGGAATGTTTTTTAGACTTAAGTTTAAAAGTAGATACTTGCTGCCGGTTCCGACTTCTCGATCGAACACTCGCTTCTCGATTTTTTCGCCCATACGTACTGTATGTATACATGTCTAAGGTCATAAAATAATATTAGGCCCTTACGTATGAAGTTGGCGTTACGTACGGGAGGAATATAAAGTCAGATTTTTTTTTTGTAAAATATAATAAATTAATCAAAGTATGCACCGTTGTTATCTATGCACTTTTGCCATCTCATAGGTAGTTCATTTATTCCTTTACTAAAAAAACCATGGGGGCGAGAATCAATAAACTCTATGAAGGCGGTTTGAATTGCCGCATCGGAGTTGAATTTTTTTCCTTTTAAGAAGTTGTCCAAATTCCGGAAAAAATGGTAATCCGTTGAGCAAGGTCCGGGGAGTGCGGTGGATGTCGCAGACATTCCGATTGTAGCTCATCTAACTTAGTGGTTGTTTGTTGTGCAGTGTGGTCTTGCGTTGTCGTGAAGCAGCAGTGGCCTAGTGCAATTAACCAATCTCAGTTGTTTAGCAGCTAGTTCTTCCTTCGATATGAGCTTCCTTCATGGTTTGCAGTTGCTGACAAAAGATATCTGCTGTAATCTTTTGGCCAGATTTTAGAAAGCTGTAGTGAACGACACCGGCGCAAGTCCACCAAACACTGACAAGTAACTTTTTTTAAGACAATTTTCGTTTAGGACAGGAAAGATTTTTTACCTTCCCGATTTGCTTCAAGTGGATTAATACAGTTTTATCATTCACCCCGAAGCCTGCAGCTATCTCTGAAGTGCTTTGTGATGGATCCGCTTCCACCGATATTTCATATGGTACCAATATTTCATGTTTTCCATTGTGCGGTAATAAGCAACGCCAAAGAAAAAAATAATGAGGAAAAAACAAAGGATTGACTGTTTTCAAAACTCAAATGTACCAGCTAAATGAATTTATAAATTTAAATTTGGAATTCTTAACCAAGGAGGAGATATTTCAGTTCAAAGCGGTCAGTACGACAAAACGCTAAGTTCATATGTAAGGACCTAATATATACGCGTAAAGTTTAGTTCAGCATGTCTTGCGTATTTTCTCATGCGTTTATTTAAATATCGTTATATTTGTAAAATTACCGGTTCGAATTGCATAGTATTAGCAATACTTATCAACATGAAGCGCTTAAAATTAATATGTTATTTATTTTGATAAGAATTAGGCAAACAAAAAAAAACGTACTAAATTTTAGGTGTTATAATTTTTTCTTTTCTTTTAAGAATACAAATCACAAAGTTATCTATAATATATAGACATATGCTATAATTGACGGTTTTGTAGACATTTTGGAGATATACAAAGTTTTTTTGTATCTTATAGTTTTCGGGTTTGTTACATAAGAGCTTAGACGGATATTTTCTCTTCGACTCCGTCGACATATGCTAACACTATAAATTGTATTAATATGAAAATTGCATGTAGAATTTGTAGTTTTCGAGTGGAACAGAAATAAACACAAAACTTATGACAATAAGTACGATAAACAACAATAAATATTTAACAACTAGCTGTGCCTGCCGTTTCTATATATATAAATTAAAAAAATCACCAATAGCAGACTTATATTATTTCAATATACCTGTACAACATTTTTAGTTTTTTTTTTCGTGAAATATTAGTATTTATTCGGTTTTTGTTGCACCCGGATCTAGATAGGGCAACAAACAATTGGAATCATATATGAGAAAAACATCATTCCCTATTACGACATACTTGAATAACTTTCCCTGTGCTTTATTTATTGTGACTGCAAACGATATCTTCAAAACTATTAAAAAATTCTAAAAACTGTCTATGGTCTTATCTCGACATCTTTCATAAGATTTAATATTTTATAAAAACGACTGCAAATAATGAATATCTTAGAACAAAGTTGTTACAATACAAAAGTTTATAAGTAGTCAACCTTAAAAGATAGACATATATCTACGCATGGGCGAGTTTTTTTTTACACTTAATAGGCAATTGTTTGACCGTTGACTTGCCTGATCTTAAGCATCGACACAGTCTAAGGTGTAGCACGCTTGCCTAAAACAAACCTGTTCACTCTGGATTTAAAGACACCAACGTTGTACCTGTCAGGAAATACGGACTCAGACAAAGCATTCCACAGTTTCGCAGTGCGAATGATGAATGTGGATTCAAAGCGCTTCGTACGTAATTTCTACTGTGAATATAAGTTAACCGACATATCAGCATAGGCTGAACCCTATTTAATATGATTGATCATATAGATCTGAGTTCAACTTACATTGGAAGAACAGTTATTTTATAGCAATTGTATCGAATAAATGTTCGACGTGATTCTTTAAATTGACATAACTTTATTATTTATAAACCGATTGAAATAAAACAAACGCTACATTTTAAGTGAAGTAAGATCAGTTACAGATTTATTATATGTACCTATAGATTGGAGTGATTTCCAAAAACAGTTTTAGAAAAAATATTTTTATAACTCCAAAGATATTTATTTTAATTATATAGTATAAGAACAAAATAAATACTTAAGATAATAAATATATTTATTAATATTTACATATAACAACCTATCGGTTAAGAAAGCATCGCAAATAATTTATTATATTTGACCAAAATTTAGTATATGAGGAACAATTCAACTATACGTTATTTACGTGTAACTTCTCACAGCGCACGCCGTGAAAGCGTTCAATACGCATTACTTTTCCGACTTAGTAGGCAATATAAGCGTAAATGTAGCTGTAATATTTATTTGTATAACTTTTATTAAAATTAAAAGAAATGGAGTTTTATTTTTGAGTTAGCGGAGATATAGGACGAGAAATTTAGCGACTTTATTTTATTCTATTTCTTTAATAGATTACAGATGAAGACCCTTTACTCGGTTATTCCTATTCTACTTAATTTAAGACTAAAAATTAAGCAATAAAAATAATAGAGCATCGCACAAAATAAACAATTAAATAAAGAATCTTATACATAATCTTATAGATATTGGAAAAAAAACTAATATTCTTTATTAAAGTAACAGAAACCAAACAACAGATTTTAGAATTTTTATGTCTGTCTGTATGTTTCAATACGCATTACGCAAAAACTACTGCATGTATTGCTAGAAGTCTAACTTAAAATATAGGCGCTATTTTACCGCAGGAAAATATCTTATTCCGATTGTTTTTAATTTTATACTGCCCGGAGCTCACTGTTTGCGCCTGCCATAAAAAGCATAGCAACTCATCACCCGCTTATTGTATACGTATGTGACCATAATGTTGTCGCGCTAGACGGTATTCATAAAATACTTACGCTACATCTAATGTTACTCGCTAGTTTTAGCTATGTCATTGTTCAGACGCTTTTAAACTCCCAACCGATACGCAAGTCAAATCATCATTCATATTTAATGAACTTCGAATCGCCCCATTCTTCACCCTCGTCATAATCGAAAATCCAGTTAAACGGGATAAAAAGGCCAAAATGTGTTAATTGTGTCACATTGTAGCGACAAAGCGTGAACAAGTAACAAATATTGACAACATATAGGTGCAAGGTTCTTATTTATGATATGCGATTATTATTATTCTAGTATTTAAAGATAAAAGGTTGTACTGAATTATTATTCAAATGCCTCCTTGTATGCTATATTAGGTGTTGATTTCTATTTGTTGTCCTACACGATGATAGCTTAGGCATGACTTACACTTGAACAAACTACAAAAAATTACAACCCTTCTAATCTAATAAAATTATAAATAAGGTAGAGCTAAACAATTTTATTACAAACCTAATTAATAATTGCAACCTAAGGCCGAAACGTATTTAATGTAACAATGTAAATTGTAATAATGAAATTAATGAAAACAATTACAACAATCCGACGTAACGACAGCAGAATAACAACAACATAATTAATAATTTCATCGAAAAATTAATACTTAATATGTATGGAAAATCGGAATATATGGAATGAGAAATCTGGGTATGGAAACCTTCTTCTTCTTCTTTGTTCAAACTCTATTCCCAGTTCAGTTGGGGTCGGGTCTCCTTGTACATCTGCGCTAGAGAGCTCTGTTCTGGGTTGTCTGTGCACTCAGATTCTCTTTCTGGGCCTCTTTTTGTATGTTTGACCACCAGGTTGCGGGCGGTCGCCCTCTTCCCCGCTGTCGGTCCGGGATATTAAGGACTTATTTAATATCTGGATATGGAAACCACGATTCAAAAATTTAGGTATTTAGCACACTGCTATCTATGGGCTAATGTCCGCAACATACATTATGACAACAAAAATACGAACGTTTTTAAACCTTTTGATATACTCAACCGATTTTCATGAAATAAAGACTAAACTTAACCTTGAAATACATCCTATAATAATTCAGTTATTCCAATTTGTAATTTTTAGCCGTTTTAAAGAGCCGGGATGGCCCAGTGGTAAGAACGCGTGAATCTTAACCGATGATCGTAGGTTCAAACCCGGGCAAGCATCACTGAATTTTCATGTGCTTAATTTGTGATTATAATTCATCTCGTACTTTACGGTGAAGGAAAACATCGTGAGGAAACCTTCATGTGTCTAATTTCACTGAAATTCTGCCACATGTGTATTCCACCAACCCGCACTGGAGCAGCGTGATGGAATAAACCTTCTCTTTAAAAAAAGGGAGAGGAGGCATTTAGCCCAGCAGTGGGACATTCACAGGCTGTTACGGTTACGGTAAATTGAAATGGTGTATTGTTACGTTAAAAATATTATTTCGTGTTAGGGGCAAAAAAATCTAATTTAATATTGTTGTAAATAAAACAAAGTGGATATTTATTTTCATGTCGATATATTTTCATTAAAAAGACAATAGGAGCAGTGGCTTAGCATGGGACCTTGCGGTCCGCCTATAGCCTATAGATATATGTTAGTTAGGGTCGTTGGAGTGCTTGGAGCGAGCGCCGCGCAGGGCGCGGCCCGCGACATGACCCCGACACACGACACAGCTCACCACACATCACACATGTATGAGCGGGCTCGCGACCTCGCGGCGACAACGCACCGATGTCATAATTAATATAATAATAAAATTTAAAAACATTAACAACGCATAAACAATCATAATAAACAACAGGCGCTGGGACGGTGGTATCGACTGTCGTAGTTTGTCCGGAATAACATCGCACGATTTTACAAAGCTTGCAAGGAATCGTTGGAAACTGATTTATTGACCCAAACGAAAGCGATATTGTTCTCGTCGTCGCCGATAAATCCGTCGCCAGTTTTTTTCAAATTCCTTGTACGTTACGGTACGTACGTGTTACGGTTGTTACGGTTGACAATACTGCGCCATTTTACATAGATATGTATTACGAACGAGTCTCTAATTTACAATAAATACAAATCTATTGAAATAAACTTCTTATACAATAACAAGGCGACTTCGATTGATAGAAATCGGAAATATAAATGTGTGGTAGTCTAAGCGATTGCTCAATACATTTCAAATTCAATCGATATTTTATATAACCTACTAATTAACTCGTGTTTCGAAGCGTACCCATAAAAATACGATAGATTCAAAATCTGCAACAGTTTATGTACACATCGCGTAATCGTAAGAAAATATTTGGTCGTTTGTGTGATCATGTTAAAGTCATAGTGAAATAAACCGTGAAAGAGTACCTAACGCTTTACAATTATTATATTTAGTGTATATAATTTATTTATATATTTTTACAAACCCCTAAGTACAAACTATAATATTGATTAACATATTGCTATACAACAGTGCAGGAAGCGGACGCAACCGCGCCCGCTCGCCGCTTAAAGCGTACTTGCAGCGTGAGCTCGCTCTCTTATATACATTATACATACATCGTACATCGTACGTCGTACAGTGCACACTGCACGAGCGGCGCCCAGCGGTGGATGTGGCTGCTTCAGAGTAAACGGCAGTATTCAAACATTCTTATTTTGTAATAAATTGTAGAATAAACCATTTAAAAAACTAACAAGGCGTCATTTATTCGGAAAAAGAATCTTATCAGTCTGACGACACATTTACTGTAGGTACTCGTAGGTATATGAATAGTTACAAATTTTGCAGTAGATAGTAAAATAACGTGCAATACGACCTCCACCGCTCGGTCGACTCCTCAGAAGCGTCGTTTTGCTTTAAAAATAATGATGAACTAGATCAATCAAAATAAAAGAGTCACCCATTAGATGACAGACGATTATCTCCAGTAGAGTCCGAAACGCTACGGACAATGTCCACAAATCGACAACGTGCCAAGTTGGCGATAAGTGACACAACCCGAACACTATTTCCATAAATGACGACCATCGGCTTCCTCGATTCTAATTACGAGCCGAAGGAGCGCATGAACTTCGGCGACTCCGTTAAGGAGTCGGTAGTCGCGCGCTCCCCGAGTGGCGTGCGATCGTACCGCGGAAGTACTCTTGCGAGGGGGCGGCGGTTGAAGGTAAGGGCGCGCGGGCGGGCGGCACGCTACTGCGGCGCGCCTCCCGCCGCCGCGCGCTACACGAAGTCGCGCCGTCGCACAGCCGCACCCGCGGGACTGCCTGGAGACTCGCCCGGTGTTGTCGGCGTCGGAACTTGAGGGGCGGCACCTTTGCTTCGTGCCTGGAAATGCATCGAGGTTAGAAACAACGTTGATCTCAGATGTACGCGTTTTTAAAATGTTAGAACCTTAGTGCGCCGTTTCCTGGCTAGCGCGGCGGATTCTGTCCTGTCGAGCCTTTCGGTGCGCTCGGTTCGATCGGCCCGCTCGCCACGATCGCTGCGGTCTGCGCGGTCTGCGCGGTCCAACCTTTCGGGGCGCTCGTTCCGTTCGGCGCGTTCTGCGCGCTCGGCTCGCTCCGGGCGCTCGGCGAAGTCGGCGGCTGCGTCACTGGGGTCGGCCCCGAGCCGCGCAGCCAGCATTGTCAAAAGATCTTCGACTCGACCCAACTGTTTAAGTTATTAAAGTATGGATGACAGTTTTTTTTATTATTATATTCTAAGTCAAAAAAAACATACAAAACAACATAATTAAAATATATATATTGGAATATTATATCGATCGATCAATCGAAGGAGGAGTAGACGTAAGCAAACCTAAGATTTATATTTACATACACAATATACACTACAAACAATTCTTATTTTATAATACAACGCTATTTCACTTAACTAAGTACTTAATAGCCACTTTAATTTTACTTCTAAATGCAATTTTTTTAGGATTCATAGAATGTCATAGAATATTCAGGATTTCGAACAACGATATCGCGTCAATTCAATGTGAAATTTGTTTCTTCCGATGTCTGTGGTTGAAATAGGTTATATGTAGTTCTTTTTATTTTTATATCCACTTTGAAAAAAAGCTGAGATTACCCAAAGGTCAGAACACGTGAATCGTAAACAATGATTATGGGTTCAACCCAGGCAAGCACCACTATTTTCATTTGCTAAATTTGTGTTAAAAATAATTATCATGATCGGGGGTGTCGCAAAACATCGTATGTCTCTCATGTGTCTATCAGCCCGCACTGGAGCAGCGTGGTGGAACAAGCTCCAAACACTCTTCTCAAAACTTCGGCTTTAGCCCAGCAGTGGGACACGCGCATAAACAACCAGAACGTCTTTACATTTTATATTGTGCCATGTATGAGAAATAGAAGAGCCAGCGAGTGATCCTCATGGATGAGTATTTTAGCACTGGCTAGAAAGTCTTGATAACATTACGAAAGGCGATCACCATCGTTCATAGACATCTGTAACATGACCGATGAGCCGTGTATGAGTTCCCGCAATACCAGCATTGCGGGAACCTTTACATTTGACATTTAATGGCCCCTTTTTTGTGTAACTTGCATGTACGTAGAAATCAGCACGTGATGCGCGTGTGTTAGCACAAGGAAGCGGGATGTATACTGCTGTGGTGTTGGTGCGCTAGTTGACATCTTTCTACTTGCAATGTGATATATCGACTCAAAATGACATTTCCATTGAAACATATCATCTATAATCGCTGTTTGATACAAAACTATTTTATCTATTGAAATATTTTAGGTTCAGTTGCTGCCAAGGTATGATTGCAATAAAATGTGATAGATGATCGCAAAACTATCATTTTGCCAGGTTCCAACAGCAACACGCCTTGAAAGTCGTAGCAACCGATGTCACATAGTAGAAATCACTATTTAAAACTGATGCTTCCCATATACCTAGCTATATTCTCCTTGAAAATACAATATCAACATTTGATACTTTATTATAATTATAAATTTAAAAAGGCTAACCATATCAAACCGTCTTTAAGTTTTGTAAATATGTATATTGCTCTGAAGGCGAGAATTAAAAACATAAATAGCATTAGATACATGTGTTCCTTGTAAGACACGCGGGATTTTATGTTAATCCTATTACACGGCTGTCGCAATACTATACTAATAAGAATTATGCTTCACATGAGCCATCCACCTATTCTTGTATCTACATCATCATCGTCATTATAGTGTTTCGAGCTGTTCATTGAGAGACAGCTCTCGTCGTTAGAAATGATATGACAAAAATAAATCTCTGAAATAACGCTGCGATTGTCAGGCGGGCTCAACGAAAAGGCAATAAATAAAATAATAAGACAGTAAATTATTAAACTCGAAATAATATAAATCACTGCTGTTAGAAAATCATATCAGAGTTTATGTAACTCCTTAGTATAAATATTTTACAATTCTTTATCTTCAGGTCAAACTTTATGCTTTGGTTTTACTCATTTTGGTCATAATCGAAACCGTATGAAATTGAGTTTGTTCAAATTTAATTTGTTAAAAGCCATGCACAGCTTTTTTACTTTTTATAGATCCGCTCCATGTCACTAAGTCAAAGTCAATAATCTTTAGTCACTATAGAAGCGTTACACTTATTAATTGATTGTTATAAATCTACCACCGGCTCGGAAATATACATCTCAGACCTGAGAAGAAACGGCTAAAGAAACTCAGCGGGATATATTTTATTTTAACTCGAATTTTACGATTATAGATTTTATACAATAATAGAATTATATTTTGTTATTTGACATGGCCTGGAGGCGATGGTTTCGTTGTGATCATCTAAAAAGTTATTAGTTTTGTAATATCTTTTAGCACTCAAACGTTCCTTAACAATTTTTTTCAAATTTCACAATTGAATATTTTTGAACGTTTTCTCGGATCCTGTTGTACAAAAGTATGTGTCTAATCGCCAATCTATAAATATGAAGGCCACATCGAAGAAATACTAAAGACTAAGGAATTTTTTTTTTGTGTATAGGCTAACGCTTGACTGTTATCACACCTGACGGAAAGTGAGATACAGTTTAAGATGGAGCGCGCTTGCCTAGAAGATACCTTGAAGATATCTTGTAGAATACCGACAGACAGGCAACCTTAGGACGATGTTCTAAGGTCTGGAGCTTTGTGACCAGTGTCTGGTCGCCAATGAACCTTCTAGCACGACGATCCACTGAATCCAAAGCTTCAAGCTGGTATAAGTACCACGACGGCTCTGCTAAGGCAGAGCCGTCCCATAAGTGGCTGCAGTACTCCATGCACGATCTGACTTGGGCTTGATATAGAGTCAGAAGCTGTTCCGGTGTGAAGTACTGTTTGACCTTATTGAGGATGCCAAGTTTTTTGCCCGCAGTTTTAGCTTTGGATTCAATGTATTGTCCAAAGTTGAGTCTGGATGTTAATGTAACTCATAGAAGCTCAATACTGTCGGTGATGGGTACAGATACACTTCGGAAAGTAGTCAGAAGCTGTTCCGGTGTGAAGTTCTGTTTGACCTTATTGAGGATGCCAAGGTTTTTGCCAGCAGTTTTAGCTTTGGATTCAATGTATTATCCAAAGTTGAGTTTGGATGTTAATGTAACTCCTAGAAGCTCAATACTGTCAGTGATGGGTACAGATACACTTCGAAAAGTAGGAGTCAGGTGGAATGGACTCCTCTTGGCGGTGAACAAACACGCTTGAGTCTTGGTAGGATTAAATTTGACTTGGTTATCATCGGCCTATAGTTCTGTTGTTTCTAAAACATCTAATGCTTCATTGAAAAGCACATTCATTTTGACACATTTTACGTTGGATTTGAGAAGGTCTTCGTATTATGTACTATACAATTTGTCTCAATCATTGTAAAAATCTATCATAATACCTTTTGTTGAAGTCGTTGGACTTCGTTTCGTACGTCACGCCGTAATTCCGCCAGTGCAGCGTCGTGCGATGACGCCACGGCAGGCGCCGGCAACACAGGCCCGGGAGCGGGTGGGGCTACAGGTGCGGCAGCAGGAGTGGGCGACGGCGCAAGTGCCGCGGTGGGCGCCGGTGCTGGAGCTGGAGCCGGTGCTGGGGTTATTTTCTTGTCATCGGTTTCTTCGTCGATGGGTTCACGGCGCGCCGCCGCTCCTAAAACACTACCGGCTCGTCCTCGTCCGAATGCAGTCTGTTTAAACGACACGTTACTTACAATAAAATATATGAGAAAAAGTGCATTCACTCAAAATCTTATTATGAAATATATTTATCTATACCAAAATTATTTTATAATATTCATTCGTCGAATAATAAAAGTAAATATAACCTTAAGCGAGAGGGCGGCCACTCCGGCGGCGTCGGGCGGGGCGGATCGGTCCCGAGCGCTGAGCGAGCGCGTGAAAGCGGCGCGAGGCGCGTCCGGCGCGTCCAGCGAGCCGCCCGCCAGCAGTCGGCCCCACTTGCCGCGCGCCGCCGCCGTGCCGGCGCTCGGGCCCGTTTTGCTCTCCTCCGCGGCGCCGTTAGACGCGCTCGTAATGCTCGTACCTAAACAAGCACTCCTTGTACCGAACGAAAACGAGTGGCGGGCGGGCGAGCTGAAGAATGTGTCGGCTGAGGTACCGTCGCCGCGCTCGGCGTCCGGTGGCGGTGCGACGAGCGAAGGCGCGCGCGCGGGCGCGGGGGCGGGCGTGGCGGCCACGCTGCGCTCGCGACGGAAACGCGAGAAGATCTTGCGCACGAGGTGGTCCTGCGCCTGCTCCAGCTGTGGTTCGCGCTTCCGCCGCTCCATTAGCTCACGTTCACGTCGGACATCTGCCACCTGCTCTCCGTTAGTATAGAGTTCGCTTGTTAACTTTTAATGAGCTAATGAGAAGTATGAACTAAAATATATTGGTGGTAGAGTGCAAGCTCGTCTGGGTAGGTACCACCCACTCATCAGATATTCTACCGCAAAACAACAGTACTTGGTATTGTTGTGTTCCGGTTTGAAGGGTGAGTGAGCCAGTGTAATTACAGGCACAAGGGACATAACATTTTAGTTCCCATGTTTGGTGGCGCATTGGTGATGTAAGCTATGGTTAACATTTCTTACATGCCAATGTCTATGGGCGTTGGTGATCACTTACCATCAGGTGGCCCATATGCTCTTCTGCCTTCCTATTATGAAAATGAGCAATTGTATCAATAACTTTTTATTAAAAAGGCTTGTATGATAGAAATGTATTGCTAACCTTTCGGAATATTAAACGATGTCGCAAGTTGTACGTCAGCGTAAGATTTCTAGCAAAACTGTTTGCGAACGCCTGATAGAAATCGAGAACCTCGAGTAGGCGGTCGCGTTTAATAGTGTGTAGGTCGCAGTAGGTGAGAGCGCGCACATTGGCCGCGGACTGGCCCACGGCACTGTCCTTCCAGAACGAGTCTCCAAATACATCACCTTTGCCTGCCTCGAAAATATATTACTTGAAATAAGAGAGTGCTAATGGACATTATATTTTTAACTCAGTAAAAATACGTAGTGACGCTAACCGAGTATCGCTACCACCTCGTCGTCCTGAATGACCTCGAGACTGCCGGTGACGATGAAGCAAAGCGAATCGATGGACTCGCCGGTGTGGTACAGCAGGTCTCCGGGCGCTGAGTGTGACATGTGGAAGTGCATTGCAAGCGCGCGTAGACACCCGTCCGATGCGAGGCGGAAAGCCGGGTGCTCATTAAAAACCTTGCGATTTAGGTGCACGCAAATATCGGCTTTCATATCTTTTGGGCAGTAATTCAGCACCTGTTCGAAGTAAATTGTTGAGATATTGTATCAAGTATTACACAACGTCGTTCACACATTACATACATCCATCAAGTTTTAAAAAACAATTTCACCTTATCCGTGTCGAGGCCCTTGGTCATTGCCCACGTGGATACCACGTAGTCCATGACGCGCTCGCTGAGCGCTTTAGGCACTTCGTGTAGTTTCATGAACTCCCGAACATTGTTGAGCATGTCATGGTACTTAGCCGTCGCCGACGTCATCTGCTGTATGATGGTGGTCACGTGACCGAAAATCGTCGCATAAAGCAGGGCTGTCAACATTCCAACGCTAAAAGGTTAATATATTATGTGGAACAAAACATACGTACGCTACTCTACTAAGCTGTGTTTGATATCTCTTCTACATCTTACGAGATGGTCCGATAGCGATTTCTTTGTACATTCTGATGACATGAATCCACCGGTTATAAAATTTCCTTCTCTTTCAATATCCAACTTTAGTAATAGTTAATATTTACTATATAACCGTACAAATTGTTTTATTTAAAAGTAATATTATGAAGTCGTGATCATAACACCAAACCCGTATTCTACAATCATTTTTTAATTAAAAAGTTTTGCTATAATAATATTAAATTTTAAAACATTTTATAATAAAATCTCCCTACCCGCTTTTCTCAGTTGTTTCGCTTTCGACTAGTGCGGCCGTGTCAATGAGTGGTAGTCAATAAGTAGCAGTGTTCTGGTGGCTATGGATTTCTTTCAAGCATTAAGTAAATAATAAATTGCATGATCTATGAAGTATGTACTTGTAAAATTCAGTAGTAGATTTGCTAAATGGATAAAAAGACAATATTGATATTTATGTATGAATGTATGAATTCAAATCAAAATCTACCGATTTTATTACGCTACAAAGAAAACCTATAAGGATTTGTTTATATGCATATCTTCTATGTATGGCGACATACCTATGTGTGCAACAAGGCTTCTGTCTCATGGTAATTTTGTTATAGAACTATAAATAGTAAACCTTCAAAACACAAGCACGCATACACATCTGCATCTATTCAAAATGGTATTGCTACATGGTTATATCAAAGGCTCGGGCCCATGGCTCTATATTCTCGAAGTAACTCTTAATCTCAGAGGTCCGTCAAGTGATTAAAACTATAATATTTGATGAAGCTTTGAGTGACCTAGCGCTGGGTAACGATACCCTCCCACAGCGACGCTTCGTGGGCCTGCACAAAGGAGGAGAGGATAGCAATAGGGGAGAGTAGATACATAATAAAATCAACATAATGAAAAGTAATGAAACCCAAAACTAAAATATGTTTATATAATATGATTTATGAAAGTATAGCTTAAATAAATGTCGTCTTTGGACGATCAAGATAAGTTACTTAGCAAAACAAAAGTAGCTATTCACTTATCGTAATTGATATGTACGGACTACGGATAGCGAGTAATATTACTAAAAGTAAATCGTATAAAATTAAACAAAACAGACAAAAATAGAGAAAATGAAAAACAATAGGAAACTGGAATGGAGAGGGAGGAGTATCGGGTAAAAGAGCGCGGCCCCCGTCGCAGCCGCAGAGCGCGTCGCTGCGCGGAGGTCGCGCTGTGCTCCGGCTAATAAGAGAAGAATTCCGGCACCTGCTACGATCATCATGCAGATGGTGAAGATCTTCTCGTTATCGGTCTCGGCGGCGACGTTGCCGAAGCCCACGGAGGTCATACAGGTCATAGTGAAGTAGAGGGCGGTGACGTACATGGTCTTACGCGACGGCCCGTTAACTAGCTCGGGTCCGTCGGACTCATTTGACCAGACGTACGAGTAGGGGCTCTGGGTGACGTTAGCTAGTTTCCACAGCCAGGAGTACTGGAGGCCGGAGTCAGCATCGGAGCGGCCGATGCTGTACCAGACGCAGGCGAGCCAGTGTGCAACCAGCATGTAGAAGCACAGCAGTAGGATGAGCATCGCCGCGCCGTACTCGAGGTAGCGGTCCAGCTTCCGCACCACACGCCCCAGCCGTAGCAGCCGCACTACCTTCAGCGCGCTGAACAGACTGCCTATACCCTACACGACGATACGACTTGCTACATTTAATGTGTCACCGAACAATAATATGCGTGCGCACGTTAGAGACGCAGTGAAACCGCAAGTGGCAAAAAATAAAACTAATTCAGCAAAATATCGAATGACTAATACTAAAGGGGAAAGACAGGAATAATTTTAATTGTTTTCTATATGATTTCTTAATTAGCTAACATTTTGAAAGATATAAAGCTAACTCGTTGTGAAAACCATTCAGCAAATTCCTGATAAAATATGACATATATACTTACATCTTCGTCATGGTCGAAAGCGTTAAAGACGTCGTAAGGCAGGCAGGAGAGCAGATCGATAAGGAACCACGATTTGAAGTAATTCTTGCGGATAACTTTAGGATCGCTGACGACCTCACCACCGGGTCCCACAAAAGTTGTGTGAAAATTAAGTACAATGTCTATGAAAAACACAACGTCAACAATAGAATCTATGACGAGTAGGGAAACATCCTCGCTAGTCTTGTTCTTAAAGGCAACATTGTATGGGACCATAATGGCGGTGTAAAACGTGAGGCAAAGTATGATCCAGTCCCAGATCGCCTTAAAAGCGCAGTAGTGTAGCAGGATGTGTGGCGGAGTCTTAGGAGCCTCCTGCCGATACTGCGGCAGCACGTCGCCCGACAGCGACATCACCTGTGATTAAAAAGTCATACCTAAATGAAAACCTCAGCTTGGATCAAAATGATCGCAATTCGTATAAATTACTTACGTTTATTTGGATATACCACATTTATTTGTTGCTATTGTTATGTGCTATTTATAATATAATATTATGGCTGATGAGCATTACAATCAGTAGCTTGGTAAGTGCTCGCTTAATCTACATAAAGACTGCATCGTTATTGAGAGAGGTGGGGCAACCGTAAAGTGCAAAATGAGTTGGAAGTCGAGTATGAAAAAAGACAGTGCGATATTGACGTAGGTTTCATTAAATGTATTCAAGCGAACTAGATATTTAAATTAATTCAAAAAGAAAACTACCTTGTTTTGAAAAGTTTTGTTTTAGGAAGAGATCTCAAAAATCGGACGCGTAATAAAGATTGCTGCAGTCAATTAAGTGTATATTTTTTATAGCGTTATCACTTTTATATTCTCTGAAATAACCTTAATATTTAATTTTTACAAGCACCAGATCATATCACGTGTGCTTAGTTAAAATATTAGATCATGCTTTAAATAGTATATCCTTCGTACTAACTACTTTACCAGTATCATTCTGATCATGACTGGACCCATGATGCGTTGACTCATCCACCATAGAACGCATACACGTCGGTCCGGTCACGTCAGAGCGATGTAGGCACTAGCGCTAGGTGTAGAGAAGAGAACAGCGTGCGTGTTTACATGGTGTGCGTTGGTACTGACATGCGCGAGCTGGCTCTGGCGCGCCGGCTCCTTGAGCGCGGGCAGCGCCGACACCAGCACCGAGCGCGAGCGTGTCACGCTGCGCGCCAACTTTGCGAACTTCGACAGACCTGTCTCACATGTAAACCGCCTTCTTATTACATACCTGACTCTGGTGTCCAAGTTGAATTAGCCTATAAGCTGTTACACTTAAAATGAGCGACGCCTTCGGGCAGGCAGTACAGATCCAATACTATTTTATTCCATTTCCAATAGTTTAGCGTCGTCATCCTTACACCATTAATCAATGCATTACTTATATATTATCTATAAATGTACAGCAGAAGAGTAGCGTGTGTGTAAGTGCCATCTGGTCGAAAGTGGACCTTCGGAGCCTTACTAATACCCTTTGTTAATAATGTGCTGACGTTCGTAAGACAAAGTTGTTATTTCTCGTGTGCTTATTTTTATTTACTCTGAGTAACCCACTCCTCTTGCAATTAGACGGGAGTCACAGGGAGTAACGACCCAAGGCAATGCTTTCAATCGATATAATAATAAATATATTGTGACTGCATAAGTACTGGCACAAAATAAATGAGTTTATCATTTCATTTTGAAATTTAAAAATAATGTAATAGTGTCGTGATATGTAAGCACGCTGTTCGAGTGTAACTTGCCTCCCTTGGGGTCATCGGCGTCGATGGGCTGCTTAAGTGCAGTGATGTCCCGAAAAGTGAGCAGAAACAGGACCACCAACTCACGCTCGTTGCGGATGGGCGCCACGTGCACCAACAGCCACAGCGGCGTTCCTGCTCACCACAAAACATACATAGGTCGTGCTATCGGTTTACATGCCTAGGAAATAATGTAAATAGCAGGGAATGGCATCGAGGATCGAGACCAACAGTTCCTCGATCATCGCTATATTGCTTTGCCAAAAAAATAACAATAGTTACTCTCCGTTTTGAACAGAGAGAACAGTTTTATTTTTTATTAAAAATTGAACTTGTGTCGGCACATCACATGAGTGCAAAATAGACCTGGAAGGTTTTGAGCCCTCTTCGAAGCCTCTATAAATAAAATAACTACATACACATACATATAACCAACTATATATAAAATAAATTTATTATTTAAAAATAAATACGTACGTTCTATAAATTTAATTAGTGCAAGTATATTAAAAATATAAAACAATAGAAGCATCAATATTTTAATAAAGAATGTCAATACATTTGTTCCGGAGAATTCAAAAGTTTAAAAAAAGTATGTTTAAATGTAGCAGGTGATATAAGAAAGAAGTAGATTTTTTCATTATTTGTTTTGTTCCTGCCTTTCTGTGGCAATAATCTGCAATCATAAAATGAAATGGTAGGGGGAAATACAAATCAAGTCTCGTGTTCGAAGCGAGGTCAGCCTGCACCGGGCGCTCATTTTGTTAAAAAATAAATTTTTATATCTAAGGAACATGGGTCAGTTATTTTTAATGTTTTATACATGTATTTAAAAAATACAATCTATACATTTTAATACAGCAAAGTTTTTGTACATATAATAAATTTAGAAAAAACGATTGTGGGCGAGAAAAACAAGAGTAACAAAACACGAAAATGCATTTTTATGATACGATATATTAATATCGTCATAAACCCGCAGACGAACACCACCACCACCACCTGGTAGGTACTTGTGGTAACATTCAAAATAAAAAAGTACATAATTATTTATTTTGTTTTGAGATATGTCCATTACTGTATTAAATTCACAGCTTAAATAAGGCATCATCAGAATATGAAAATTCAATAAAAAAAATTGAACAGCATGTTTATAGTGACAGTCAGACGAAGGTTGTGCTAAGAGAATAATCAAGAAAACATACGGTTCTTCTTGTAAAGTAGTATTTCGAACTGGTCCGCGAGGTGGTGATCGAGCGCGCGGTCCACGCGCTCCACCGCCTCCTTCTCCGTCAGCTCTCCATACATCCACGTGCAGCTGCCGACACGATATACGCTCATACTCACTACACTGACATATACCAGAATAACTTTATAAAGCTTTCAAAACTGACTATTTAAAATTAACTACAACTCTTTTAATTTTTCATGTATTTTCTTGAGAATTGTTTGATGCCGAAGAATAATGAAACAAGAAATAACGAAAAAAAATATATCCGTCGTATATGCACACTACACAAGAATAAGCGGGCAGCAGCAGCGATAGTCTGCACTGAGGTATAATATTCAAGAGGTGATGCTGCAAAAGAAACTTACCGGCAAGATTTCTGCATGACCTCGGCGCGATTGTAGCCGCTCATTTTGCAGAACGTTTCGTTGCAGTATACGATGGGGTAGTCTACGATCTGCGCGTTGGCCAACAGGAAGCTACTGTCTGCTGTTGGACAAAGTAATTATCCGACCACTTATTGCACACAGAAATCCATGGTGCACATTTACTGTAAGCTTTAACTTATGACGATATCCTTCAAGTATACCAACATGATTTCATATTAATGAAATATACTAATTGCCCAAGTTCATACGGATCAGTACGTATAATATGCGACGTCATTCCAGTAACCAAATATGCCCGAAACTCTTTAATTCTCAGAGCTTGTAAAATGTACAGTAAATATTTTCTTCATATTGATTTCGCTACACGAACAAAACAATCCGTAAAAAAGGAAATAAGAAATACAACAATTTGTAAATTGTATAGAATTTTAATGATTAAAAACTTTCTTGGTGTATGTACCTATTTGTTGTATTCATTTAATTTATTGCGTTATTATACTGTTTGTTTCCAGCATTTAAATAAATAAATAAAAAATCTCATGCAGGTAAATAATTACAATATTAAAAAGATTTTACTTTTACTGAAATCAGTGTTAGAGCTTGAAGGGAGGTTGAAGGTTCGGTTCAGACAAGGAAATACTGACGCTGTGAAGACGAGCGGCGTATGATGTTCTCGAGGAAGGTGTTCTGCGGGGCCACGAGCCCCCGCCGGCCGCCCGGCATGCCGCGCGTGTCTTCCGCCCCCGCGTCACGCGCGCGCTCTCTGACCTCCTTTTAAGCAGGGACCTCGGTAACTGCAAATAAACACGCACTATGATTTGTACTGTATTTGTCTACACAATTATACTATATGCTATCAAAAGGACATCTTGCCTAGCTATCAATAAAGTCTACAGATTGCGACTAGCCTGACAATGTACATTTATAGCTGTCAAAAACCCAGGTTTGGTGATGTTTGTGCTTTAGGTGAAGTGGAAGTATATATAAAACAAAACGAGTAAGCTACTTGGAGCCACAATTATATGTTAGTTGAAGGCCTGCAACTGCTCTTCTGCCCTATCAACATACATTCGACAAGAGGATGGAAGTGCAACCATTGTCAGCTCGTAATCACTCTCGATCGCGAATTCAGTAGTGTCTTCGTCACTTGTTTTAGTAAGTTACCACATTACCTTTCATTTGTTATTAAGTGCTTTAGATGGCTTATGTTGATATATAATTAAACAGTATTGCAGTTTAGTCAAATGCATTTTTCTCCATAAAAAATATAAAAGTGTACCTACTGTACTTCCTTTTATAAATTTCAGAATAAATTATTTTCATGTTTACTTTCCTATTCTAAAAATTGAAATATATTCCAGTTGTTTTTTTAATAAAAACGAAACAAAGAAACAATAATGACATTAGTGTTTTTGGATAGGAACCTCAAATAATACATTATAAAGGTTAATAGCTTGAGTTGAGGTCGCATCGATTGAGCCAGTGCCTTTGGACTTGCGGAGAGCATCGAGCCAAACCGCGACCGGAAAGAAAATTTGTTTTCATGGTGTAACGTGCAACGAAGACGAACATCGATCGATACCTCATGTTTACGTGAGCTCTGTCGTCCAGCGCTCACCGCAATCCGCACTACACGTGCATTGATACACAAATCGCTTTAAAAATATAATCGTCCTTGTCGTCCTCCTTGGTGTAAGTGTTATGTAAGTGATATCTACTTGTCGCTGAATAAAAATCTCGAACTCACGTCATCGTACTCGTAGATTATAGCTCCTAATTCACTTTTCCCTGATCGACGCTAAACTCACGAGTTGAACCTACTTTTGTCGACACGATCAAATTTAAGACTAATTAGGATATAATCTGATTTGAAACGTGCGACGATTTCCTTGCGACGGAGATCGGTCTGCACGACTGCAGTCTCTCACTGATCCGGCACCGCGATGAGCTCTCGGGCTTCGACACGTCACGGCGGTCAAGAGGGTCGGTGGGAGCTGGCAGGCGAGCTGCTGCCGTCGCATCGCTCTCGGCGCGGCGCCGCGCGGGCTCGTGTGCTCGTCGGTTGCTCGGGCACCCGCGCTACAATTCGCGCCTCACTGCCGCCTCCGCCTGCGCCCTTTGCCGCGCGCATGCGTGTGATGCAGGCTCGTTTCACACGTACAGTGCACCATTGTTTTGTAGCATCGGTTGTAAATTCCCTTAGCACCGCTTTAGAACGTTAATTACGTCATTTTAAATGAATGATGAATTAAGAATTAGTTTAATTAGCCGTACATATGTCTGACGAAATTTTCTACACGATATATTTTAAAGATTTTTTTAAACGATTAGCGTCACATTTTAGCCAATTTAAACAAAATCTTAATAAATGATTCACATGAACCTTCGTCATAAGTCACTCCCCTTCTATTGATAAAACCGTATGAAACCTGGTCCCATGATCTTTGATTATAGCGATAGACAGGAAGACGCTGCGCCCCCCGCCCCGTCTTTCTTAATACTTGTTTCATAATATGTAATGATGCTAACTGAAAGTGCTGGTTCACTTTATCATAATATAATTTTAAATAATTTAGGTTGATTTATACCTACGGGCTATAACTCAAATGACTATGTATCTACTTACGTGTTTGTCTACTACCCACTGATCATATAATATACCGCCAGGCAGCAATAGGTACTTATTATTGTTTTGGTGTGGTTTGAAGGTTGAATGAGCCGGTGTAACTATAGGGACAAGGAACATGACATCTTAGTTCCCATGTTCCCAATCCCAATGTCTATGGGCGGTGGTGCTCACTTACCGTCAGGTGATCCACTTATCGGTTTGGCTATAGAACAAAGATGTTATAAAAAATATCTTAGATTAGGCAATCAGCGTTTAAATTTCCAATTGTCTAAAACAAACTGTTAAATTTGCAATATGAGCTGAACTATTTTCTGGATGAAAATAGCTCGGTCGATTGTAATTACAATTACTACCACTATAATTACAATTACTATTAGTACTAGGATTTTTGCAATCAAATAATAATAATGCGATTTATCTACATACCTACGATATATACTTACACGAAACGTCCGACTCGAATTTCTGATATTAAAAAACCTACCTAATTGATTAAAACGATGAAACGCGTTTATCCAGCTAAAAAAGGGTTATAAGTATCATGTTTCAGGGCTTTTCCGTTCCAAAAATTCATTTTACAAAATACGCATATAATTTAATAAGTTATTTGTGCATTAATTCATCAACACGATATAAATATGGAAAGAGGTAATATTTAGTTCCAATAAAACGTGATTCTATAAAATGGAGAAATAATATGTCATAAATAATCGCTAGCTTAGAATGAGTCGCGGGAAGCCGTTGAATGCGGGCAGCGCAAGACCGGCCAACATGGATATCCTTGGGGAGGCCTTTGTCCAGCAGTGGACGTCTTTCGGCTGATATGATGATGAATCGCTAGCTCCAGCAATAGAGCGACACTTATGTAACACAAAGATACTTCTCCTTACGTGTGCAGTCAACACTCTCAATAACGTCATAACAAGAAACAATCAGAAGCGTTTGGTGAGCGAGGTGTGCGTTTAGTGGGCGCAACCTAAGTTCAAAGTAAGTCAAGAAAGTACTGCGCGCTGGCGGTTGGAGGTTATCGCGTCTTACGTGCGATAAATAGTGACCATTTATATATAGTCGATTCAAAAATCTAACTTTCTTCAAAGAGTTACGACAGGTTCGAAATATAGACTGTTATGTAAATATTGCTTAGTACTATTGAGGATAATACACATTTTTAATACAATTGATTCAAATTGTAATAAATTTTAAGTTTTTTAAAATCAAGTTCTATAGAAAGTCTAATTCCAGGCCCCTGTTAAAAAATAAAGTACACTCGAAGCGACATTGTAAATTTGATAGGGACTGCAATTAATTTAAATTAAGTTAAAGGTAATAAAAATTTCATTTTGCAATGTAATTGTAGATTTTCTTTAAAAGTACATATTGAGTGCCGCTTGCGTTTTTCACTTACTTTTGTAAAAACAACAGATTGACTAGAAATTGTGACGTACGATAGACATAGATACGGTACGAAGTCAAATCAATTTGGAAATGTTTTTGGGTTTGTAGTAGTGCACCGGCGGCTGATAAAAATAAATAAGTAAATAGTTTCTTATTTTTTTTTTTTTTTATAGAATAGGAAGGCGGACGAGCATATGGGCCACCTGATGGTAAGTGGTCACCAACGCTCTTAGACATTGGCATTGTAAGAAATGTCAACCATCGCTTACATATCCAATGCGCCACCAACCTTGGGAACTAAGATTTTATGTCCCTTGTGCCTGTAATTACACTGGCTCACTCACCCTTCAAACCGGAACACAACAATATCAAGTATTGCTGTTTTGCGGTAGAATATCTGATGAGTGGGTGGTACCTACCCAGACGAGCTTGCACAAAGCCCTACCACCAGTAAAATTTTCTTATTTTTATAAGTAAGTAATATATAAATTTTATACATCATTTTAAATCATGAATTTCTATGAAATTATATGAAATGAACTCTATAGACATTTCAGTCATCTTCATCCTCGCTTTCATCCCATAAATTCGCTACTACAAACGCAAAATTTCTCCAAGCCGATTCATCCGCACGTCGGTCGTCATTGCAAGAAGCTTGTATAATTTTATCATCTCCGTTACCCCGCTTCACAGGACTGTAATTTTCCCATCTGCAAACTCAGTTTATACGTATATTATGTACATATTTTCCGAAATCGTGAAATCAAACGACACGTATAATTAATAATATTTTATTATTAATAGTTTTATCATTATCATTATAAGAATGAATGTCAGTACAGTCGGTCGTCGGGGTCGGGGCACGCGGCGGGCGCGGGGGGCGCGCGGCGCCGCAGCAGCACGGGGCGCGCGGGGGGGCGCGCGGGGGGGCGCGCGGGGGGGCGCGCGGGCGGGCGCGCGGGGCGGGCGCGGCCGCGCTTGGCGACGATGACGCGCGTGTAGCGCAGCGCGCCGCCGCCCGCGCCGCGCCGGCGCCGCGCGCGCTCGTCGCGCTGCGGGGCGCCGCTGGTCACGGTGAGCGGGCTGGGGGCGTCCGGGGCGAGGCTCGCGTCTGAAAGCGACGACGGGACGCGTGACGGGACGGTGAGCGGGCCCGCGGTCCGGCTCGTCCGTCGCGAGTTACCGGCGAGTGGGCGAGCGGCGGAAGGGTCGTCGTCGGCGAACACGATGGGCAGCTGCATGATGTCGGCGACGGCGAGCGCGTCGTCTCGTCGCTCGGGGCGCGGCTCTGGTCGAGACTCGACGCGCCGCGGCGGCATCAGCGCTAGCGGCGAGCCGCCGGAGACGCGTGACACGACGCGACCCTCTAGGGACGTAGGTTGCCAGGTATGATTAATAATGTTGAAAACTCATTCATAGACGAGGCATTTAATTCTATACAAGATTATATAGTTGATAAAAAAGCGTAATGTTTCGAAGCGTTTATATAGTAAGGATAACGTTGATGAAGTCCTTTTGAAGTATCTCACTCAACACAATTTGATATTTGAGAGAAAAATAAAATTTAAACTCACCAATTACGTCCACAGATCGGGATGCTCTATAAATAAAAATAAATGTTAGGATTTACTAAACAATAATAAAAATTTACTATTCCTCTCAACGGCGGCACTCACCCGCTCGAAGCGCGCGCCTCCTCTCCCTCCACTGGCCGGCGACGCGCGCGCAGCCCCCCCGCCGCCACCTCCGCCGCCCAGCGCGTGCACTCCTCCTGCAAAGCGGCGCGTCACTTCCGGCCCCCTGCGCACTACGGGCGAGGCAGCGCGAACACTCACGGCTACGGCGGCATCCAGCGCCTGCTGCGGGAGGCGCAGTCGCCGGCGGTGGGCGCGCGGCAGGCGCAGCGCGTCGTCCGCGCCCGCCAGCAGCAGCACGCGGCGGGCGGGCGACGCGCCGCGCTCCGCCGCCCCGAAGCGACTCGCCACCTCGGCCGCCGCGCCGCGCCAGCACTGCGCCGCGCCGCCGCCCACCACCGCCAGCAGCGGCACCTCCACCTGCCACCCGATAGTATCAGTCGCCGTCGCCCGCCGAGCCGCGGCCGCGCGCGCCTCGCTCACCTCCTCGAGGACGTCGTCGGGGCAGTCGCGCGGGCCCTCCGCCGTGAGCAGCGGCGGCGCCAGCAGCAGCAGGCCGCGCACGCGCGCCGCCGCGCCCGCGCTCGCCGCCAGCCACGCCGCCAGCGACGCCCCCGCCCCCGCCCCGCCGAGGATCACCGCGCGACGTCTGCGGTGAGACATCGAAATGAGTGGGAGGCCTCGTGACGCACACCTCCGCGAGTCGGCGTCGGGCGCTCACCCGGCCTCTGTCAGCAGATCGGTTAGAGCGGAGCGCGCGTCGTGAGCCACGGCCGCGCACCAGCGGTCGGGTGGGGCGGGCCCGGCGTCGGGGCCGGTGCGCAGCCGGCGCGCGTGTAGTGACGCCCCGAGACGGCGAATCCAACGCTCGTCCTCGGCCTCGCAGCCTCCCGGCGCCCAGGCGAGCCACGGTCCCGGCTCGCTCGCCGGTCGCCGCTCTGATCGCCGGAATACAAACGAGTGCTTGAAATAAATTTCTACCGAAGCGATGTTACGTACACTATATGTGTCCTGCTAAATTGGCTAGTCTCCCTCGAGAGAGATCGCCGCGGTCGAAATCGGTCAGGAGGACATCATCATAATTACAAGTAGTAATTACAATGAAATAATCTATACACTCGTCATACTCACCGCTGACGGCCGAGAGCGGCTCCACGTAGGGCGCTGCGGGGCGCGGCAGCGGCAGGCGGTCCGCCAGGCGCGGCAGGGCGCGCCGCAGCTCCGTGGCCAGCTCGGCGTACAGCGCGGCCAGCGAGCGCGGCAGGCACGCCACGAGCGCGGCGTGCAGCCAGCCCGCGCCGCCCGCCCAGTGCGCGGCCAGCGCCGCCCGCAGGCGCCGCGCCGCCGCCCGCGCGCCCTCGCGCCGCGCCCAGCGCCCGCGCGCGCCGGCCAGGCGCTCGAGGCGCAGGTCGCGCAGCGCGCTCAGCGCCGTGTGCGCGAGCCGCGCGTGCGCCGCGCTCGGCGCCAGGGCTCCGAGTCGCTCCTCCCAGTCGTCGTCCGCGCCGTCGTCGTCGGCCTCGTCGTCGAGCTCGTCCTCGCAGTCGTCGAGCGGGAGTGCGGGCGGTCGCCGCTGCTCCGTCAGCACGTCGATGACGTCGTCGGGCTCGGGGTCGAGCTCCGGCTCGGGCAGGAGAGCTCGGACTTGCGAGTTGGTCGCGTGGCCGTGGGCTCGGGCGTACGAGTGTTCGCCCCACACGCCCGACCGCGACTCCTGGTTTTGTAGATATTGATTAATAATAAAAGACCCAATAATTTGTAAGCAAATATTCATTGAAGGAAATGTCTCAATTCTATTTTAGTTATTAAATGTTGTTGTTAATTTTTAACATTTGTAATTATTACTTATATTCATTATATTCTAAATAAGTTTACTTTTGACATAATAATCTTGTAAGATCATGACTCAGAAAGTGTTGTTGCATACTCATTGTCGCAGATAATAAAACAAAACTAATAGTATAGTTACACTTACCAGCTCTCCACTGACTGCAAGTACATGCCTTACAAGTTGCTCATGCAGAGCCGTTGCTTCCCCAATCTCACTGTACACCTCTGGTTCCTGCCAAACAGTAGATTATTTAAAAAAATTATAATAGTCTCCATAGCAACAGATACTGAAACAAAATCAATAAAATGCATCACTTTACATAAATATCAGAAAGATATTTCAATTCTATTTAAATACAAATGTCTCTACAATCAAAGTAAATAACTTTGATTGTAATACTTGGTAGCAATTTTGAACAATTTACTAATATTTTTGGTGCTTTGTACCAGTCCATCTGGGCAGGTATAGACCACTCATCACATATTCTACAACAGGGTTTGAAGGGCCATTGAGTCAGTGAACTACAAATACAAGGGATATAAAATCTTTGTTCACCAGGTGGTTGGTGGTGCATTGACAATGTAAGGAATATTTCTTACAGTGCTTATGGGCGGTGGTACCTTTAGGTGGGCCATTTGATTGTCCGCATTCCTATTTTATAAAATAAATTAAATGTACTTTTATTAAAATTTAGTTGAATATAACATGCTAAGTAAATAAAAGCTTGGTGTAAAAATAATGAAGGACAGATTGTAAAATAAAAGGAGAATGACAAAAAATGTAGTAGACTATTTTATTAGATAGGTGTTGTTAGTGGTCGACATTTGGACCAATTTTGGTCATTCTCCTTTATTTCAAATGTCAGTGTACATACAGTGTGAAGCCTTCATTTAACTTAACCTGTTAGTATGCATGGGTCAAATCCTGCAATTGAATTTTAAACCACTTTCATGCAATTGATTGTGGTGTAATTTTCAGATCTGGTGACACAGTCTGGGCAAAATACATGCTTTAGTTTAATTAAAATACATATTACAACATACTTTTTTACACTTATTTTAAATACTGTATTTTAAACATTTTTATTCAAAATAAAAATTACAAAATTGCCCTATTATTTTAAAACTACTTTATCTTACACACTTGAAAGTAACTTTTGCTATAACCTTGCATACCTGGAATACTGTACAAATACTATGTACAAGAACCCTATATCAACAATTCATCAGAAGTTGACAGTTTCTATATGGAAAATAGTGCAATTTTGTTAAAATGTAGATGTGTGAACTTTCGTGGTTTAATCACGTGTCTTTGAGGCAGTCAGAGTGATTGATAAATATATTTCGAAGTACTTGAAATATTAATTACAAAATACTTCAGCATCATGTATTTGAATTACCAATTACAAATTACTTGTTTGGGATGTAATTAAAATACAAATACTTATTTGTATGTCAAATAGCCCCGCATGCAGTCTATTATACTAAACTTTATTACTTTTAGTACACATATAGGCAAAAGATTGTTTTCATAACTGTTTAACATGATTACTTTTTTTTTTTTCTGAAGCATAAGTTGATATTTATACGAAGGGAAAAAATTTTAACCACTTTCAGTTCAGATTTTTAACCCTGTTGTAGTTGTAGGAGCAGTATGGCAATAGTAGCTATATGAGCTGGTAGATAACTATTTATCAAAAATAAAAAGTATTACCTCATGCCGGATTTGTTGCTCTGCGTTTAAGACATCCGTCGCCATAACCATTTGACTTAAGGAGTTGTTAATATCATCAGAAATTCTTCTTATTTTGTGGTAAGTTTCTAATTAATATTTTAACGACACTTCACTTATTCGTAATGATTTATTTATACCTTACAAATTATTTCCTGTGCGAACTTTGTAATGATAATTATGAAGGAGAATGAAAAATCCTAATTCATCATTTAAAATATTGCTATAAAATAACTTTGTTAACATAAATTAAAAATAAAATACGTATTGAATATTAATAGACCTAATGTCGAATAACAGATTCATTTCACAGATTGTTAAATTTATTTCAGGTATTAATATGTATTGTAACTGTTTAGTATTCGGACATTGCTGTAATTATTATATTATTATTACACGTGACAGCTGTCAGAAACGACAGTGGTTAGGCAATTTTACGCCGTTGGTTAAATAGAAAAATTACATTATTAAAAAAGGTCAAAATTTTCAGTCAAATTAAAATCTTTAAATACGTACAATTAATTATTTTAATGTTATATTTTATAAAAATTTCTGTTCATAGCAAAAATAAATAAATAAATATTGCGTAAAATATAAATTTAAAAGGTATTTAGATCACGATTAAGATGGTGTATCAATTTTAAGGGTTTAATTCAACTCTTATTTTAACGGTTTAGTAAATGTAAAGGACAATCTAGCCCTAATTTCGCAGATTTCAAAATTTTCTGGGGATAGAGGTCAATTTAGCAATTTTTTTTCATCATGCCGAGGGAGATTTTTTTTTACGAACCCAGGTTCTGATATTCCATTGAACTTCAGTGTGGACTATGAAGTCAGCCAATCAATACACTAGGACTCCAAGTAGATGCAAGTACAAAAAATTCGTAACAAATTATAAAATTGTCTCAAGCTCTGCAGACACGAAATAACATAGTGAAAATAATGGGGGAGTGGCAATAATTCTCCGCCCAATTAATTTTCAGCCCAGTGATTAGAACGAAGTCATACAGTCCTTTTTAGTTCAATTTGGCAGCTTACAGTACTTGACAGTTGGCACTTTAAATAATTATTCGTAATCAAACGACTTTTATTATTTTTTGAAGTGAAAAGGCGTGTTTTAGGCGCGTTGCGCTGGTTTATCGTAGGGGACAGACTCTTAACTTCGCGTAACCGACATGCTAATACCCATCTTCTCTGTTTAATATTTAATACTTGCAACACTAATTACAAGGAATATACTTTCTAACTTATAACAATATGTCGTGTAATAATTGTCTTCCTATCTTATTATTATTGGGAAGCCGTTTAATTGTAGTGACTTATCGGAGGAGGAGATTACAACCAACATACTTTGTGCATAACCTGCAATTTTGTTATCCGTACGTCGACTTTTACGTCTTAATGAAGATGAAAAATGGGCTCCAAGTGAAAATGAAACAAACGCACTGTGCGTTTGTGCTTTAAAAATTACTACCTACTGATAAAGTAGTTGCCCAAAATTTTGTGAGAATCACGAAAATTGCACTAAAACGTGTGCGCTTTAAATGTGTGAAACGTGTTAGTGATCACATGGCGTTAAACAAAATATGTCCTATTTTTATAAAAGAAAAAAAAAACCAAAAGTCTAATTATGTCTCATTTTAACGCTACCTACAGAAAAGCTCGTACTATGTTTTGGACCAAACTCAACAAGAAAAAAAATGACAATCTTGTTACTCTTAATAATGTTTTCAGAGATATCCTCGTAGTAGAACAGCCAATGAATTCAAATTCTTGGTCCTTTGAAGCGTCTTTTGGTATGCCTTATTATTCGAGCGTGTTATTAAATAAGCTTCACTTAAAACTCGTAAGGGTAAAATGTCGGCTAGAGAAAATAATGAGTATTTGTTGGATCCGAACTTTGATAGTATGTCTGAGGGTGGAAAGGAGAAGAAACCTCAAAAGACACAAGACTCTTACGAAGTCCTAAGGATATAAGTTGGCATGATTTTTGTTCATCTTTATCACACTCGACATCGATAAACGATAAACATCGCAAAATGCGTTGGATAAAAGGTATTAAGTCTCTATCAACATATATGTATTGATAAACATACTTCTTATAAATTATTACGCTTTAAGTCTAATAACTCTCATTTAGATATATATATTCGCCGGGAGGGCAAATGACTCTACTCCACCTGATGGTAAGTGGTAGTAGAGTCCAAACGCGACGACGGCCAGTACAGACGGGAAAAACGTTCTGCACTAGCCGCCTTCGCCTTGCCGGCCCGCAAGATGCCTCTTCACGCCTCGTTTGAAGGAACCCGGGTTGTAAGAGGAGGGGAACACGTGAGCTGGTAAGGAATTGCATTTTTTGGAAGTGCGACAAATAAAGGAGTTGCCAAATTTCTTTGTTCGCGATGGAATTTATGTCACAGTTAGGCGATGACATCGAGAACCAGCTCGCGTGGACTTAAGAAGGAAGGGGGAAGCAGGAATTAGAGAGAATAATTCCTCAGAGCACTCGCCGTGATACAGTTGGTAGAAAGCGCTCAGTGCTGCTATCTCACGACGCAATTGTAAAGGTTCAAGGGTGTTTGTGACCTTTACGTCGCCAATAATGCGTACGGCACGTCGCTGCAACCGGTCCAAGGCCTCAAGTAGGTACTTAGCGGAGCCATCCCAAAGGTGCGAGCAATATTCCACGCAAGACCGTACCTGTGTTTTGTACAGCAGGCACAGTTGTTGTGGCGTGAAAAAACGCCGCACCTTGTTCAGAACTCCGAGTTTCCGTGAAGCTGTTTTTATAACAGCCTCACGGAAACGGTCGCAGCGAGCGTCAATCCCCAGCATGGCGATTTTGCTTTGCATCACCAGCGGAGTACCACAGAGGGAGGGAAGAGGGGAAAATGTTGACTTTTTCGCCGTGAGAGCGCATACCTGTGTTTTCTTGGCATTAAACTCAACAAGATTATCAGAGCCCCATTTGGCGATGAGCTCTAACGTCCTATCGAGTTCAATGATAAGATCCTTCCGCCTCTCCTCAATTTCCGCTCGCCCAGCCACTGCGCGTCCGTGGTATCCACTATGCACTGTACTATCGTCTGCATAACAATGTATGTTCCCAAGAGAGAGCATATCATTGATATGCAAAAGAAAGAGTGTGGAAGATAGCACAGATCCCTGGGGACACCAGCCTTCACTACAAAGAATTGTGAAGCACAACCATCAACTAAAACACGAAGGCTACGTTTGTGTAGGAAGCTGGCAATCCAGATGCATAGCTGAGCAGGCAGACCATATGCCGGCAGCTTGGAGAGAAGACTTCTGTGCCTGACCCTGTCGAAAGCCTTGGAGATATCGAGGCTGACAGCCAACGATTCTCCATGCTTGTCGATAGCTTCACCCCAGAGGTGTGTTACGTACGCTAGAAGATCACCTGTGGACCGTTTTGGTCGAAACCCGTACTGACGATCATTAATTAAACAGTGATCTTCTAGGTAATGGATCAGTTGGTTGTTTAAAATCCGTTCCATCACCTTACAAAGTACTGAGGTGATAGCTTTTGGCCGATAATTTGCCGGGTCAGACCGATCCCCTTTTTTGGGAACCGCTTGCACATTAGCTCTTCTCCAAGACTCCGGCACACATCCCGAAGAGAGAGAAAGTTGGAACAGGCGCGTTAACACAGGAGACAGCTCCGCTGCGCACTTCTTCAGCACTATGGTTGGTATTCCATCGGGACCGCTAGCTTTCCGTACATCGAGTGATTGCAGCTCCGCACGCACATCACGTTGCCTGATTTTGATGTCAGGCATCGTATGGCCACATGAAGGTATTGTAGGTGGCAGCGCACTACAATCATCGATGACGGAATTGTCGGCAAAGAGTTTAGCCAGGAGATCAGCTTGCTCTTGCGGACTGTGAGCTAGTAATCCGTCCGGATTTCTGAGCGGTGGCAGCGAAGGTTGGCAGAAATTGTTTTGCACAGACTTGGTCAGACGCCAGAAGCTACGGGAGCCCCTAGGATGCGAAACAAGGTCATGACCAATCTGTACAGTGCGCTGTGCATCCGCTCTCGTGTATGCCTTTCTACAGGACTTGGAATTTTTATTGTAGTTTGCTTTCAGTGAGTCAATATTAGATGACCCGCTAATGCAGCCGTTGATCCACTTGCGGTATGCCGCCTGCTTAGATGATACAGCATCGGCACATTCACGAGTGAACCAACGGTTACGCGTACCCCTACTGACGAGATCTGAGCTAGGAATATAGTATTCCATTCCTAACATGATCTCGTCAGCAACAGCAGCGGCACTAGCTGTCGGGTCATTCCCACTGAAGCAACGTTCCTTCCAAGGGACCGACGCATAGTAATCACGCATACCGTCCCAATCTGCCGACTTATAGTGCCAAACGCGACGTTTGCATACCGCTAGTGGCGGCAGCTTGGCCTGTGGAACTCTGGTAGATATAATAATAAATAAATATCTGGCTGTGATCCGAAGAGCCAAGAGGAGCCTGAACCACAACCTGATATTCCACCGGGTGAGAAATCAGCAGAAGGTCCAGTAGAGAGAAGGTGCTTGCCCATCAATGTCTGGGATTCTGATTCTGATTCAGTTGGGTCAAGTCATGTGTGAGAGCAAAAGCATGAGCTTCCAGCATGGTCAGTTTTGAGGACATTCTGACATAAATAAATTAATTAATTTTACTGGATCTTTTAAACAAATTATACCGTCAGGTTTTGTCCCCTGTATCAATGGAAAGAAGTAAATGTACATTAGGAGGTGGTCGTTGTAGCAGTAAAATAAAACTTCTTCTTATTGTAGAACAATAGAAACGGTGGAATATCGTGGAATCCGTGGAAGGATTTATTAAAAAACGGTATGAGTATACATACAAAAAGTGAAGTAAAAAATAACCAATCAGAATACAAGAAAAATATAAATTGTAAATGTGTAAAAAAATAAATAAATGCGCGCGTCTACTTTAAAAGTAGGGATTTTGATTGGCGCATAAAAACCTGTTTTGCGTCTTACTCAGGCGCTTAATTCCCTACTATCGACGATTCTACAAATACTCGTTTTACCGTCGTGTTTTCGTCGCGTTAAGTCAGTTCGAGCGACGCGTGGAGTGAAGACGTGTTTCAAGAAGTCGGCAAGTTGAGTTATTTTCGTTGAAAAAGTGAAACCAATTGAAGCGAAGATTATTATATGAAGATAATAAATATAAAAACAGCTCTTTTAAGGGTATGTACGCACTATGCGGATAGCCGGAGTGCGGTTAACCGTCCGGTTAACCGCAATCAAAAAAATGTATGAAAAATTAGTATTTATACGGACTGTCATGCGGCTGCCGCTCAACTGTTGCGGTCGCTCGCAGCACTGCGGCCCGACTGACGGTCATCCGGACGGTTGCTATACCCACTACGCGGTTAGTAGTTTGCGGTCGACCGCCCGCCACTGACGACGCACGTGTGTACCTACCTACTGACGCGCTAAAAACGGACGCAATGAATTTCGATACAGAAAAGTTTATAATTGAAATACAGAATAGGCCGGCAATATAGAATACAAAATCTACGGAATACTCTGAGAGAAACTTACGGCAAAAAGCTTGGGAAGAATTGGTGGAAATCTATGGAACTTATTTACCTACCACTTATTTATTTATTTATTTAAACATATATTATATTAACAATGATGTTTCATGTTCATGTTTTAAGCATATGAGCTTGTTTAAATGTAATTATCCTCCCTTCCTTCATGAAATAATCAGCAAATAATTCTCGATATCTCAATGCAGTTGTATTGTTTCTGTGTACACTATCTTGTGCAATTGTTTCAGTCAGTGGATTATTTAGCAAGTCTTCAAAAGAATACCCATCTCTATCTCTAACGAAGTTGTGTAAAATGCACGCCGACTTAATAATATCATTAATTAATTCGATGTTAATATTAATGGGTCTATGGAAAATGCGCCACTTATTCGCAAGTATCCCAAAAGTACATTCAATGTAACGTCTAGCCACACAAAGTCTATAGTTAAACGTTCTTCTGGTCACATTTAAATCACGTCTTGGATATAGGCCCACAATGGTGACTTGGAGACAAGCCGATTATTTGACCATCTTAGTCGGGTGGCAGATGCTGCGCAAGAGCAATTTCCTAACGCGGAATTGGTGTTTTTGGGGGATTTTAATGCTCACCACGAATCCTGGTTGAAATCCCTCAAAACTGACCATGCTGGAAGGACTGCTCATGCTTTTGCTCTCACACATGACTTGACCCAACTGGTTGATCAGCCCACCAGGATCCCAGACATTGATGGGCAAGCACCTTCTCTACTGGACCTTCTGCTGACTTCTCACCCGGTGGAATATCAGGTTGTGGTTCAGGCTCCTCTTGGCTCTTCGGATCACAGCCTTATTTCTACCAGAGTGCCACAGGCCAAGCTGCCGCCACTAGCGGTATGCTAACGTCGCGTTTGGCACTATAAGTCGGCGGATTGGGACGGTATGCGCGATTACTATGCGTCGGTCCCTTGGAAGGAACGTTGCTTCAGTGGGAATGACCCGACAGCTAGTGCCGCTGCTGTTGCTGGCGAGATCATGCTGGGAATGGAATAATACATTCCTAGCTGAGATCTCGTCAGTAGGAGTACGCGTAACCGTTGGTTCACTCGTGAATGTGCCGATGCTGTATCAGCTAAGCAGGCGGCATATCGCAAGTGGATCAACGGCTGCATTAGCGGGGCATCTAACATTGACTCACTGAAAGCAAACTATAATAAAAATTCCAAGTCTTGTAGAAAGGCATACTCGAGAGCGGATGCACAGCGCATTGTACAGATTGGTCATGACCTTGTTTCGCATCCTAGGGGCTCCCGTAGCTTCTGGCGTCTGACCAAGTCTGTGCAAAATAATTTCTGCCAACCTTCGCTGCCACCGCTCAGAAATCCGGACGGATCGCTAGCTCACAGTCCGCAAGAGCAAGCTGATCTCCTGGCTAAACTCTTTGCCGACAATTCCGTCATCGATGATTGTAGTGCACTGCCACCTACAATACCTGCATGTGGCCATACGATGCCTGACATTAAAATCAGGCAACGTGATGTGCGTGCGGAGCTGCAATCACTTGATGTACGGAAAGCTAGCGGTCCCGATGGAATACCAGCCATAGTGCTGAAGAAGTGCGCAGCGGAGCTGTCTCCTGTGTTAACGCGCCTGTTCCAACTTTCTCTCTCTTCGGGAAGTGTGCCGGAGGCTTGGAGAAGAGCTAATGTCAACATTTTCCCCTCTTCCCTCCCTCTGTGGTACTCCGCTGGTGATGCAAAGCAAAATCGCCATGCTGGGGATTGACGTTCGCTGCGACCTTAGTCCAAGGGATTACATCGAGGCTGTTATAAAAACAGCTTCACGGAAACTCGGAGTTCTGAACAAGGTGCGGCGCTTTTTCACGCCACAACAACTGTGCCTGCTGTACAAAACACAGGTACGGTCTTGCGTGGAATATTGCTCGCACCTTTGGGATGGCTCCGCTAAGTACCTACTTGAGGCCTTGGACCGGTTGCAGCGACGTGCCGTACGCATTATTGGCGACGTAAAGGTCACAAACACCCTTGAACCTTTACAATTGCGTCGTGAGATAGCAGCACTGAGCGCTTTCTATCGACTGTATCACGGCGAGTGCTCTGAGGAATTATTCTCTCTAATTCCTGCTTCCCCCTTCCTTCTTAAGTCCACGCGAGCTGGTTCTCGATGTCACCGCCTAACTGTGACATCAATTCCATCGCGAACAAAGAAATTTGGCAACTCCTTTCTTTGTCGCACTTCCAAAAAATGGAATTCCTTACCAGCTCACGTATTCCCCTCCTCTTACAACCCGGGTTCCTTCAAACGAGGCGTGAAGAGGCATCTTGCGGGCCGGCAAGGCGAAGGCGGCTAGTGCAGAACGTTTTTCCCGTCTGTACTGGCCGTCGTCGCGTTTGGACTCTACTACCACTTACCATCAGGTGGAGTAGAGTCATTTGCCCTCCCGGCGATATAAAAAAAAAAAAAAAAAGGCGCATCATAGTTGCACTTAAGGCAAAAGCTTCATCTCCTACAAAGACATAGGGAAAAGCAGTGCTGTAGGATTCTGAAATTGGCGCTGGTTCAGGAATGTTCATGCGATTCTGTTGTATCTTTTTATAAAAGTTAGAATTTTGAAATACTGCCGAGTCACCGAATCTACCGTAGGCTCCAACGTCAATCAATACGAACTTGAAGCTGCTGTCACAAATTGCCATTAAAACTAGGGAAAAAAAGCCCTTGTAGTTGAAACACATTGATCCACTATTCATACGTGCTACAACTCTAATATGTTTACCATCGCAAGCACCGATACAGTGGGGAAAATAAGCTCTCTTCGAAAAACCATATTCAATTTGAAGCCACTTTTCTTTTGTCAGTTCTGGTAGGCACATCTCTTTCAAACAAATCCATATAGCGGCACATACTTCTCGAACTATTTCGGCGACAGTGCTCACTCCAACTCTAAATACATAATGCAATTCGGCGAATGAGCATCCTGTTGCCAAATATCTGAAAAAAAATGTTTTATTACAGGTCTGGATTTTCAAAAAAGGTGGAGAAACATTCGCGACGCTTTTGTAAAGGTCCATAAAGCAAAAGAAAGCAAGAGTGGGTCTGCAGCAAAAAAGAAGGTCCCATATGTATTCTATGATAATCTTTTATTTATAAAAGATACAGTAACGGTTAACCGCACAGATGGTAATGCTACAGGAAATGACGATGAAAACACGAGTATACAGACAGAAGTCAATGTTCCGTCAATGTCTTCATTGCCGCCAAAAAGACGTAAGAAAAACAACGATGATAATGAAGTCGGTGCACAGTTAGTTGGAGTGTTGAGTAAAAATTTAGAAAGAAAGAATATGGATGATGACGACGATCGCCTTTTTTTCTTGTCATTGGTAAAGGAATTTAAGAAAATACCTGAGCACATACAAATGCAGACAAAGTTAGATATTTTAAAAGTAATAAAGGATGCACAGCAGTTCTGTGATTATTCAAACGCGTCATGGAGTTTTTCAAGGGTTAATAATACCTATCGTGGATATCAAACGGCACATTATTCAAGAAATAATCCTCACACTGAGCTTATGCAATCATTGGACGTTGGACGACCACCTTCTCAAAATTTTGAGGTACAATCGCCATTATCAACTCACAGTCACCAGTCTCAGAACAGTGAACACTCGTCTTATATTGAACTTTTTAATTCTATTAATGATATTGAGGATGATTTAAATGTTTGACAATAGCCTTTCTTTTGATGAATAAATAAATAACAAATTAAATATAAATTATTTTATTACCTTAGCACTATCGTTAACTTTAATTCCGGCTTAATGCTATTCCGAAACTGTGTATCTTGCTTTGTTATACAGGTTCTCAGAATGCTTAAAAGTTCTTCAAATGATTTTAGACTCATTCTAGTGTATCGAAAAAACTTGTCTTCATAGTTTTTGAGCTCTCCGAAAAATATTTCAAAATGTTTAGTCTCATCTCGAGTTTGCAAATAAGGATGAACCCAGTACCTTTTTCTTTGTTTCTTTTTCTTTATATAGCGCAAGTAAATATAATAAATAGCTGCGACTTCTTCAGCGTCCATCTTCGAAATGGTTCGATGAAATCGCAACGTTATCCTATCCGCACTTTCCGGTTGCGATTATGGCTAGCCGCCGCCCGGTTAACCGCAGTTGCAACCGGCGGCTAACCGGACGGTTGACCGCATCCCGGCTATCCGCATAGTGCGTACATACCCTAAGAGCTTGACATTACGTCATACTACGTCATTGCATGCTGCTTCTTGTTTCAAATAACCAGTTCTTTTCAGAGCTATTCATCGTTTCAAACGATAACGTCATATAATGAGGCATGCGTGGCGTCTGTATTCTTGTTGCTATGCTTACTGCTACACGAGTCCCCCTCAAGTGAAACGTACCGGCAGCTCGACGCTGCGGCCTTGACGCGTCTGTGTAGGATTGCGATATGGCTGTGACGTCATGTTGTTTGGCGAATGAGTTTGCTTTCTTTCTTTGGTAATGGTTTTGTCCTCTGGTATGGTAAGGTTTGGTTGAGCGGGTAACAGGTTGCTTCTGGTATCGAAATCTTGTAATACATATGCGGGTTTTAATCGATCTATTGAAATGTTTGTTTGACGATCGGGTAATTAAATTGTAAATACTTTATCCGTTCGTTTTACAACTCGATATGGACCTTCATGTGGTATTTGCAAGGGTGTTATAATTGCGTCTGTCTAATAAACACGTGGCTGCATGTCTGTAGATCTTGATGGACGAAGACGTGTTTATTATTGCGATGTATATGTGAGCATGGCTTATTCTGTGCTATGTTCACGCGTAGTTTTTTCGACGTAAGTATAATCCATTGTATTTGATGTTATATTATTAGAGTCGAAAAAATCTCCCAGTAGGCGTAGGTTTTAGCCATAGGTAAGTCAAACTGTCAATGTCAATCTGTGTATGTCAGTGTGTCAAAGTTAATCTGTCAATCTCATCATCTCATCAATGTCAATTTGTCACAGTCAAAGTCCAAACTCAAACTGTCAATGTCAATCTGTCAAAGTCAATGTGTCAAACTATAAATATTAATCTGTAAATGTCAATGTGTCAAAGTCAATCTGTCAGTGTCAAAGTCAATATGACAATGTCAATCTGACAAAGTCAATCTGTCAATGTCAATCAGTAAGTTTATCTGACAATGTCAACTGGCAAAGTCAATGTATCGAATGGCGAAGTCAATCTGTCAGAATAGGAAGGCGGACAAGCATATGGGCCACCTGATGGTAAGTGGTCACCAACGCCCTTAGACATTGGCATTGTGAGAGATGTCGACCATCGCTTACATAGCCAATGCGCCACCAACCTTGGGAACTAAGATTTTATGTCTCTTGTGCCTGTAATTACCCTGGCTCACTCACCCTTCAAACCGGAACACAACAATATTAATCAAGTACTGCTGTTTTACGGTAGAATATTTGATGAGTAAGAGTAAAAAAAAGAGTGGTGGTACCTACCCAGAGCTTGCAATCTGTCGTAAATTTTAAACCGCCAAAGTCAATGTATCAAAGTCAAACTATAAATGTCAAAGTGTCAAAGTCAAACTGTAAATGTCAATTTTTAAAGTCAATGTGTCAGTGTCAAATTGAATATGTCAAACTGCCAAAGTCAATGTGTCAAAATCAATCTGTGAATGTTAAATAATAATAATAATAACTTTATTATTCAGGCATCGAGGCCCATAACTGTCTACAGATTACATATTTATATAGAAGTTTGAACTTACTCAAAGAATGGTTGAATAACTTCTGGAAAAGGTGGTCCGAGGAATACTTAGTGAACTTAAATCAACGGTTTAAATGGTCTATGAAAAAATCTGAACCTGAAATTAATGACATTGTGGTAGAAAAAGATCAAAATATACTAACTGCTAGGTGGTTACTAGGTAGGGTCATTGAAAAATATTCTGGAAAAGATTTTATCACAAAAATAGTTACCATTAAAAAAAACGGATTATGTAAAAGACCATGTAATAAGCTCTGCCTATTGCTAAATTCTAATCGTTAGATGGTATAATTGAGTGTTTGTGTTTTATCTCTTAAAGTTAAGTTATTTAATTTATAATTTATTAAGGTTTACTTTTAAGTATTTTATGGAATTCCGAAACCGCACTCGTACTGTCAAACGCAGTTGTCACAATCAAAAAGTTTTGGTAACAATTTCGAGTTTTCAGTGTTTTTTTGTGCAGTTTTTACATAAAACTTATATTGCATACGTATTGTGTGTATCTTAACTTCTACCAGCTTTCTTCACTTACCAGCCTCGAGGCTGCGTGTGAGCAAGGTCACATGCAGCCTCGCGGTTAATTTAGTGACAATTAATACGTGAATATTATAAAAGTGTAACAAAGCCTAAAAGATCAATTATAATAATAATACACGGTTTTAGAAGTGCGTGCTGTTAACATTAACTTGGTATTAAACATCATTAAACTTTAAATTTAGTTTCGTGGCTCCTGTCAAAAGTTTAAAATAGCGGTTAAAAATTTAACTTTTTACCTACCGAAGTTGCTTATAAACAACGAATAAATAACAATTGAATTTGGAAAAAGTGGCTACTATATTTCGAACTTTATTTAGTAGCCCCTGGTTTCGATAAGGAGTGTGAAAAGAGAAAAATCGCAATTTTTATTACATTCGATTGGAGCAAAAGTGTCGAAATATTCAATTAATTCAACATTGAAAAAAAGAAATTACTTTAGTAGACCTTATAGATACATTTATATTATAAGAAAACAACGCGAACACGAAGATATAAACAACTATTACGAATCTAGAAAGTCGTATCGTCAGCTTAAAATGTGATTTCGTTGAATTAAAAGAGTCATTGGTCCATCACGGACCAATATGTGCTCGAGTAGCTCGCACATACGTTAAAGATTATTACAACGGTCATCATGCAACAAAACACAGACCACATAAATAAAAGCACTGAGTCGTCGTCGTCATTGTCATCTTCTAATGCATATCAAGTGATGAAGGAGGAGTAAAAGGGTGAAACAACACGCAGTATAGAGAGAGGATGTACATATTCTGGTGAAGTCGAATGGGTAACCAATTAAGATGAGAACGAAATTGTGAAACATGGTCATATTTGCCTAATCCATATATAAATCGAATAATAGTATTTTGAAGTCTCTCAGTTTTATTGAATTGGTCTTCGGTTAATGCTACAAAGCTTGCGTCAGCATAATCAAGAATAGGAAGAAGTAGATCTGTGCGAGCATTATTTTAAAGAAAATTTTGAAGACAATGCAGACCTCAGAGCTGCTAACTCTTTTCTGCCGATGCCATTCATATGGTGAGTCCAGCTAAGAATATTATCACAAAAACTACCAAGATTTTAACATGATCACAATAAGGAAAGCAAATATTGTCAAACATTATGGATGACAAGGAAGACCAGTTGACTTTTGATATTTGTTTCTGTCTGCCAATAATGATGGCTTGATAATGCTAGGGGTTGACATTAAGACCTAAAGATTCACTCCACTCAAGAAAGATATTGTGGTCGTAATTCATCCTTGCAATAGCCATAGCTGCCAAAATTATAATAAATTCTATTCAGATATTCATATTATATATTTGAAAAAATCAATGCTTATTAAAATAAAATATGATTTGACATTATTCTAATTTAATTTAGTTAGTTCCAATTAATTGTATTTTTTTATCTATATATTTTAAATTATTCTTTTTTTTTTAAATTATTGTGGATTTTCTCTATTATGTTTGACATTCTTGACTACAGTCACACTTTTTCTTTCTCCTAGATTATATTTTGCAATATTGTTCAAATTAATATTTAACTAATTTCATTAAAATTATTATGAATACTAAGTACAACAAATTTCTAATTTAATTCAATTTAATTTATTGTTATCATAATATGTTATTTATTAATGATTATAAAATGTAATTAATGTAATATATTGGTCACTCAGTTAATATAAAATTAATAAAAAGCATGCTGTAATTACATATAATTAAAAGTGCAATTAATCTTGCTTAGCCTAAATTATATATTGGTTGTTGTATTATTATAACTTTTGTTGGTAATTTGATATAAAATAAATAAGGTAAAAATATAATATATTAATTTATATATGATTGTATGAACACATCTTAATATGCAATCTTTTAGTTTGTTATAAATTTGCAATTGTAGTCATATTCTTACTTGCCTTTTAATACATGGTTAAAAAAGATATATTTTTATGTATAAATTATTTATTTACTGCACTTTTATTGGTTTTATTTAATATTACAATGTTTAGCTATGTGATTTAATTTATGTTTTGTTTTTGTTAAATTTTTGTTTAAATAATTAATTTTATTTGGTTACACAAAATATCTTACTATACCTTTATTGATTTCACTTAATATTATTGTTACATGTGTTGGCAATGTGATTTTATGTAGGTTTTGTTTTTGTTAATTTTAGTAATTGTTTAGTTGCTATTGATGGAAACTAGGCTGATGTATGTATTATTTTATATTAATATGCTATAAGTGTCATAACATTGTAAGTTTCCCTTAAAAATTAATAATAATAATTAACACTAAACCTCCCAGATTGGTCAAATGACCGCTTTTTAAATTTTAATCAAAACTGTTATATAACTGCTTTTTTATATTATATAATTTTTCTATATTGTATGTGTAAGCCCATAAGCAGCTTATTAAAATGTATGTCAAGTTCAATGGACAAAATTTTATTTTTAATTGCCCTATTTTTGGTTTTATTAAAACATAAGTATAATTATTTTTTTATGTAAGTCAAAATTTTTTGGATTTGTTTTTTATTTAAATGTTACATTTGTTTGAAAAAGATAGGATAATAAACTGAGTAGCCTTGCCAAAGTCTGTGATTTTATTTAGTACTAGCCCCTGGCTTCGCTCGCACTTAAGTATAAAGAAAGGATAATGATTGTTAAGAAGTCTGTGACTTTAAATTAAGAACCATGAAATGCTATTCTGGTTAGAAAAAAAATTAAGGTAAAGGGTTTTTTATTTTTATATTTATGATTACTCTTTCAATAATCATCAGTGACTGATCATAACTTACTGTAAATCCCTGTAGTTTCACTTAATATATTTTAAAGTGACTTAAATGGATTGAAGAAAACAATATTTTATACAAACTTCCGATCTATGATATTATATGATTATGTTGCTTAAATACCCCGACATCTATCCATCAAGCATACCAATAAATATATTTTTTTTTTTTATTCTATCAATCTCAGGTTAAACAAAACTATTCAACTCACTGCAAACTTTATTTATAATTAATAATCGAAGCACCACTTTGTAAACGGTGGTAGGGAATGATTAATATTTCTTACATAGCCAATGTCTAAGGACAATGGTGACCATTTAACATCAGGTGGCCCATTTGTCCATATCTATGGTTTTTACATAAGCAACATAGGTGGTGGACCTCTGACTCCGAAACTAATATAAATTGTAATATTAGTCAGCGATTCTGATATTACAATTTATATACATCTTATTTATATCAAAAAACGATGTTAGCGGTATTTCCTTTTGGGGAAAAAAAAATTACTTAGTTACTCGCAGAGCTCACTTTGGAGCATGCAACATAAAAACTGTCCATCTGTCCACTTCTCATTAAAATCAGTGCCGGCCATGTTCAACGACAGGCAATGGGACTTTTGATTGTCATGGGAAAGCACACTTTAAGAGGGAAGTATATACTTTCAAATTCAAATGATATATTGTCATGGATGGAATTCTTGGAATGAAAACAACCTCTCATCGAGCACATCCAAAAAATTAATCTGTAGGAATTACGGCAAAGTAAGGAATGAGTATGTCAGGGAATCGTTCAAGGTAAAACCAATTGTTGAAAAAGAAATGTCGACTGCGCTGGTACGGCCATATCCTGAGACATGACGTTGACCATCTCATCAAGAAAGCCTTAAAAATCCCGTACTTATTGCGGGGAAGAGGGTGACCGCCCGCAACCTGGTGGTCAAACATGCAAAAAGAGGCACAGAAAGAGAATCTGAGTACACCGACAAGCCAGAACAGAGCTCTCTGACGCAGATGTATAAAAAACCCAACCCCAGCTGAACTGGGAAGAGGGTTTGGACAAAGAAGAAGAGGAATTGGGAGTCATGTTGAGATTACCAATGAAGTGGTGCACATAGCAATAATGGAATACTTTTTTTATATTTGCCGGGAAGGCAAATGACCTACTCCACCTGATGGTAAGTGGTAATAGAGTCCAAACACGATGACGGCCAGTACAGTCGGGAAGAATGTTCTACACTAGCCGCCCCCGCCTTGCCAGCTCGCAAGTGATGTTATCCCGGCGTATTATTGAAGTTATATTTGTCGACGTAAAATCATAAAACTCTTTCCTAAATCTAAATTATGTTAATATTACTAAATTAATTTACAAGTTTATTTTACTAAGTAATGTTATGATTAAAATGTATGATTTGACTAAGTAATATTAAAAAGAAGGTGTAATGGTTGAGTAGTCTTAAGAGACGAACAATTACTCCTTATTTGTTAAAAAGTTAATCTTTAAATTAAAAATTCGATTGTAAAACTATTATCTGGATTTATAAAAAAACAACACATCATTGTTTAGTTTTCTTGATTACATTTAAGTAAATAACTTGCATTATTCTAGACATCATAAAACGGCAAGTTCCGTTAACACCGTTCTAAATTAAAAAAAAATTGCTACAAATAAACTTACAATTTATAAGTAACAATGGTTATTTGTGTTTACGAATTTCTGTAACATCAAAAGAAATAGTTTTCATTTTTACTCTCAGCGTGCTAACTTTGTATGCCGTTTTAAAATGTTTTTATTATTAGTTTTATATTCTAAAATTCTAAGCAGTGTTTAAATAATTCTTAAAAATTGTTTTATAATTTAATAAGTTAAAATGATGTTGCGTTAAAACTGTTAACTTAAATTCATTATTTAAAAGTGAGTGTATTAACTGAGTGACGGCCATCTTGAGAGGATAGCCGTCGCTGAGCGCCGCAGGCGATGGTTGCTAGAGTGGTGAACGGGAATTCAAGGATTTACTTTTCGCGTAACGTCGAGGCAAGGAGGATTCACTGTGTGAGTACAACTCAATTTTATTAAGCATAAGGAAGGTGAGGTTAGCTATGCTGACAACACCGTTCCTAACGATTCGGTTAGGGATTCTAATCCGTTATAATAATCAATATAGACACATTACAAACTTATTGTCAGCCAAAGCAAATACACAAATCGCTGCTGTGTGCCGTATTTACAAATATGCTGGAAGATTATTAGAAAAAAGTGTTTTTAATAAAAATAATAATAATATTTGCAACGAAGCTTAAAGTAAATTGTAACGTAATGTGGCTTACATTCACGTTACAGTTACATTTGTTTAAAATAAAAACGACGAATATCTAATTTGAATTTCTAGCTTCAATAAAAAAAAAACACTGACTTATGCGATTGAATTATGCGTTATGCATTCTTGAACTGATAGAAATATTATGATTTACTATCTTTGAGATGATCGTTGACATTTGTCTAGGGATTCACTTTCCTTTCGGTTTATGACTCGCAATGCTATCTATTTTATTTAAAACTCTTAATATTGTTCAAAAGTGTTGTTATCGTGAACAATATTTGGTAAGGTTTACCAAATACCAAATAACCTGTAACAGCCTGTGAATGTCCCACTGCTGGGCTAAGGCCTCCTCTCCCTTTGTGAGGAGAAGGTTTTGGAGCTTATTCCACCACGCTGCTCCAATGCGGGTTGGTGGATTGGTATTTTGGAGAATTTGTTTTAAATCCTAGATGAAGTATTTAACTTTGGTATGTAGCCGAGATGGCCTAGTGGTAAGACCGCGTGAATCTTAACCGATGATCGTGGGTTCAAACCTGGGCAAGCACCACTGAATTTTCATGTGCTTAATTTGTGTTTATAATTCATCTCGTGCTTAACGGTGAAGGAAAACATCGTGAGGAAACCTGCATGTGTCTAATTTCATTGAAATTCTGCCACATGTGTATTCTACCAACCCGCATTAGAGCAGCGTGGTGGAATAAGCTTTATTACAATGTAAGAAAATCATCAAGACCGGTAGTCAAATAAATTATAATTTTAAGTAGGGGTAAGGACTTAAAAGGGCCGTGTGAATTGATTTGTCTCTCAGTTCGTCTGGTGCATTGGTAGCAAAATCAAAGGTACGATGTGTATTACTATACTATTTACTGTGTTAATGTATAATGTTATAATGTGGTTTATATGATATAAATATACTCAATGATGTGTATGTTTTGTTTTATTTAAAAAAAGAATAGTAGATGCTAACAGTTATATACTTTTAGTACATATGGAATAAAGCTTTATTTACTTTTTGCTGTTAAGTACTTATTAAGTACTTCTATTTTTATCATATTTTTTTTCGAATAAAACTTGTTTTATATACTTTTTGTACAAAAGGAAAACTTTTTATTATATTTTATTTTTTTCGAATAATACGTCATAGTTTTTGTATATATAGCAGCACGTCGATACGCACATAGCAACAAGAATACACACGCCACGCATGCATGCATTATATGACGTCATCGTCGGAAACATCGAATAGCTCTGAAAAGAACTGTTTATTTAAAACAAAAAGCAGCATGCAATGACGTAGTATGACGTAATGCACCTCTTAAGAGGTGCTTTTATATTTATTATCTTCATATAATAATCTTCGCTTAAATTGGTTTCACGTCTTCAACGAAAACAACAACTTGCTGACTTCTTGAAACACGTCTTCACTCCACGCGCCGCTCGAACTGACTGAATGCCCTCAGAAATGTCCACTCAGGCCTGTGTGGGTCTTGGGGTAACTGTTCGGGGCGATGGCCCCCTGCAGTGGTGGCAACGCCGTCTGCAACTACAGGCGGGTCACTGGGTAGGATCATTGTCTATGGTGTTTAATTCGCGATCAAGCGTCGGCGATCAGCGATCTGTGGCGGAGTGGTTTGTCCGTGTTGTCATTTTCCGTCGCTCAGCGAGGTCGAGCCCGTCGGTGGTTGCCGGCGAGCGCCCATCAGCCAGCGACGAGTAAGCGGTCAATGTTGAGTGAGGTCGCGTGGAAGTCCTTTTGGGTCTGGTGGTCACCGATGGTATGGTGCGATACCGCGCAAGTGCTGGGATTGTGTTCCGTCAGCGCGGCCAAACATGAGGGGCTCCGGTGATAATGCGTAACGCTAGCGACTGTTGTGTCTGCAGTGACTTGCGGCTTGTTTTGCTAGCCAGCGCGAACCACGCTGGGGCTGCGTAAGTGAGTCGCATGCGGACGTACGCTTTGTAAACGCACACTTTCACACGGAGCGGCAGGTGTGACGCCAGTAGAGGACGTAGGAGGGTTCTTACGGCGCGCGCCTACGCTACCACGTTCTTCATATGATGTCGCATTGAGAGCTTTCTGTCGATGGTCACGCCCAGGTACTTGACAGTCGGGGACCAGTCGACGGATTCCCCTAGAAGCGACACCGGCGGAGGTAGGGTTTGTGCCCGACCGATATGTAGCGCCTCAGTCTTCGCCACGTTGACCTGAAGCCTCCAGTGCTCCAGCCAAGAGGGAAGTGCGTCCAGTGCTCGCTGCATTTTGGTCGCTGCATACAAGGCATTCATAGATGTAGTTATAAATGCAGCGTCGTCGGTGTACAGTGCTAGTGTAGCACCAATCGAAACTGGAATATATTCCGTGTATCTGCTGTTGCGGCTGGCCACAGTCTTAACTTAAGTCCGGTGTGCCAGACGCGGTCGAACGCTATCTACATATCAAGAAGTACTGCGACGGAATGTTCTCGCTTGTTGTAGGCGGTAGCGAGATGGTGTAGTACCCTTGAGACTTGCAGCGTGGTGGAGTGCACGGAAACCGAACTGTTCGTCACGTGGCTGGAGGTGGGGCGTAATGTGCAGCAGTAGTAGTTTCTCGAAGACTTGAGGTCGACGACAGCAGGGTGATGGGGCGATAGCTCTCAGGAAGCATTATGTTTTCCCCTGCTCGGGTATGAGGATGATTCGACCGAGTTTCCACGGAGATGGAAAGTGCCCGGTGCGGAGGATTCCGTTGAAGAGGCGCGTCAGCGTCGAGATTACTCGCAGAGGTAGGTGACGCAGGGCTTCGTCGGTGACTCGATCAGCACCAGGCGCGTTACGTAGCTTTCCGCGATTATTGCACAAACAACACAAACGCATACATACAATATGTGTTGTATATTAACTCGACGTTGGACGACGTTTTCAACGCTTCCGACGTAGTTAGTGTATATTATAATATATAGTGAGAGTCGTTAAAAATCGTATATACGGTCGGTGCTCGATGAAATATTTTAAAATAACACTAGAATCGAACACGATAACGATATTCGTGTAATTTCATTCGATTATTGCATTTGAAATACATATAACAGAACGATAATGTAATATCTTTCAAATGCGAAAAAATAAACGCGATACGTTCATGTATTGTGCAATTGAAGTTGTAAGTACATATTACGATGATAACATAGTTTATGCGTAATTTATTTATCCACGATTAATACAAATACAAATAACTACATAAATATAATAAGTATTGTATATTTTCTCAACGTTCGACGAACAATACATAGTTCGTGCTATGAAATATTTTCAAATAACAATAAAGTCAGCAGTGACATCGTACATGACACGAGCTAACCATAAACATGACACGACATAGACTCTCGAGGGACTCTATCGATTTCAGAGTTTTCATAAAAAACGCGGAACGTTCGTGTATTAAGAAGTGAAGTCTATCGAATGTATTATACTAATCTCCTCCTACATCGTAATACTATTATTTATTATTATTTACATAAATCACGATATTCACGAAAATAATATTTTCGTGTAATATTTTAAAATCGAATACCATAATAATAATATCATACTTATAATTAATAGACATGTCTGTTCCACAAGACACCAAGTGACAAAAAAAAAATATACTTGGCTTTTTTTTTTTTTTTTTTTTTTTTTTTTTTTTTTTTTTTTTTTTTTTTTTTTTTTTTTTTTTTTTTTTACGACAGTAAAGTTTTAATGCACACGGTAGGTAGGTAGGTAGGTAGGTGGTAGGTAGGTAGGTAGGTAGGTAGGTAGGTAGGTAGGTAGGTAGGTAGGTAGGTAGGTAGGTAGGTAGGTAGGTAGGTAGGTAGGTAGGTAGGTAGGTAGGTAGGTAGGTAGGTAGGTAGGTAGGTAGGTAGGTAGGTAGGTAGGTAGGTAGGTAGGTAGGTAGGTAGGTAGGTAGGTAGGTAGGTAGGTAGGTAGGTAGGTAGGTAGGTAGGTAGGTAGGTAGGTAGGTAGGTAGGTAGGTAGGTAGGTAGGTAGGTAGGTAGGTAGGTAGGTAGGTAGGTAGGTAGGTAGGTAGGTAGGTAGGTAGGTAGGTAGGTAGGTAGGTAGGTAGGTAGGTAGGTAGGTAGGTTACGTTAGGTTAGGT